>NC_134172.1:2601256-2928048 GCF_964188355.1 Buteo buteo | reverse complement strand
ATGTATTACTTTTTGTCTGGAGAACACACAGTACTTTACAAAACTTTGGCTTAGTCTTTAGCTCCTCTAAGTCAGCATTGCTCCCCTCATAACAAGTGCTCGTAATGTTAATTGACACCAGCTGGAAATCCAGTCCTTTGGGTATAGCTCCTCTGAGATTCATTTTGCCTTTGGAGTTCAAAACCAAGCAGGTTAGAATGTGATATTGGTTTTTTCCACAGAAAACACTGATTTTTGGTAAAAAGTCATTCAGCTGAAAAATGAAAGCTTTTGGCTAAAACCTGAAAATACATGTTTGGAAAATGCATAGCAGTTTCTCATTGCAGTGTAATACCAATATTTTCTGTACCCATTCACTTCTCTGGACAGCAAAGACCTCATGTTTCACCTCCCTGAGAACATCATGAGACCACTTGGCACTGTGGCATCATGGGAGATGTAGTTTAACTGGAAAATTTGGCCCAGACCAGGGAAAGGGGACTCGAGGTACCAAAAATACAATTCCCACAAGGTCCTACTGTGCTTTGTCCTTGGGAACATTTGTGGTCTTTAGGTATTTCCTTTTACTGCAAATATTGAAATATGCCATGGAAAGCAAACACTTTTTGGAAGGATGAAAAGGTTCTGTTGCCAAGAATCTTAATATTCTATCAGAAAACAGTTTGAGTGGAAACATTTCAACCAAGCCCCACAGAGGCTTTTTGAAGAAGATACTGTAGAAAACATTGCTTAGCTGATGGTGAGTATTGAGTTGTCTTCCAAACAAATAATTGTAATTAAAGGTGTTGTGATAGAAGATGCCTCCCCTTTGAATAGCATAATTTTATGATTTATTATATTGCAGATCAGAAGCTGAAAACTGAAAAGAGGTTTGTTTAATTTTCCTTCAGCCTCTCTAGAGTCACATCTGCAAGGGGAGGACAACCTCCTCCTGTTTTATTGCTGTGTACAAGTTAGGATGTTGGATATATTAATGATGAACAAACATGGTCAAACTGTCCTTCTCTGCGGGCTTGATCATTAAGTGAAGACAATGCAAATCACTTGACTGGCAGCACTGCTGAAAAAACACAGCACCTCCTATGCCCTCCTTCACTCTGCTCAAACTTAAGATTGACTTCAGGTGTTTCTCAGATTAAACTATATTAGACATCACAATCATCATGACTGAAGCAAGTGTATTGCTTTAGTAAAAAAAAAAAAAAAAATCAGTAGATCCTATTTCCTTTACGGAGCTCCTTGTCATTTCCTTAATATAAATAAATAACAATTAGGAGAATATCGCTGTGAAGCAACAGCACTGAAAAATCACCATTCCTATGTTTCCCTCAGTGTTCTTTTGAAGTTGAAGGTGAGAAATGAGATGCAGCATCATGATTTCACTCTGACAGCAAAAAGGGATGCTGGCAGTTGCTGAAAGGGATGCTTGAACATGATTTATGACACACAAAGTAGGCAAGTCTTCTGTGAAAGAATGGCTCGAACATGCTTGCCTGTACTGCAATACAGTGAATGCTGTGCTGATCACAAATTAAGATGTTGTTGGGAATTTTATCTCTGCAAGGACCAGGAGCAGGGTCTCCAGCATCACCCAGAAAATGGTGTTTCCATCCTAATGGTACCCTCTGGGACTACTGTTACATGGTTGAGGTGAATAAAGGCCTAGCTGGGACACAGATCCTCTCACTGCTCGGGCTTTCCATGTTCTCCAGGTGTTTTCCAGCCACAAGGAGATTACAATGTCATGACAGGACAGGATGTTTTGGCCATTAAGTGATCAAGAAGCCTCTCTCCGTAGCAACTGGTGCACTAAGACTCACGTGAATTCTGCACAGGGCAATTGAATCACTTTATGTTCATAGAGGACCTCTGTAAACCAAGTTCAAGTATGCCTATATTAATATTGAGACATGTTTATCTCACTTTCTCATAAAGATATCCACTGATGGAAGTCCCACCTCCTTTCCAAGAAACTCATTCTAATTTTTCCCACTCTTGAGCAGTGGAAAGATCCCCTTGGTATCTCCTGAGAGCACAATATTCTCAAAGGGTCTGTGTCTGGAAGAGCTCTGTGAAGGAGGGTGTGTTTCTTGGATAATTTCTCTGTCTAGGAGGTAGAGAGAGGAGTATTTTTATGACAGCTTTTAAGTATTCCCTTGTTTCCAGTCCATATAAGGTTCCTGGATATGCAACCTATCTTCCACTTAACCAAAAACCACCCACAAAACCAATAAGCACTAATTAATTTCCACTTCTCAACAGTCAACTAACTTGATTAAGGGTGACCACACTTCAGCCAGGGCCTCTCTGGATGCTTTTTAGTCTGGCAGCAAGGCGATTCTTGGTGAATCACAGCACAGAAAGCAGCCGATATGGATGGGCTGTATCATTCCAGAACTACTCGAAAGCTTGCTGAATAGAGATGGACCGCAGCCATGAAGTTATAAAACGTAAGATTACTTCTTCCAGGAAATATCCCAAGACAGAACAAACTGATCAGTCAGCACTTTCACTATGATCTGAGGAAGAACAATTTGCTCTTTCCCAGTTTCCCTTTGACATTCACAGAGATTAGAAAGAGCCGACGAGCTTCAGGAGAAGGGATGAGGTCATGAAACATCCCGTAAAACCCTCTCTTGCAGGTATATCGAAAACACTGACAAGTAAGTTGACTTCTTGGGGATGCCCAGCACCTGCCTCCTCTGGATTTCAAAAGAAGCCACAGCATCTCCAGCTGGCAGGGTTGTGACAGCAGCATCCCACCAGTGCTCCTGGTTGTCAGGATATGGCTCCCTCTCCCATGCCCAACTGAGTTATTGTCCTCCGACCTCTCATTTCCCGGATCAGAGGAGAGGACGTCAGATTTTTGGGTGGGGAAGGGAGTTAATGTTAAGTAAACCTAATCTACAGCATAAACCTTGCTCCGTGGGTTCAAAGAGCATGTCAGGGAGTGTTTGGGACACAGGGATAGCTCCGGAGCAGACCCAGAGGGGACTGGTGTACTGCTTACAAAGGTAAAACATATCCTGGCCTTGGCAGTTCCTGCCAACATCACATGCTAGGAAAGAGATTTTCTGCTGGTGCTTGTAACCCAAGCCTTTTCCATTTTTAATCCCTTGATGACAAATATATTTCTAGACTTCCAAATTGTGCCTGCCAGCTCTGTTCATTATATTTCTAAGGTGTGTCTGAACAGTGGGATCATTATTCCACTTTTACTTATTGCTGGGAAACTTTTTCTCTGTGGGACAAGGCAACTTTTAGTTCTCCCTTTCCATATAGATACACTACACTTGCTGACTACATTTAGGAGAGACTGGACATACAGCACACAAGTTCCCAATTTGAGGCCAGAAATGCAAGCCCTCCATTTCTTGCACATTAAGTGTGGGAAAAACTTTCTTGCCGGGATGCGTTCTGAGCCTAAGGGCTTTCTGCAAGGAAAGGTGAATTCATACTAGCAATGGAGTACAGAACGGACTAACAGGACTCCCTGGAAATGGAAAGGCGAGTGTCTGGAATGATACAGGAACTTTTGTCTTGTGTAATCTGCCAGTGCTGCTGAGAAGCAGTCTGGGGTTTGTTCATGAGTAAATCAGAACATTGAGGAGGAAAGCAGAATAATAAATCAGTCTAAACTGGTCATAAATTAATCTAGGCTGAAGTTAAGAAAAGCTTCCTAGTAACAAGAATGAGTTTCTGGAAGAACCTCCTCTTATAGTAATGAGGGAAAACAAGCTAAATGGGGAAAAGGTGGATGATATTGTGTTGCGTTAACAGAGGTCCAAGGATACCAAAACCTTCTGCTTCATTTTCCATCCATGAGTCTTTTCTGATTGGCCACCAGCCCATTATATCTGCAATGATATCAAGGTTTTGCAATTCTGATTCCAGAAATTGGTCTGGGGTTTGTTTAGTTTTAGGAAGAGGGGTGAAGCATGCACATAGAGGAATAGTAAATTGGGTCTTTTTGATTGACAGTAAGGGAAAAATCTAAGCCAGCCTCAAAATGGAATTTGCTTGAGGTGGTGGCACTAACTGTTGTCTTCTGGCAGAACAGGTCTGAGCTCACATCACTGACACAGGGTGGTCAGGGATCCTGTGGTGGATATTCACCCTCATCCAAACTTCAGTCCAGCCAGTCAGAGGCCCTTTTAAAGCAAGTGGTGAAAGTAGTTTGGTCTTGTAACTTTACGGAGAAGATTAGAGGTGCTTTACTTGTACCTCACTGAGCATCTCAAGAAGCTTACTGGGTAAGGCTCCGTGCCTTATATTAATCAGGACACCACACTCAATGACCACATGAGACTGAAGAAGGATATCTGCGGGCATTATATGCAATTATGAACTATATCAAGCAACCTAATCTTTCAATCCCTCTCTGCATGTAACAAGTTTGATTTAAGACCATTAAGGAGTCTTGCCCCCTCCCCTAATTACCATTAGGGTATCTTTCCAAAACGTTGCTCTTCTCATGTTGTAAATCTTCTCATTTCTGACCTAAAATTTTTCATGTTCTATGAATTTCTTTATACCTTTGTACCACCAACCTCCTTTAGTATAAGTAGATTTCTGCCTTCCTAACATTTACATCTCTCAGGTACTTCTAGACTAAGCAAGAATAGGTATTGTAGGTTCCTCATCTGTAATAGACTCTTAATTTCCCTGATCAATCTTATAGCCTTTATTGCATTTATTGCAGTCTGAATAGAATCGTTTTGAACAGAGACAATCAGAATTATATTTGTTGCTTTAAAGAATAAGAATTTTGTACAATTTTGTCTGTACCTGACATATTGCTCTTAAATGTGCCCTGTCTGTTGTATGATCCAGCTTTGAAAATGAGTTTTCCTTTCTCTTGCCTGTGTTGATGGCATCACATTCATTCTGCAATTGTCAGCTACAGCCATATCCTTATCCTTCTCAAGTGCTTTCAATGATTGAGCTACAACCCTGCTGAGGAGCGATCCAATCTGATGATAGAAATATGAAGTCACCAGCTTTCCTTAGTGCTTCCCATCCAGCCTTATCCAAAGCTTTTTAACGTATGTCACAAAAAGCTTACAAATTAGTTGCTTCTTAGGCAAAAATAATGCCATCTGGATACTTTCTATGATAATCAATTAAATGAGTCCATAGTTCACCCATAAATATGATCCCTTTTTCAGCCTTCCTGGTGCATGTGATAATTCTGCAGTGGTCCCCAACCACAGATCTCCCTTGATTCTACAGTGCTCCTGTGGACTAATTCTTCATGGCTGGCTCAAAGAAAGCAATTAAGTACATAGGAAAAAAATCAACTCTGCTTTGCTAAGTATATGATTCAAGCTGATGAGAACTATGAGGAGGATCAAGAATTGGGATCAGCAAGGATGCTTTGACTTACAGGTGTTGTGATTAGGTTAAATGCTGGGAAAGAAAAATAAAACAGAGCAGACCATCATAATAAACTATGAAAGAAGAAAGCACTTGGCCAAAAGGCCTGTTATTTCCACATTTAGCCTTAATTAGGCAAGTGGACATATACATGTCATCAAAAAAACCAGTGAATTTTGTGACTATAATATTTATATATTTCTGTCAGTGGCGCAAAAAAAAAAAAAGAATAAACAAATAATAATTCAGCATCTTGTCAAAACCAAAACCTGTTATACCTGGAGTGGTTTAATAGATAACTGATGTTAGAGCTTACAGAGTTTCTAAAGCAAACTGGGTTTGGTTATTTTCTTTTGGGAATAACATAGGTATAGTCAATTCTGCTGGATAATGTAACTCAACATCCATCTGGCAATAATAACTCCCTGCAGAGGAGATGGGAATGTAGCAAAGGCATAACAGCACTTTGTCTCTCTCTCCTTTCCTTTGTGGACATGTTCTGATATACCTTCAGTGAGAAGCATGCTCTGTACAAGAAGGGCAGCTATTCCCCCTGGATGCGATGGGAGCCCTCCAGCAGGTCAGCCTGTGTTTATTTCCCAAGCCAGCAGAACCCAGGAGATCAGCAAAGACACTAAGGGGTCGCTGAAAGGGTTCTCAAGCACTGGAACAGGCTGTCCAAAGAAGGGGTTGAGTCACCATCCCTGGGGGTATTTAAAAGACGTGTAGATGTGGCACTTGGGGGCATGGTTTAGTGGTGGACTTGGCAGTGTTCGGTTAATGGCTGGACTCAATGATCTTAAAGGTCTTTTCCAACCTAAATAATTCTATGATTCTATGTTTGTCTAAAAATGTTTACAGCCATTAATGTCCCATTTGCTGCCTAGTTCTGTTTTCTGGTTTCCTTGTATTTTTAATGCTAAATGCAAAGGAACAGAAGACAGCAGGATCTGTGAGAGAGAGTCCTTGTGATGGACTCGTCACCATCTGAGTAGTCTTTTCTGGGTTGGATTCACTTACCTTAATTTCAGACCTCTGACAGATAGATGTCTGAATCACAGCCAGTCATCCTAGGCTCCTGGTTAAAAATATGGGAGAGAAAAAGGCACTTCTGGGGAGCAACGTGTTGAATTTATGGTGGAATTGCTCTCATTTTTTTCCCTTCATTGACTTGAAAGAAGGTTTGGGGTAGGTGGCTCAGCCTCATATATCTCACTTTAAAACTCCTAAACCAGACCAGATTAACCCCTGCATGCCCTGAACTGCAGGCTTTCTGCCTCTTTCTGGTAGCAACCCCAAAGCCCCCTGATTGCACAGGGCACGTGGGCTCATGTTGGGGAGAAGGATTGTGGCACTGGTCTCACTGGCAGAGGGTGTGAGGTGGGAATCCCTCGTGAGCCTCCTGCTGAGTGTGTTCATCTTTCAAAAGCACAGCGTTTTTCCTCCCAGAAGACACGGTTAAATAAAACTAATAGATTCAAACCCCTTGTATTTGGCCACTGTGATTTCTCTGACTACAACGGAATTTTAGAAAGCAGGAGAAAAAGAAAAAAAAAAAGAGAGAGTGATTTGAGAAGAGTGGCTGCTTGTTTTTACTTCTCCTGAATTATGGCTCATTTCCTTTGAAGTTCTGCTGACTTTGTACCGCAGTGCGTTACAGTGAATTAATCCATCTTCCCCTTGCCTGCTATGGAGATGCACTTCACTCCTCCTTTCTTTTTTCACAACCCCACCCCAAACTCACCCACCAGCTCCTCTCTGACTCGCCCTGCCTTATGTGAGAGTAGAAAGCCGTTTCAGCGTTTAGCCAAAAAAGTGACTCTGGACTTGGCAGGATGGATGGATTGTTTTACATTAAAATAAAATAAAATAAAATAAAATAAAACAAAACAAAACAAAACAAAATAAAATAAAATAGGCAGGGCGGGTGGGGAGAAGGTGTGCTCTCTGCTTTATGGGAAACAGACGATTGCAGGGACAATAGTCAGGGGACACTTTGCCATTTAAACTGACAGCTCTATAGCAAAGACCCTGGAAAAAAATACAGTGATAAACTGCTCAAGGTTTTATAGGCCTTTAGGTACAAAAAATAAAACAAAACCAAACAAAAACTCCAGCAACCCTTCACTAGTTAATATTACAGCTGATGTGACTTAGGTTTAGCTGAAGACCATGCCAGTTATGCAGGCTTTTCTGTATAGCTGGGCTTTTTTCTGAACAGAAGAAATGTGACTGCATTCAACCTTTCCTCTGTGACTGCTCCTGAAATTAGGTTTAATATCTCGACAACTCTGGATGTGATTTGCAAGCAAAGTGAAAGTCAGTTCTGTCTGATTACCAGCAGGCAGATCCTTAATCCGGTGGACATTTCTTGAAGGTGATCTGACTTACCTCTGTGAGCCAGTGAGAAGAATAATTGGATGTTTAGGAGGACACTTACAGTAACTGCCAATGGGTTTTTTCACTATTTTTAGCTGTTAGGTGCTCTGTGGAAAAAGGAGGAAAAGGGAGGAAAAGGAAATAAAGATAGACTTGTGGAAAAGGCTTTAAACCGTGCAAAGTCAACACCGCACTGAGCAGTAGAACAGTCTCAGCCAGGGACACAGGACACATTTTATTCATTTATTACATTCACTCTGTTTTTCCCTTATTGGTGCAAAGGTGCCAGTTTACTGCAACTGAATCCAAAGACCTATTCAGATTCACAGACAACCATATGCAAGGAAGGTATTGACCACAAATACAGTGATCACAGAAACTAAAACTCTTGTGTCCCACTTATTCCGCCTTGCCAATGAAAAGTCTGTATATGACACTTTAAATTAGATGAAGGCCAAATTCTGAGGACTGAGGTGGACTCAAGGATTTGGGTTGTTTCTCTAGATTTACCATGTATTCACCGGGTGTCTTTGAACTTTTCCTGTTTGTTCTTCCACGTGTTCAGAGTTGTTATGTTTCCCTGCCATGAAGAATCTAGTGTACGTGGAGAAAAAAAAATAAAAATCAAGGAATAAAACATGCTACAGAATTCTTTCTTCCAACAACATTTCACGGGTGGGTGATATAGTGCTATTACAACAGCTGTTGATCCTACTCAATGATATCAATGCAAATTCATGTTCTGGACATATCCATTTTATTTGCATAGTAATGAAAGATAGACTTCATCTTTTGTGGGTACCATGTTTTTATCTTATTCAGCAGGGATACTGCTGAAGCTATCAGCTGAAGAATCAAGCCTGACTTTTCAGAGGAAGCTACAAGGATCTTTAAAGTTTAGCTCATGGAGGCTCTGATCATGTTTCCAGTATGTTAAAGTTTGTCCTAACTTTACAGTGTGGTACAAATCTGACCAGCTGAGCATTTAAACGAATCCTGTGCCCAGGGAAGGGAAATTTTGGTAAGAGAAAACGGAATAGGTAAATATAATCAGTTAGGTTTAGCTAATGTTTTTGTCCTTATGCATTGCTATTTTGAAGTTTTGAAAAGCAACTGCTGACGCAGCCTTCCTGTGTATAACATCTGCTGTCCAAATTTTACCTGGTGGGATGGTCACGAAGGGATTGGTTTTATTTCCAGTCCCGGACAAGATTTTTTCCCAGGTCCACCTCTTCTAGCTGCAAGCATTTAATGAAAACAGTTCTCACCTTTGATTTTTTTCACTGTTAGAAAGGAGCGATGCCAGGTATCTCATGGGTAGAGCTGTCTGTCTGCTTCTAAGTGCAAAACTCTCCTGGACTTAATCCAGATGTCTGTGATTTTGTCTGATGCGTGCCAGTCATGCTGGTACTTACTGTAGAGTAGATAGACACTTTGTAATCGAGATACTTCTAAATCAAGAAGCAGTCTTAGCATGACTTGCCTCTATGTTCAATCCCATTTTGGTCATTATTGTTTGGGGGAGTGGGAGGAACGTCTTTGGGAGCAGGAAAAGAATTCCCCAGGAGGAAGTTGCTCCCGTAATCAGAAACTGGGAGGCACTGGTGCAGGGAGGTTTCCCACAGAGGTGGCTCCACCAGGCCTTTCATAACCCATCTGAGTCCCTGGCAACTCACAGCTTCAGGGGTGAGGTGAGGGATGTCTTGGTACCCACCCTACCTTCCATTCTAGGATTGTAGTGAGAACTGAAGCAGTGTGTCTTACTAAAAGCATTGTCCACGAAAAGGGTGTTTGGGTGAAATATAACATTGTGGGAGGAGTAGGACGTCCGATTAAATTATCTAATTCCACTTAGGCTTTAAAATCTGAGAAACTTGACAGCTTCCTTATGTCTTTGTAGCTTTCCATTGGGCTAATGTTTCCACGGGAGAGTTGTATAGTGCTGCTCTAGATGGTTTCATCAAAGAGCTAGAAAGAAACTTAAAAATCCTTTGTGTTAATTCTTGACTCCATTACCCTCTTTACTAATATTATGCAAATTATTTAATTTGGCAGTGGTTTAGTTCCTACTCTGATTACCAAATAAGGCAGTTCTTCCTTCACTACAAGAGACCAGGAGTTTCTAAGGACAGGGATGGCCTGTTGCGAATTACAAACTTTGTACAGAACTTAGCGCAATAAAATGCTAATCTTGTGTATAGAAGAGCTTCAACAATAATTATAATTACAATGTGCAAACAGCTTCTTGGGAGGCTGCAATGCTAGACAGTTGGCTGCAGGCAGTTATCTTACATTTGCCTCTTGGGATGGAAAATGGGTTGGAGAGCTCAACTCGTGCTCATCTTCACTTACCATTGACTGATTCAGCAAACCTAAAGCATATGATAGGAAACTAATGATCATCTTCCAGGCTCGGGGATTGCTTAAGTGTTTCTGAATGTGTTTATGATGGGAGGTTGCACGCTAGTAAGATTTATTAGGCCTGGCAGTCTGTGTGCATGTTTGTTACATGATTAATACAGTTAACAGTTCTGAATCAACAACCTCCAAATATTGTCTCAGAACTTGCCAAGGAAAATCTGCAACTCCAACCCATCCAGAGAACAGTAGCAGCTTTTATACTACTGTATTTCAGCATCAGCGAGTTGTCTTGCAATGCTAGTGATGGGGGTGTGGGCTGGGGGAGAAGAACTGAAATAGTCTTGGATTTAAAAAAAAAGCCAAATTACAGATAAGGATTTGGGAGTGTGTGTGGAGAAAGACAGATGAACAGAACTGAGCGGTTAAGACTGTGCTTGATTTAAAGTCCCAGTGCTGCCAGTGCAACTTCTTGTGTTCCCCATCCTCTTTCAGAGAAGGAACAAATTATCTGAGCCCAAATTGTGAGAAAAGCCCATCTAAACCACATTACTCTAGTTCTTTCTCTTTTTCTTATATTTTTATTTTATTTTCCTTTTTCTTTTACCACCTATACAAAATGCTGGCAAGCCTCAGGTACTTTTTGTTCAATCTAGCTATGAGGCAGCCTTTCCTAAGACTGCAGATCACTCCCTCCCCCCTCCCCCCCCCAAAGTAGCAAAGGTCTACAAAACCTCAAGGTTAGAAGATCTGAACATGGTTAGGAGTGATCCTTTTCTGTAACTCCTGTATGCAAGCAGCAAGACTTTCCAAAATCACTCAAGGCTACGAGAAACCACTGACAATACAGTATTGGGAAGGCAAAGTAAATGCCTGGTCACTTACCTGTTTCCATGTACTAGTAAACGTTAAGGACCATCCAGTGTATGTGAGACTGTTCTGGAGAATCATTTTTTTGAGCACTTTCATAGACTGATAGCATTCAAAGCCAGGAAAGACTATTATGATATGTTAAACTGACCTGACCTCCATCATTAACTGGACATGGACTTTTACCTGATAGATTCTGAATATAATCTGCAAATCTGCTATTGAACTCTAAGATGTATTGATTTTGCAGTTACATCACCACTACTAGTAGAAAGCAACTTCAGCTGTTCACACTGAGGATGTACCTGTAAATTTGATCATAGAGGAGAGTCTTGCCCATGAATGAATATGGAAATACATGTCATTTTCCAGCTCATACACAGAACCTGGCTCTCTCTGAAGATCTGCAGCTCAATACAGCCTGTTCCACATGACAATCAAAACAACATCCCCATCTTCCTTTCAAGTATAACTCCCTGCTGACCTCCTCAAAGGGCAGCATCTTTTTTTTTTTCCATATTTATGGAAAACGGATCTGCTTGTTTACACCATGATCACAACACAGCGGCTCCTCAGAAGCATTGTATTCTTGGCTCCTTGTCCCAGGTCCAGGGTCTGAATTAGAGGAGGATCTTGACTGGCAGTTGAAGTAGTGAGACCACTGCTTATTGCACCAATCCATAACATTTCATTGTCTTTACCTGACAGTATCTATTTGTTTGCCATTTGCTTGAGTCGTACACCGTTTGTTGCAGAGGCCATATATACACATTCAGCCTTTAAACAGCATCTTTTCCAACAAATCAGAGCACACAGGCAAGCTTCATGGACCATTTTTCTATCTAACAGTCTTTGGTTAACTTTACTATAATTTTCCAGAACAGAGTCAATTACCTATGTCCTGGAGGCTTACAGAAGCAGAATGTGTAAAAGACTCATAATTTTTCCTTATCTTTTTTCCTAGGTTGACGCCAGGCTGAAGCCAAATAAGACCTGACATAGAGGCAGCATGGACAGCCAGAGAGTTTGGCATCAGAAAAACTGCAATAGCCTCAAAACTGTTGAAACAGACTGAACAGCAGCAGCAAAGCTGTAAATCTCAAGACAAATACACTAAGAACGTGTAAAAGAAACAGATATTTTCCTGTTTGGCTTTGGTAGGAAAAAAATAAAGTCAAAGACAAATCTTGGCTTTGAACCCACGTTGGGCACAACTTGTC
The DNA here is from genome assembly GCF_964188355.1 of Buteo buteo. Lineage (NCBI taxonomy): Eukaryota > Metazoa > Chordata > Aves > Accipitriformes > Accipitridae > Buteo > Buteo buteo. The sequence goes on along the minus strand of NC_134172.1, from coordinate 2,915,845 downwards.
CAAGGCCACACAGTGAGCCAACAGCAGAGCCCTTGTTGCATCCTCTGGGTACCGGTTCTCCCCATTGAGCGTTGCTCCCTCTCGCTGCCCACTGCATCCATATAAAATAATCCTGTTCTAAAAGTACCTGCCTAACACAGAGCTCGGTAAAAGGTCCAGAAAACGTTACCACTGCTAAACTCATCAGGGAGCAAAGATTTGGATGGGCAGACAGGACCTCAGCTGCAGGCAATCAGCTGACATTGGATGGGCAGCCTTGCTTCAGATTTCAGGATTATTGTCCCAATTCCTCTCCTGTGGTTATTCTAAGCCAGTTAAGATCCAGGCTTATTAGACATGTTTGATTTTTGTTTGGTTTTTTGGTTTTTTTTTCGGGGGGGGTTGGTGGTGGCAGGATTGTATGAAACAAAATGTATTCCTGCCTGAAATTTTTGTAAAGCGACACTAGGTTCCTTTTTCTTTTGACCACAGCATCCAGCTGCACAGTAGCAGAAAAGCCACATGAACTACATTGTAAAGCCAAAACAGCACTCTTGCCTTTTTTTTTTTTTCCTTTTGGAAATTATTTATGGGTATATTGGACATAACAGTTCATACCCCTAGTGCGGAGCAAACTATGCAACGAAAGTAGCCCGTTCTCAGCTAGAAAGAGGGATCCAAGAGTCGCAGCTACATATCAGCAGACCCCTTCTAATCGCAACATCAAAAACAGAACACGGAGGGAGTCCTTGTCTGGTGATAGGATGTATCACACACTGTGTGGAAGTTTTAGAGCTTGGTAATCACAAAGCCTGCTCCTGCCAGCAGCCACACTGATGAGACTTTGGCATATACATTACAGCGCAGTCCTGCCTTTCTCAACTGTAGGAAACACCACAAACCTGCTCAGGACCTGAATATTTGTTGATGTCAACATAGAAATTAATAATTCATGAAACTTCCATCCTGTTTAAACACACCTCCCCTACTTCCCCTCCCAATTCAGGATATCTGTAACCTTACCAATTAATCTGTATGGGTGTCTGTCCATGTGACAAAATGTGTTGGATTTTTGGAGCGTTGGGGACTTTTCGAAATATTTGTCAGTAGGATGTTGTGGTTTGGATGAAGTGTACCACAGTGACTCTAGAGACTGGGGTTTGAGTTTCACACTGGGCTCTGGCTACTGCCAGCTCTGTTCCTTCAGTTTAGCTGAATCCAAATGCCTGAAGACTCAAAACTGGATGTAGTGCCAGCCATACAATCCTCCCAGTGCCGTTGGCTGTGGAAGGTGGAATGCATTGAACATCCCCCAAAAAGAGTTAGCATTTGTATCCAAGCTGGAAAAAAAAAGGGGTGTTGCATCTAGCTCATAAACTAACAAGATGACCGGTCATTCTGTCGTTTGCTGATTGTGAAGTCCTTAATCTCACTCTCTGAAATTTGGGCTGCAATGACCGTGCTGCCTTCCATGAATCATCTGGTGGTGACCAATTTTGGGGTCCTGTCAGGTAGCACTGTAAGAGAAGTCTGTCCTCCCGTGATGGGACTTTGGATAGTGTACCTGAAATTTTGGGCTGGACCTGGTGGCCCCAGCATGCCCTGAGTTACCAAGATGGTAGTAGAGGGGTGAAAGAGGGAAGGTGCCTGTGACCCATGTACAGAGGGGTCTGCTGTCTTTTGTCTGTTGATAATTGCTTAGCTTTTTCTTTTTTTGGTGAGGTAGATCCACCTCCAGACCTGCTAGATACTCAGGCAATAGAAATCCTCCTCCTTCCTACTACAGCTGTTTCTTCCTCTGTGGAAAGCAATGGTGCTGGCATTACTGGGAAAACATACAACAAATTTCAGAGCCTGAGGGGTACAAATCATTTTTCCTGGTGTTTGCCACTCATGTTAGGAAGTCAGGCACTTCCACAAGGCAACTGAAGCTCTTCCAAGACAGGTATGTCATGTGGATGGGATTTGTCTCCGATGGGACATATCTGTCTCATTAACTGTAGAAGACTGACTCCAACCAGAAAGCTCAGCTGTTGGATGTCTACAGCTCATGGATGTAGATGCGAATGCAGAGCAGGATGACCGTTTTCCCTTAGAAAGCATGTCAGGTGGTTTTGCTGAAAGAAAGTAGCATGTTGAGAAACAAGAAACAAAAGAATTTCTGAAGAAAATTTCTGTCAAAATATTTTTTTTTTTTTAAAGCATTTTTTTCTCCCGGTTTGTTTGTTTTTGTGCTGGGAAACTTTTTGGATTTACAATGTTGAATCTGCTGTCTCTAACATGCTACTGATATTGTCAGGTACTCAACATAGTCCATTAGTTGTCTGTAGAGCAGTTAGCAAAAAAGTAATGAAGCCCTTAAGCACTTAGGGAAAAACAAGAAATAAAACAATGTCAGCAAAACAAAAGAAAACTAATCTTTTTTTTTTTTCTTTTTTTTTTTTTTTAATCTGTTTCATGCATTCCTGTCCATCCCAATATCTGCTCTGGCATCTCTACAATTACACATGTGTTCTTGCCTACAAGGGATGCAGGCAGAGTCAGTGTAATGTGCTGTCAGTGTGCCTTTTGCATCACTCCTCCCAGATCAGAGCCCTCCTGTGTCCTAAACTTCAGAAAACAAATTGCTGTTGGGTCAGGCTGGCCTGACAGTTTCTATTATGTTGGCTCATAAAAGTGAAGGACGGGTTTCATCACAGAGAAGAAAGAAAACCTGGACATGAAAGGCCTTTTCTACCCATTTCCATCACTCATGGGGAGCTTGTAGAGGGATGGTGCATTGATTTACACACTGCCCTGAGTGTCCTCTCTCTTCCCACTCTTGCAGCTTCCTAAAATCCCTGATGAAAGAGCTGCAGCAGGTGGTGTAGGGCAATTAATTTTATTCTTCTCAACCGGAAAATTCAGGAAGAAGTCAGAAATTAACAAAATCTATCTTTTTGGTAAAAATCAGGTCCACAAGGATCATTGGAGACCTTTGCCACCTTTCCAGATAGAACGTCCACTGGGTTCCATGGTCTGAAGAGTGGGATGAACTGATGCTGAAGATTCAGAAATATCTGGGCAAATGATGTATTTTATTTATTTACTATTTCTTTTTTTAAGCAAAACCTACAGAGGCTACTTGAACTTTGTTGTATTTACTAAAGTATATTTACTAGGAATAAAGGTGGTGGAGTTTACTGCCTGGGGATGGTGTAGGGTCTCCAGTGCTGGGGTTTTCTGGCAGACACGACCATACATCTGTCAGGGAAGACACAAGCACAAGTGAGATTGTGTAGGAGAAGAGTCCCCTTGAGATCTCTTCCAGACCTGCATTTATGGTATTGATAAGTGTTTAGAATTGGCTTAAAATCTGTTATAGCAGATACGATTACAAAATGTGTGGTTACTACCAATGGGGATGCAGCTTTGCAGTCTTCTTACATGCAGACTATAAACCTAACAAAGTAATAGAGGTTAGCTTTTTTATTCAATTTTTTTTTCTCTGTAATCTGTAGCCCTGCCCTGTGGAATTTCTTTTTCCCATGGAAAAGAAATTTGCCTCTGATAGGTGTTTTCTAACTGAAGGAGTATTGGATCAAATCCATGACCAGTCCCACCCCTTGTCTTTCCGTACTTCGGTCTTTCTGTCTCTTTTTCCCTCAAACACCACCCCACAGCCTAATATGTGTCACCACCGGGAAATTGCGCCTCCCTTCTCTGATGTCTCAACCTACTTTTTCCTCTGTTACCTTCTTTTTGGTATATAAGCCCTTTTCATATTTATTCAGTTCATGAGAAGGACAATCAAACCCCGTTCATTTACTATCATGGTAATTTTCTAATTGTTTCCTATATGTTCCTTGGAATTTTGTATAAAGTTTTTTTTTTTGTTGACATATTTTGCCTATTCATAAAATAGACTTTTCATCTATGCTTCAAGATGGCTGCAAAATGACCAAAATGATGTCAAATCTAAGACTACCAGTAAATTTTACTTTGTAAAACATTCTAACAAAATAGCTAAATATAAAATTATAGAGGCTATGTCACTAAAACTATCTTTCAAAGATAGAAAAAAATATTCTGTAGCAAGCATAACAGATTTTTATACTGTGAATCAGTTAACAAAGCTATATTTTTAAAAATTTTTCTTTTTAAATGCAGACTTTTCAAGCTGGATAATTACTTGGGTTTGTCTAACACTTACTGGTAATGATCCATTCAAGGTGCTTCTTTCAGCTGCATGTTTCACTAGGTGCTCTTAGCTATTAAGCAGCTTGTAACTAAAGTATCCCATTTTCTGCAGTGTTAAAACTCATTAACGATTTATGAAGTAGGCTCACCAGCAGATAGTATGGTTTAGCAGGAAAATGTCCTGAGACACCATCACTGGGAGTTTTTACTGGCTGGCTAAAATTTAGAAGTAGTGAGACTTAGGAAGCTGAACACTTGACTTGAAAAACGTCACTTTTAAATTGAGAGTTTTGATCAGAGAGAGATCAAATTCAGTTTTGGAAGGACTGTCCCAAATTATCTTCACTTAACTTTAGTCATTTAAAAACTAGGTATCAATTCCAGAAAAATTATTTCAGGACACTCCTGTGTTAATTATAGAGAGTTAAGTACTGATGGTTGGTGAGTTATTCCCTCTGTCTGAGAGGACCTTCTCAAGATGTGGACAGATGTCCCCAGGAAATGCTCCTCTCTTTCTTTGCTTTTGGGGGAACCTGGAGAAGTAGCTAAAACTCCTAAATTTCTTTCAGCTGTCATTAGATGGGACATCTGATGCCAAAGTATGGCTGAAGTAGAAGTTTTCTCAGCTTCAGAGATCTGCTGACACCTAAAAGTCTGTATCAAATTTGGACATATGTTTGAAACACAGTTGAAAGTTCAGAAATCTTTGTCTGGAACAACACCTAGCTCAAGAGCCCACTTTATACAAACCCTCATTGTGACCTTGAAAAGTAGAGTCTAGCCTCTGGAGACCTCACAGCAATCTGCAGTTTCAGCTGGGAACTATAGTGTAATGAAACTACTATGGGAATTACCAGCTAAATTACTTTAGCCCCCTTGGGGCTTAAAATTAGTTCATTCAAAATGGATTTTTTAAAGTGCATTTTCCCCTGCACTTTAAATGCTCTGGACTCTCATAGTCTGTGACCCGTAAGTCTCACATTAGACCGCTTGTACGGAACAGTTGCTCTTTTAATAATTACAGCACAGTTGACATCATCTTTGGGAAATGCCCTGGTAGTGTTTGGGATAGTTAAATCCATCATCACCATTCTTCAGTTAACTCACATGCTGCAGCTCTAGTAGTTGGAATAAAACCAAAAGGAAGTGAGGGGAGAGCTGTACAGATGTTGTCTCATTAGTAGATGACTTGCTCATCTACGTGCAAACACAAGGGATGCCAGCTGAGCTCCATCCTGCTCATGCTGAAGCACAAGGCTGATTTTTCCTGCCATCAGCTTTGTCACTCTGGGAAGTTTCTCAGAGACCATCACTCACAAGCCATTGCTCTCTTTCTCTCATAACTAATGATGGTTTGGCTGCTAATAATGGAAATCCTGGAAAGGAGGTGAATCTGGCCGCAGGAAGGCCCACCTTTACCAGGGACTGAAAAAAACCCCTTGGTGACAAAACCAGTTGGAGATGTCCATCCTGGAGTTGTCTAAATCTAGCTGCAGTAAATCCTACCCTCGTGGTTCTCCTTGTCCTCCTTCACTATAGGCTTTACACATGTTCTTCTAGGTTAGAACCTGAATGGCACTATGGGAAAAAGTCATCTTTCTCATTCATGCAAAGCTGAGAACCTGAATGCTAGAAGTAGTATTAATTGCAGCTGCTTGAGGGAAATAAACAAGCAAAAAAGCCCAAACAAACAAAGCAATTAATTACTTTAATATCTGCTACCCAGGAGAGAGACAACAAATTCTACTCCCTCCTGTTTTCTGCCAGAGGGTGGACCATGTTTCCTACACACCCAGAGAACTGGAAAGCAATAAGAATATATATTTTTTCACCACAATTGTGATGTTGGCTCTTTGGACAAGAGACTAAATAACAAGGTTCTGTCTTCAGAGAGTCCTGTATATCTGCCTCAAGAAGGCCAAGCGGCTGTGTCTAAACATAGTACTTTCCATCCATCCATATATACTCTTAAAACCATAAGGAGTCATAAAAAATAAGTATCATTACTTTTTTGGGTGATAAGCATGCCTGTAAGAGGAAAAAAAATTATTCTCATTCATTTCCCAGACAATAATGGTCTCCTTGTGCAAAAAAATTAGCCTCTGGAGTAATTCTAATAGCTCTGTACTACTTCGTTTGGGGAAAATGGCAGAAAGTTGGTTCCTAATTACAGCTGCTCTACAATCTTCCAGTCTGAAATGGGAGGTTGCTCTGGCTCCTTTTTCCAGGACTGCACTGACATTGAGACAATTCCCTGTTTCAGCCTGCTTCTCAGTACATGGAAACATTTGTTCATTCATCTTTTTTTACTTGACTGCATTATGGTTGTGGTCCATATGGTTACACGCCCTTTAATATCATCTACAGTATATATTTATTCTACACATACATATTTTTTCCAGCATGTAAGTCGTAAAGTGAGATGCAACAGCTCAAATGTCATTAAAACAGTACAGAAATTATTCTGAAAACAAGTTATTTAAGTTGCAAATATTGGATTTAAATCAGCTTTGGGGAAAAGATGCATCATAATGCAAATCAAACCCAAATGTGATTTTGAATTGTCATCTATTCCCTAATATTGTGGAAATTACAATTCACTCATTGATTGATTGGGGCTGTAACTTGACTCATGCAGTTCCGTTCATGCAGGATATTTGTGCTGTTGGATCTAGCTATGTAGAAACTCTTTGGGGTAAAAGAAGACAAGTGATTCCTCCTTGTGTATCATATCAAATTTTAGTTCTGTAGCCATACTATGATATCACACCTTTTCTCTCACAACAGTCAATGACACTTTAAAATGTCCCAATGCCAGCCATGACAAATGGGTGGAGGGAAATGGTCTGAGTTAAAAGCTTGGGTTACTTTGAAGTGGGGAAGAAAAGATTGCTAAAGCTGCAAATTACTAATTTTAGACAGTATTTTTCTCAGGAGGCTCTGAAAATCTATGTATGAAGTGGATGTTGGCTTATAAAAATGACGTGCAGCTTGGTAAGCTCTAATAAAAGATTGTGGAGTCATAAAGCAAGAATTAGGTTCACTCCATGTAAAGCAGTAAGAGATTGAAAGAGAGAGTCATGATCTAAACGCAGATATTGGCATTCAGGGATAATCACACTGTCTTCCCTTCCCAGTTGAGACCTAGCCATTGTCATCAGAAGAGCCTCGAGTGTCATGCTGAGTAGATATCTGTCCTGGTTTTGGTTGGGATAGAGTTAATTTTCATCCTAGTAGCTGGTCTAGTGCTGTGTTTTGGATTTAGGATGAGAAGAACGTTGATAACACACTGATGTTTTAGTTGTTGCTAAGCAGTGTTTACACTAAGTCAAGGACTTTTCAGCTTCTCCTACTGCCCTGCCAGTGGAGGCTGGGGATGCAAAAGAAGTTGGGAGGGGACACAGCCAGGACAGCTGACACGAACTGGCCAATGGGGTATTCCATACCATATGATGTCATGCCCAGTATATAAACTGGGGGGAGTTTGCTGGGGGACTGGCTGGGCAGCGGTCAATGGGTGGTGAGCAATTGCATTGTGCATCACTTGTTTTTTATATTCTACTATTATTTTTTCCCCCCTTCTTTTCTGTCCTATTAAACAGTCTTTATCTCAGCCCATGAGTTTTACTTTTTTTTTTTTTTTCCCCTGATTCTCTCCCCCATCCCACTGTGGGGAAGTGAGCTAGTGGCTGTGTGGTGCTTAATTGCTGTCTGGGGTTAAACCACAACAACATCTAAAATATATAATTAGATTTATGCGCTCAAAAATAACACATAGCTAGATTTATGCACTCAAAGTGACTATTTCTTACTGTTTTATGACAGCACACCTCGTATTGACACTTGTGATGTGATGCTGATACCACTGAGAAGTTGCAGTGATCCTCAGAATCTGTTGTGCTAGGTGGTGCACAGACATGGTGAAAAGTAAATATGTCCTGGCACAAGGACTCTACGATCTCTTTTGATTTAAAACAAACAATCACAGTCCACCAGGGAGGAAAAAAAAAAAAAAGTAAAAACATAGTGGTGAAATGTTTAATATCTGGAATGTTTCCTTTGTAAAGAGACCTAGGATGCTATGTTACAAGAAATAGTGAATTTATTTCGCTTACAACCATATGACATTTTGTTGCTGGGGAAAAATACTTAATGTTTTTTGAATATATATGTTATTTAGCATATTTCTACAGACTTCAGATATGTGAAATAGGTAGTTATAAGCAAAGTTGAGCAAAAAAATGTTAAAAATCTATTTATATGCAAATAATGCATGCATATGTAAAAGCAACCATATTTTAGTTTTCTTCATAAGAAATATTTAAAATATTTCCTTGAAACTCTTCTCCTTGCTGTCTTTATTTCTTCAGAATCTTTCCAAATCCTTAATCTTCAGAATCCTTCTTTCCACAAAGCAAGAAACAGAGTATTAGTTAAAAGCCAGAATAATATTTAAGGACTTATATAAAGTCACATAAAATGACCCAGGAACAGCAAGGTTTACGGCTTCTGTTTCCTGAATCCCAAAATATGACTCAACTCACCTAACTTCCGACGTGGGATTTGGCTTGCAGGTTCTGACACCTGAAAGTAGGTGAAGAAGCATATGAGCATCTAACCTCCCAGAGCAATCACTTTAATCACTTCACCTCCCAGAGCTCGGTTTCTATATCTAAACATAAGCATCTAGAGCTGTTTGAAACGCCCTTGGGAACTGTAAGCCCGATGAGGCTGGCAGACACGAACGTGACCTAGAGTAGATCACCAGCGCTAAGGATCAAGAATGGTAATTCAAATGGTGCTAAACACCTTTGTTCGGGCATAATTAAGCCCTTCACCATCCTATTTAATGGTACTTAATTAGGAATTTATCATAAACTAAAGTGGACATCTCCATTTGAGTTACACATAGACACCGACATCTCAGTTCAGTTGCCCGTAAATAGGTAATACAGTCTCTAACCACTTCAGATGTTACAGGGTATCCTGGCAAGCACCCAGGTGCCATTGCAGAAATACATAATTTTCACATTCTTTTGTCATATTTGCCAATCTTTTGTCATATTTGCCAATCCCAGGTAGCACAATGGATGAACTGCAGGCATACGTATTTAATAAGGTGAATCCCACTGTCCTTGTACTAGACTAACTGTGGTCCCATGCTTCTTCCTTAGTGTAAATATTTTAAAAATTACACTTTTTCATTCTGTACATAATAAAATGACAATCTTCTTGATGTCTTCGAACCACAGAGAGGAGTTTAAACCCCCCTCCCAAAAAAAAGCCCAAAGAAGGAAAATTGGAAGATATTTCATATTATATATGCTTATTTCAAAGCAATAAAAAGCAGTATGAAAATTCACTCTCTACAGGTAAATAGTTTCAATTAACAAAGACAAAAAAAAGCACTAATTAGATTTTCTTTCAGCAATTTTTAAGCCATACAAATTTTTGGGAATTCTATGTCTTATTTTTGAGCAATACAGTTCTGACTTTATAAAATGTACCTAATCTGAGAAAAGCAAAAAATCAATTGCAAGATTAATATTTTTCTTCTTTTTTTTTGGAGAGGAAAAAAGTTTTTCAGTTTTTATCTGAAAACAGAAAATATTACCTTTTGGAATGTAACCACTGAAAAAGTTATTAAGAGTTGGAGAGAAAGGGGAAGTCTAACCTTTTCATTGCTGTTATTTAGTTATTAATTTAAGGTTTGGCTAGGAAACGTTCACAAAGCTCTACTCACGCCTCACCTCATGCATACTTGTGTCTCCATTCAAAATTAAACAAGACTCTTTTAATGGCTGTAAAATGTTCAGTTCTCATCCACGTTTTGGGCTTTATGAGGTTTACCTGAATCTTCTGGAAAACAGAAGAAATGACCTAGCATATTTATGATGGTGATCTTTTTGGCAGGGTGTCTGGGTGGAGGTTATCAGCAAGGTAGAAGGGCATGTGAAGCCAGGATGATATTCCAGAATCTGTGGAAATTTTCAATGCAAGAAGCAGCCAAGTACTGGATTTCTAAACAGCCTGCTGTAAATGCTTTCCCTACCTAAAGCTTCCAGCAAAGGGAAAAGTGATTTTCTCTTAAACTCCGGAATTCAGCTCAGGTGTTTGAATAAGTGTGGTTATTCAAGGTCCTCTATGAATTTCTTTTCTACAGACCTCTAAAGGCAACTAAAATGGGGTGGGATGAGTCCAGGTCACTGACAGTAGAAACTACATCAAAGCAGCACTTCCAAAAAAGCTGTGATGAGCATATTCAGCTCTGGTGGAACAACAGCTAAATCCTGTGGGGATGCAGCTGGTAGAAAATGATGGAAATGATGGAAATTTCCATGGTGCTGTCAAGGTACCTCTAAGATTGTGCTGCCTCAGTGCATGGTGCTGTATGAACACACAATGTGAAGAAATTTGAGCTCCACAAAGGTAGTGTAAATACAGTGGAAAAACAAAAGGCAGGACTCAAGAGAGTTACCCAAGGTCCCACAACGAAGCAGCAGGAGAGCAAAGAAATGGGACTCACGCAACTGAAATCCCAGCTTACTGCTGTATCCATTAGCTTAGATTGATTTCCCTTCTGGTTTGGTGTTTAGAAATTAAAATTGTCTTGACTATTTATCCTTCTCCCGAGTCATCCATTCACCAACCATTTCTTTCTTCTTTGAACCATTCTCTTTCTCCTTTGCCATCCAACCACCTTCCCCTCCAAGTCCCCTGAGAAAGGTGCCTGAAGATTAATGGAAAACCAAGACTTGATAAGCTGTTCTCCTGCAAGTGGATTTAATCCAGACTCTCAATGGCACCCAAAAGTGTATTTTGGGGTATAATTATAAGTGATGCACTCCACAGAGAGCTCATTTATTCTGAAATAAGTATGGAAGACACGTTAAGCAAGATGTTTTCTCTTTTTTTTTTTTCTTTCACCTGACACCACAGCATCAGGACACAAAGCTGCAGTTCGACTGAAAATAATGAAGTGAGATGTTCCATAAAGTTATTTCCAGCTGATGGACTACATGCTGCATAAATATACAGGAGACTCCCAGAGGAAGCCAGCAGGTCACTCAGGCTTGCATCAGTTCCAGTCCAGCAGTGTATGGGAGATCCATACCTCTCTTGTAAGGGGAGAAGTTTCCATGCAAGATATGCAGATGTTAAACTTTTATATACGTATTTATTTTGTATTTTTTGCTTGCTACCAGGATAACACCTACTGCTAAGTTCAAGCAAGCATCAGCTGGGGTAATTATTTCAGTCTGTAAGGATTCAGTCTTGGGGTCAGCTAAGAGCATGGGAGAGCAAATGGTAAGCAAGAAACTCTTGTGAACTTGCCTAAGCTGATTTTTCATGGAGAAGGTTAAAAGCAGAAGTGCCAGCAGAGTTTTTGTGGAAAAATGGACAGATTCAGGACATTTTGCATCAGGCTGAGAAAGGTCAGCATTTCTGGCAGACGGTGAGGGTGGTGCTCTGATTCAACTCAAACAGAACCATTTCTTCCTCAGGCTCCCCACTGACAAATTCAGAGGAGTTTGGATTTGGATGAGGAAAGTGTCTCAGGAAAAACAAGACCTAGCCATCCACTTTTGAACTAAACCTGAACCCAAACTGGACTTGGATTTGAATCTGGAGAAAGCTTAATTTCTTTTTCTTCCCTTCCCTTCCCTTCCCTTCCCTTCCCTTCCCTTCCCTTCCCTTCCCTTCCCTTCCCTTCCCTTCCTTTCTCTTCCCTTCCTTTTCCTTCCCTTTTCCTGGAAAATTGAAGCAATACCTCTCTCAGTTACAGATTTTCAAGGTCTAGAAAAAATCCTACAGGCTCAGTCATAAGAATGACAAGAGATCAGGGGTTTGGGTACCTGCTCGACCTAATCTGTCATATTTCTAAAACTCATTCCGTTGTATCTGAACTAACAGTGGTGTCTGTCTTCTGGCTTGAAAACTTCCTACCATGTAATTTTTTACAAGCATAATACCTGTGCCTCAAAGCCAGCACGGCTTTTTTGGCCTATTAGTAACAGGGGTTGCAGTAGGCATGCAGTTAGTGGAAAGAGAATTTTTTTAATTATACCAAGAGTCACTGCTACACCCCAGCTGTCACAGTTTTTGCGTGATCTGCCTTGCCTGGCTGATCCCTTCTCCAGGATCACCAGCAGCAGCTAGGTTTCTCCTGAAGGGTGATGGCCTTTCTCCAGCCCTACCTCACTTACTGCTCCCTCCATTTGTTTTTCCACTGAGAACAAATTAAAGTAAAAGTGTCTGTGAAAGAACATTATGGTTTAGAGGCCTGAGAATACCTTAAGGGTGACCTCAGTCTGTGCTTTCTATGCTGCACACTGTGACTTGTCCTTTTGGCAGGAGAAAAAATTCTAAGCTGAAATTCCAACCCCTCTGATGTCAGTGGCATTGCCACTGTTGGCAGCTGCAGGAGTAGAATTTTCCCCATTAATTGCATAAGAACCAAAGTCAAGAAACATTTCCTTTCAATAACAAATCCATTTAGGAGCCCAGGATGGTGTCTTACTCTGAAAGAAGTAACAGTGGGAGCAATAAAGCTTCTCTTGGTTGCAGATAATGAACGATGTTTCATCAGGGACAGCCTTCTCCCTTTTTCACTCCCCATCATGAGATACCTTGAATTTCCTTTGATCTTTCAAGAGAGGGGCAGTTAAGATACATGTTACTCCACACAGCGAGTGCTAGAAACCAAGAAGATTTACTCTGCGTAAAGCCACAAACATATCTGCAGGTTCAGTATCTGTGGCACAGCCCGGCTTTGACCTCGTGGTGAAAGATGGACTGTTCACAGCATCATCCACTGCCGTTCAAAGAGCAAGTGACGCCCTGTGGAAGGAAGAATTGGGCAGGAAAACAAATAAAACCCAAGAAAAGGACAGGACGTGATTTCATGACACTGCTTTTCTCTTGAACCACCTGGGAGATCTCTCCAGAAGCAGATTGTGTTCCAGTCAAATAGCACCGCAGCTGCTTCTTTTGGCTGAAAAAGCCAGGGCCTGCCCTTGACAAGTAACATTCATGAATATCATCCAAAACAAAGCATTTAAAAATAGGAAAGCTGACCTCTTTGTCTTGTGTGACAGCTCTGTGATGAGAGAACTACTTGTAAAAAGGGCTGAGGACTGATTCCTAGACGAAGGGCTTAGCGGCATGCTGCGTTGAACATGGTGTACAGTTCTTTAAGCCAACACTGAATGAGCTAAATCTGGACCTAGAGGGAAAGATGTTGCCTTAACATGGTCCTTTGTCCAAGTTAATTAGCCTCCTGGGGAAAAGAAAAAAAAAACCTAATTATTCTTCACAAGACAAATCTATAACTACTGTGATCTGAACTAGTGTCATAGCATGGTGCCTTGCTCTGCTGCAGAGGATAACGAGTTTTCTCATTACCTGGGGCATGTACCGCTGCTTTGTTGTTGCATTCTACAGTGCAGGCTGCGTCTCATCCTGCCTCTGGCCAGGGAAAGCACAACCATCCCCACAGCCTCGGCAGGGGAATGTGAAAAGGGACACTTTACATTGCTTTGCTGGGATCGACTAGCTCTTATGCAGGAGAAAACTTCCCCCAGAAAAGTGCAGTCCTGCTGGAAGTCCCCTGGGACATGAGGCCCAGACTTTGGGAAATGGGAACATCCTGCAGCCTTGCCTGGAACCCCAAGTGGAAGCTAGGAGATATTTCTTGTAACTGAGGGGGAATAAACACCTCCGTTGCTGCAGAATCGCACAGACGCTGGGCGCAGTGCCGCAGCCAAAGCCACAAGAAATCAGATGGGTAAACTCCATTAAATCAGTGCGGGACAGATTGGTGAACCCCCTATCCTAAATGCGTCATGACGGGCTGAATCACCCTGAAGATGATGATGCTGAGCAGCTCATGCCATTCTTTCACCAACTAGGGTTGCAGTATTAATCTGGTGAGAAGCGAGGTCTGGTTTTGGGGGACAGATGAGTCTGCGTGAGTCTTTCTTGGCTGAAGCTGCACCTTCGGTGGAGAAACATTAACATCTGAAGCATATTTGAATGTAGCGGGTCAGGTCGTCATCTCTCATAGTTTGGCAAAGTTCTACTGAAGTTAACACAGCTCCCCAGCATTTACCCGATCCGAAGATCTGGCCCAGGCCACTTAGCTTTTCATGCTTTCACTGTAACTCTGTGTTATGCCTCATGAAAAAGGTGAACAGTGGCTGCTGGCCAGAACATACCAACCTTTTGGAGTTCATCATATGAAAATAAACAAGTGATACCCAGATGAGTGTGTTATATGTATAAATATCTCTCTCTCTCTTTCTTTATATATATAGATACGTATATTTGCACTGTTCTCTGTCTTGGCTGGGGCCTGTTTTGGAAAGGAGACGGCAGTGAAGTTATTAAGAATCTCCACTGATGTTAAAATACCTCTTTAGTACAACAAAACATACTATTGTTGAACTGGGAAAAGATATTCCATAAATCTCCCAAAGTCAAACACCATGACGGGAATATGGAAAAATAGATCTATATATTAACTGCTCTTTTAACAGCATTATTTGACCCTTAGAAAAAACAAACAGAGGAAAGAAAAACGTTACAAGCCCAGAAAAAAATTCTCTGACTCTTATCAAAAGCACATTTGAAGAGAGGCCTCGGAGGCATCTATTGTTTAATGGGCTATGCTTGATTTATTGATGATTATGTAGCAAAAAAAATTAATGTAATCATTCCAAGGCTATGAGAGGTGCAGGGCTTCAATTTATTAGACCTTGGAATCAGGGAATATCTTTTTTTTTTTTTTCCTCCTTCATTCAAAGAGCCCTGTTTGACCAACAGTGTGAAACAGTTTGATGGGCAAGTCCCTCGGTGCCGAGCTATACCTCACTCCTTTTCCATAAGTAACTGGCCACACGAGAGCAGGCCTGCAGTTTGAGTTTACACAGCTGTATGCCGGAGCACAGAGTTCACTGCATTTATTTTAGGCTTCTTTTAGCAATGGCAACAAAACCATGTCCCTTCTTGCCCTCCCCATGTGCACAGGCATGCACGCTGCCGGCTCTCCCGCTGCTTGCACGCACGTGTGCACATGCAGACACATACATGTCTGCAGCCCCATCTCATCCACAGGCTTCAGAGAGTCACCTCTTTTTAGGTACAGTCACCTTTTTTTAAGTACAGGAAAGGGAAAAAGTATCTGAGACAGCAGTCGAGGTGGAGGGTCAAAAAAAAATCAGAGCAGGTCACTAGCGGTGAGGTGATGGTCGTTCACCTTTGTCATTGGCATGAACCGGTCAGTCTGGAGATCTAGCTGTCATCCTTCTCATCAAAGCGCTGAGTTGGCCCAGATGTTTTGGCTCAGTGTCCCTTTGCTCAAATTTCAGGGTCCCAATCCCTCCTTTCCTCTTTTAAACCCACGTAAAATGCAAAAAAGTTCCTTTTCCCCGAGCAAGCAGAGCTGTTTGTTAGTTGATTTTGGAGGGTCTACCAACGTGGCTGACATGGTAGATGTACACATAAGAGACAGCCCTCACCCCACAGATCTCACCACCTGAACAGACGTGACTGGCACAGTTCAGGGAGAAAAGCAAAGGGCAGTGACTGGGAAGTGACTTGCTCCGAGTGACACAACTGGTCAGAGCAAGGGAAGAAGCCCCGAAGACCTGAGCCTCTGCTGCTGGTCCTTGCTATGTCTCAGGAGGGATTAACATGCTGCCAACCACTTGGCTTATGGTCAGAGTCTGCAAATAAAGATGTTTCTAGTCTGTCTGCAGCACCAAACAAATTAAGTGCAAATTGAAATGATGACTGTAGGCTCAGCCTGAAATGATTTCTTTTGGAAATTACCAGAAAAAAAATTAAAAAAAATTAAAAAGTCAGTACAGGTAGAGAGAAGCTGTGTTGTTGTCCAACACTACATGATCTCTCAGAAGTTATAAATGAGCAGGATTAGTCTTTACTTCTGCGGGAGTTAATGACCATCTGCATCATGGGAGATGTAGTCTGCCTTGGGAGCCTGGCTTGCAAATGAAAATAAGACCAGGAAGTATAACCCAGTAAATCCCACAGGGGACTCTGGTGGTGGCACAGAATAAAACTTCTCAGCTGGAAGCATTTCACTTTTTGTGTATTGAAGTTTTCAATGACATGTCAAAATATTCCACAGAAAACGGACACTGTTTTGTGGAAGATACAATTTAGGTGAAAGCTGAGTGTGCTGCTGAAAAATGGCTTTGGCAGAAATGTTTATTCTGGCTACTATTCAGGATAGCGTGGCCGCTCCTTCTCCTTCAAAATCCTCCTTAAAAGGCTGGTTTTCTGGGATAATTACAAAAAGTGAAGAAAAAAACCCACTTATTGAACTGCTTCTGTGCATGGACTGCTGTCTTGTCATCATAACAACCTGGTTTCATATATTCCTTGTCCTGACGCATGTCTTTTTCTTTCCAGATGTGTTGTTCCAGCATAGATTGCAATTTCATTGAGCTAGGTACCATCTCCCTGTCTTATGCTTGTATTTTCTCCGGTAAGACGATGCTTTATTGAACACCTGGGATATCAATGCACTGTGATGATACAGTTTGATAATTCTGATGTCAGTACTGTTATTTTTTGCAGTAATAATAGTAGGTAGAGTTGCTGTAGCCACAACTCTTTTTGGTGAAGGCTGAGGATGGGGCTTTCAGAGATGCTTCCCGTTTTGCAGGTGGGAATCAGAAAGCTGTATCCTAATATGGCCCAATTTTCCTCTGAATCCCTTCTAAAACTGTGGGTTGAATTCCTGTGGCCTACTTCATATATCTAAAGGTAAAACATCTGAGATCCTCATCCTAAAATGCATCACGTGAATCCTGATGTGGATCTTGGGAGAAATTTCAAATATGTCTTTCAGATCTCCCCTGTAGAGTTACTTATTCTTCTGAGTCAACTGTCAAAGGAGCTTGGTATGACACCATGAGATTTTGCCAAGAGGTTAAACGAATCTCACTTCTTGCTTCTACTGGATCCTATTGGCTGGCTTTGACCTGGAAATCAAATCAAGCAAAATACAGCAGCAAAATTTTGTCTTCAGCAAGGAAGCTATAAGTGAAAATGTACTCTCAGTGTTTAAAGGAGATGGGAAGAGAAAATTTGTTGCAGACTAATAGAGATGGTTTACTTCATCTTTGCTGATATTTGTGATTAGGAGAGATGAGTCTGGATCTTTAATAGCTGGCTTCACCAACACAAATTGTAAACCATTTTATAAGCTACCTGTTTTCCATATCATGCAAACATAGGATTAAATCAATAGAATACAGCAGAAGAGAAGACAACTAAATTAAACTAAACTAAACTAAACTAAATAAAATAAAATAAAATAAAATAAATCTATGTTTATCTCTGTTTAATACTTAAAGATCCTTAAAGAGCATGTCTCTGCTGAATATTCTGGTTAGTGACACTTCAATGATACATCGCTATCTTATGGTGATTCAAACAGACCAGCAAACAACAGGGCTCCATGGGCCTCAGGAGTGAAGACAGCTGGACATGAACATGGTGCAGACAGTCTCAGGCTGCAATCATGATGTAGAAATTACCAGACATGAAAGAAAGCATGGAATGGCTTCCCAGCTGAAAATCGTTGGTCACATGAGTCTTTTTCTAGATAGGTGGAGGAGAACCTAACAAAAACATAGAAGTCTTCATGTGCATCAAAAATCACTGGAAAGTATGTGAGAAAAAAAGGAAAATCTAGAGCCTTTCAGAGTAAAGATTACATAGAAGTGGAAAAGGGTGCTATTAGAAAGTTCCTCCAATTAGAAATACTCCATAGGCTTCTGGAAACTGCCAATTTAACCTATTTCTATGTTCTCCATTGACATTCTCTCAGGAGAAACTAAAAGGGATGTTTCACCTGAGATATGCATTTAGAAATGTAAAGCCATGTTATCACAAAATATCTTGACGGGCTGGCTGTAAAATTTAACCCTAGGATTTCTGAATAAGAGAAGTATGTATCTGTGGCTTTTCAGCTAAAAAGGGAAAACAATTCATGTAATTTTAAACACCTAAAAGCTGACTGGTCATGCAGGTCATTTCTAGAGGCAAGTCAATGGAGAAGGAGAGGCACCACAACAAGTGATAAATCTACTGCTTGGCTAGACCAGGTTTTCTGATGACCCTTTGGAGGCAATAAAATCAGGCATGCTGGAAAATGGTTTTCCTAGCATTCCTAATATTTACAAATTAAACTCGACTACTATGCATACATATTCCTTCAGGTAGGACATATGCCTGGAGCTTGAGACTTTTACAAAATGAGAATGACAAGCGTTCATTTACCAGTCTTGCCTCTTTACTGGCCTCCGGTGGCATCCTATCTCATGTGTACATGGAAGGGCTTTTACAATGTGGCATTAGTCTTTGCTGGGCCCCCAAACAACCCGGTCAGCAGATGACAATAATAGAACCTGGACCTCTGCCAAGCACAATAATGATATTTCCTGGAGTATTCACAGAGTTTCCAGTTCTTCAGACAGGGTGTAGCATGGTAAACTTAAACATCACGGTATTTAAATATCCAGCTACATATATTCACAAGTGACTCACAGTCCTGGGAGCTTCCTATTTTGCTAAGGTGACCCAAAATACTTTTGCCTATGAGGCTTTATTGTCAGCAAATCTGAGATATTCATTTTCTGAGAATCAGGCCTGTTTATGGTTTCTTCACTTATATATACCAACAATAGAGAAATCAAAGAGAACTGCTATTGAAAAGTCTGACAGTTTTATAGATAGGATAGTTTAGCCCTGGAGCTCTGGATGTTTTGGACTGGATACCTTTGAAAATGTCTGCCCTTGAAAATAAACAAATCTATGCCTAGCTGATGCTTGTCTTGCAATGTAAGAAGCCAGCAAGAGCTGCTTCAGTGTCCAAGGACAAGATAAGCCTATTAACTTTTCTTTCAGTGGAGGTGCTGATAGGGAATCTCCAGTAATTAGCTGATACACTTCAAGAGCTGCTGTCCTCGAGACCTCTTGTTTTGTCATTTTGAAGTGAAAATATCTGGGAGGTTCAGAAGGTATTAGGGGAAAGGCTGACAGATTTTCAGTGTTAATTTATGTCCTGTTTGTACATGAAAGCAGAATATGCTGTAGTCCTGAGGGTATTTGCCTGCTGTTGGGTTTGCTAATTGAGAGCCATACAAGCAGCAGCATCCCAGATACTCACACTGGAGCTGTGTTCTGATTAAATAAATGCACAGACACTGTACAACACAGGGAAAATATTAGTAGATTGCCTTAAAGGATTATCTTTGGTGCTTTGGCTCACAGTAGTTACACTGCCATGACCCAGAAACTGCAAACTGTTTCCTATTTTCTTTATGACAGTTTGGTAAAGAATTATGGCC
This sequence comes from Buteo buteo, assembly GCF_964188355.1. Classification (NCBI taxonomy): domain Eukaryota; kingdom Metazoa; phylum Chordata; class Aves; order Accipitriformes; family Accipitridae; genus Buteo; species Buteo buteo. The sequence goes on along the minus strand of NC_134172.1, from coordinate 2,896,304 downwards.
ATGACTCCCTTCTCAATATTTATTCCATCACATGGATAATGAGACCTGATATCGCTCTCTGCCCTCCTGTAAATATATGTGCAACACATGCCTGGGTCCAGCAGGAGCAATTCCGTTCCTCCTGCTTATCACCACAATCACAGCAAATCAAGCTGATTTGCAAGTGTTGTCAGACAGCTGAGAAAACTCTCAGAAACATGTTCTCTGCCATAGTGACCAAGAGCCGTGATATTTTTTTTACAGTTTGTATTTGTCATATAGTACCATCTGCCCTATAATCATATCAGGATATTGTAGAAAGGGTGCTGAAAAAAAATAGCCAAGAAAGGAAATGAAGATAATTTCTCATATCCTTGCTTTTCAGGAGAATAAGGAAACCTGTTTTAGACAAGAAAGTGTGGAAGACCTATTAGAAGTGGGAATTTGACTGGAACAGAAGTGGAAAGGCTGACCAAAGACGCACAGTGCCACTTGTTTTATCTGGGAGAATTGTATCTGTGAGCTGAAATGGAAGAGCGAAAGCAGATTCCAAAGAGGAAGGGTTTAACGTAGCAAAGTGACTTCAGATGGATAGGACTGAAGTACCCAACTAAATCCCCAGGGATGACGAGGTGCATCTTCTTTCCAGGACTGCTTGACTCTATAGGTGTCCATGTATGTCAGCCACCTCCCTGCTTTGACTGGAAATACTTGTCCTGGGCAGTGGAGGGATATTCCCTACTAATATGTTTGCCTACTAATGGCCTTAGGCAAATCATGTTTTTATTTCCCAGTGATCACAAATCAGCAGAAAGCTGACCTTTGACTATGCAATTACTTTAATTGCCAAAACCATTTAGTATCCCCTTTTTTCCCTTGTTCTTCTGTCTTAAGCTGCCCCTGTTTTTTTCCTGTCCAGTACTCAGAGCCTTTCTTTCACAGAAAAAGGCACTTTTCTGACTGCGTTTCCTTGAGAAACACCATCCTACCAGCATCTCCGACTTAATTTTCAGTGGAAAGCTCTGTTATATCGGTATGTCAAGGACAGGGATATTAAAATAATAGCAATAATAAAGAAGACTGTAAAATCCAGAGCCAAAATCCTGATGTGGTTCAGTGTGGTTTTGCTTTAAATCAAATTTCTGAGGCTGCTGAGGCTCAAATTGTACTATTAAACAAGATGTGTCGTCCCACCCTACCTCATTTTCCCATTTCAAATAGAAGATTCAAGATTCAACCCACCTAATAAACAGGACCGTATGTAAAGTCTTGGAAAAGCCTGTATCGGCTGTGTGCATATGAGAGAAAGAGTAAATGCCCTCCAGATTTGCTAACATGTAATTTCAGAAAAGGTTCAATCTTTACAGATATTTAGATGTTGACCACCTTTGCTTTTCTTTCAGACACCAACCTGGTTTGACAAAACTGGATTTCCCTGAAGATTTTTTCCATATGTCGAGAGGGGGATAGGTTTTTTTCTTTCTCAAACCTATTTTGAAAAAGATAATGGCTTTGTTTATTTTCAGTGCTTGTTGCAAAACTGTGAGAAGTGAGCAACAGTTGTCTTTTAATAAGGAAAAAACTAAGAACTCTTGAAGTCTTATTTCAGCTCCTGTCCTCTAATTTTTCAGCTATTTCCATAAAAGAAAAAACCGCTATATCTGGTCTCTCCCTACTATCTTGGGGACCTTTTGGTTAATTTCAAATTTGACAAAGAGGTCGAGATTTCAAGGATATAAAGTTTCTACAAATGTTGTAAAAATGTGTCCAGCCAGAGAAAAAAAGGCTGCAGCCATAGTATTTGTCACCAGGAAATCCACACAGAATAAAGACTATTACAACAAGCTCTCACAGTTTGCAGTTTATTTGACATTGAACAATCCAGGAATGGGACCTGCCACTTCAAGAACATGGACATCAGTACTTTGTTGCTCATTATCCTAACGTTCCCCAAGTAGGATCTGCAGTGATCACAGATGAGATAACGGGAATCCTAGAATCATAGAATCATTTAGGTTGGAAAACACGCTTAAGATCAACCAGTCCAACCGTTAACCTAACACTGCCAAGTCCACCACTGAACCATGTCCCTAAGCACCACGTCTACATGTCTTTTAAATGTGTCCAGGGATGGTGACTCCACCACTTCCCTGGGCAGCTTCTTCCAAGGCTTGACAACCCTTTCGGTGAAGAAATTTTTCCTAATATCCAATCTAAACCTCCCCTGGCACAACTTGAGGCCATTTCCTCTTGTGCTATCGCTTGTTACTTGGGAGAAGAGATGGACCCCCACCTCACTACACCCTCCTTTCAGGTAGTTGCAGAGAGCGATCAGGTCTCCCCTCAGCCTCCTTTTCTCCAGACTAAGCAGCTCCAGTTCCCTCAGCCGCTCCTCATAAGACTTGTGCTCCAGACCCTTCACCGGCTTCGTTTCCCTTCTCTGGACACGAAATCACTTGGAGGACAGAGTTCATGATGTCTCACCTCCTACCTGTCCGAGTGCTTCCAGAAAGATGATCCTTGAACAGTAAAAGGGAATGATTGCGACACAGCTCTCCCATCCTTTTTCTTCCCATCTCCCCTTTACCTTCTAAAATACAAGCTCCCATGAAAATATGACTTTCCCATGTGGAAAGCTAAGGTACCTCTACTACTGGTGTCGAATGGGCCAGCTTTCTTTAATATTTGGTGAATTTGATTCATGCCAAGGAATATGCTTTTTCCATGTCTGGCAGCTTGGCCACAAAAGTGCAAGGCTTCCAAGTTGCTTATTGGGAAAACTTTGTTCTGGGGGGGTTAGAGATATATATTTTGGGTTTTTTCCCCTGCTGTAGAAGTAACCACAGTGTAAATTCTGACTGTACATTGCATTCTGCTAAAGAATATGGTTCCCATTATCAGAGAGTACTGCTTATTATTGCACTGGGCTTTGCAGTTTCTTTTTTTTTTTTTACATCAAATGATTATACATCAAATATTTTTCACACCAGCCAGGGCTGACAGCTTTTGCCCTCAGGAAACCTTCTTTCTTTCCATTTTATGATCCTTTCTTTTTTCTATTTTTTCTTTTTTTTTTTTTCCCAATACACATAACTGTTCCACAACACAGGGAACTCTTTCATTCAGCTGGTTCATACACTTTAAAGTTATTATCTAGCAGGCCAGTATGTGTCAGAAAAAAAGGGACAAAGCAAAGAAATGCCATGAAAGAGGAATGAAAAAGGGGTGTTCAAGTATTAAAGCCCAGATTTGCAAGGGTATTCTCATGTTGACGGATACTCATCATGGATCTGGGGTTGTGTCCTCATGTAGCATATCAGATACGTGTTCTTATAGTAAACTTGTAGAAATCATCAAGATAGTAATTAATTCTACTTAAAAACTTTTTTTTTTCCTAAATTCTAGACCAATTTAGCACTATTCAAAAAAGCAAGAAAAGTGAATGCAACTATGTCTCCAACACTGGAACTTATCTGGAGGCCAAAAATCCTTTCCCTCAGCTTTTCACAAAACAGAAATTTATGCCAGGCATGTGTGTAACAGGATATAGTGATGATTTACCAGCTTCAAAAAAAAAAAAAAAAAACCCCAGCAAAAACAACAACAACAAAAACCAGGTGACATTTTCAAAGTAACCTTTTGATCCAAGGAAAATGTGGCCTAAGGAGTTGATGTTGAGTTCAACTGTACACCAGGATAACAACCGCATGTGTGAAACTACAACGTGATGTCTCACCATGACCTTGCAGGTCCACAAAGATTCTTGGTGTGTTACTTCTCAGGGATTATTGGTTCACTAATGTCACTCAGTGTCATGGCTCCTAGATGTACTGATACGACATACTTGCTGTTACAACATTTTATTAGCCACAGTCTGTTTTCCTCTGCTTAGTTTTTCCTCTTCATCTATTATCTCCTCAAAGGGATGAATAAATTGTTAAAAAAAAGTGCTCTTCAGGAACAGATTTTTTTTTATTTTTTTTTTTTCCACGTGGCATGAGCTGTGTGCCAACCTCAGGAGCCATATGAGGGTCTTGATCTGTGGCATAGTTCCCTCTTTATTCTCAATCTCATATTCAGATTAATTTATTCTATTCACGACCTGGTCCCATTGCCAGCTAAATTAGTAATAGAGCCAGGCGGATAGGAGAAAGTCCTTGAACACAAAGCAGTAAATGCCCTGTTTGAAAAGTTGTATCATGACTAGTCTATCTTTAGGATTTAAAGAAGAGGTAAAAGACAAGGTCACGTAACCAGAGAGGTTTGAGAACAAGTCATGAATAATTGCTTGTATGCATACCAAAGCAAATTAATAAATAGAAAAAAATGCACCCAATGCCTAAGTGTGGCAGCAAAAGCTATTTTTCAGAAAACAAAGAACTCAAATTAAATAAGCCATAGGTAGTACTTTCAAAAGAAAGAGGGATAGGTGGGAAAGAAAGGGAGGGGATTGCAGGGGAGGGCAAGGAAAAGAAAGGAAGGGAAGGGGAAAAGGAGAAAGAAAGAAAGAAAGAAAGAAAGAAAGAAAGAAAGAAAGAAAGAAAGAAAGAAAGAAAGAAAGAAAGGAAGGAAGAAAGAAAGAAAAGGAAAGGAAAATAAAGGGGAAGAAAATAATATAGTTTGTAAATTATGTTCATGGATTTTTGTCAGGAGGGAGCAATATCATCCTCCAGTGTGTCCTTCCTCATAGCAGGGTGGATAAACTCAAAGTGGCCTAGAAAAGGCCTCAAATTAGACGAAAATGAACACATCACTACATGACAAAACACAGGCTAAGGAGCAAAGTACTCATTTGCCCTCTCTTGCACTCATGATTTATTTGTGTGTGATTAATTTTCTGTCGTGTCCACTTTGTGTATTGTATGACTGCCCTTTTATAAGATTCCGGAGGTTGATTTCTTTGGAAAAACTGACTCTGTCTTCAGTGTCTTGCTCATGAAAATAAATCACAAAGCCAAGTCCAGATATAAAATGGGAGGGGGAGGTGTTAAAGTTTACCTTGAGTTTGACAGGGAGTATGTGTGTGGGAGTGAAGCAAAAATTAGTTTAAGTGATTATAAATATGTATGTATTACTCATAAAACAAACCGATAGGCCCATCAAAATAAAGTAAATGTATTCCTGCACCACAAACCTCAGGTGGCTCTGAGTGACACTGGTTCTGGCAATAATGATAAATAAAAATTCAGATAATTCCGTCCCTTCGGTGGTGCTGGCAATGAACGTTATTTCTTAGTCTGGAGCTTGAGCCCAGGAGGAACCATTACAATCGTGTGCTCCGACCTGTTCCATAACACATGCCAGGGAATTTCATGCAGTAATTCCTGCTTCAAGACTATAACTTCTTGAGCTACAGCAAATCTCAGAGATTGATTCCAGTGCTGATTTAAACACATCCAGTCATGGAGAATGCTATGTATTCATTTCAGGTGCAGTTTTGACAGCCTTTTCTTTATTTTTAGACTGGTGCAATATATAATCATTTTGAAAGTTGGATTACAAACCTGGAAATATTCTTAACATCTAACTCAAAAAACCAGAATGACTTAGGACCTAAAAGCAAGACTTAGGATGACTTCAGGCATGAATGTCCAAACTGTAATCCAACTGCCTCTACTTGTTCTATCTGAGCATTTGGGTCTCCTGGGCACCTCCTATTTTGACCTTAAAATCCTCTACAGTTCTGCTTCTGGGCATGCCCAAGCTCCCTTAGCTAGAGCAGGTGAGCACTTCAGATGGGAGTCATCTCGGATAACCTCAGGAATGTAAAACATTGACTTCCAAATCCAAACTTCCCTTACCGACACGGTGGGCAAACAGGCAATTCCAGAAGCAGATCTGACACGTCTGTTTAATGTTTCGCTCTCTGTATCTTCTGTTTCTCTTCTGTTATTGTAAAGGGATCTTGGGGTGACTGGAGCAGACTTACATGTCTCATTCAGAGACACCTTTTGTTATGTGAGATGCAACCTGTCACTACTGCCTGTCTTAAGCCCTGATGAAACCCTAAAGATATCTAGAGCCATATCTAAGCTGCAGTGATTGTGCTCTGAGCCTAACTTCATCACTCCTAATGCAAACAGGACCTCCATGAAGCCACAGTGCTGAGAGTGCCTATTCTTGCACGGTAGCGAAATGGTTAGAAAACAAATTCTTTCTACTGTCTGAAGAAATTAAAATCCTAACACCCTAAAAAGAATGCTATTCTCCACCCTTTCTTTTCAGTCTTGATCAGCCAGAAACCTTAAGTATAAAATTCAAGGGTCATGAGCAAGGAGATGAAAATTTGGCCCTGTAGTCTAGTGGCTAAGACCCTCAGCTGAGAGAAGCATCCTACCTGATATCTGAAATATGCATTTGTCTTCCCCAGATATCCCGTGCTAGTACACTGCTTGTTTGTTTTTTCAGCCTCCCACTCAGGAATATTTGGCTACGGATGCTACGAATTTCTATCACCTCTCACAAACACGTATGTGAGGCTTGCTCCTGAACTGCCAAAATATATGTATAGTTTCAGTGGGGAGTGATTAATCTCGATCTCTGAGGTATTATATGTTTCACACACACTGGCAGGAAGTTCCCTGGGTGACACAAGTTCCTTTGCCCTGTATCATGTGCCAGACATGCCGACAGCTGATGCTGGACAATGTTCACAAGGGATTGCAAATGGCTTTTTCATGCACATTGACCCAACCGAATCACCGGGGACACCAGCTCCCCAGGATAAAATTGCCTGTAGCCGGAGATTCCCTGCAGTCCACCAGAGCAATAAATAACCTGAAATTACAGCGCTGGGCACCAGTGCCTAGTGTATTGCTTTTGATTGATGGTGTTATCTGTAAAAGGGTTTTCATTTGAAACTTTTGTATAAGGTCATCCAGATGGTGAAGTGTATGTCAGGAGATTTGAGCTTGGGAGATGCTTGGGCATGCTCATGTTAAGGTTCGTCATACTGGGCTGGGGAAGTTGAGCAACGTGGTTTGTTAAAGACAGCTGGTCTGAGAAGAACATGCATTGACAAAGAGGGCCATGATGCCCATTTTGACTGCAGGAGTCAACAGCCAGGAAATGGAGAAAGAAAATACAGATTCATTTTTGCCTCTGTCACTCCTCAGCTGACAGAATGAGATATACAAAGGTAGTCAGTGGGGCAGAACCTATAGATATCTGTTGGTGGTTTACTCCTGTCCTTAATTTTTATTTTTATTTTTTTTTGTACCGTCAAGGCGTGTTGGGTGGTAGATTGAAAAATGAAATACTCTTTGCAGAAGAGAGTCCCAAAACAGAGGATACATCAGGTGAGAAACAAATTATTGTTCACTCAACTATGGAAATGGAATGCGCTGCCAAAGCCCAGTCCTAGTATGAGAGGGACTGTATCAACACGGACCAAATCCTTTTCCATTGGGAGCATTGGCAAAGACACGTGGCAGAGAAACACAGTAGTTTTGGATGCATTGTAGAAGCAGGGTAGTTGCTAGTCCTAGAAAGCCAAGTCAGGGAAATAAGGTTTAGACAACACTGACGTCAGCTTTAGTCGCCTCACAGCAAGTTTAGGAAGTCAGAACCAGAAACCCACCTAGAAAGAAGACTGTGGTGTAATCCTGAAACGCTGTAATTATTCAAACTGACAGCTGTGGACTTTAAATCTTTCGAACATTTTTTTTCTGGAGTTGTTATCTCACGTCTTCTGCTCTAAAAAACTAGTTGTTACCAGCCAAGAAATGTAAGTGACTCTTAACTGGAGATCTCCCTGTCTTCCTTTCATTGTAGATAATGAATTACACACATGAAAATGTTCTTTTATTCTGTTTTTTTGGTTTAGATTGACAACCAAGCTACCAAATGTGCTGCCCAACAGCTATTAGAGGTAAATTTTCAGCTCCTTTCTGAAGACTTAAAGTAGAACTGAGCAGAGAGCCTAGACATTAAGGAAGACTTGTCATTTTGCCAATCTGTTGTGGATTACTTTACAAGAGCTTTCAGTCTGGAAGTTCTTAACCTGCCACTTCAGTTATCAACATTCAATATCAGTGATTAAATCTTGACTACTCAGAGACTGGAAATGGTGCCAAAGGCAAACCTAGTTAAGTTCAGCCCAATATTTCTCTGTTGGCTGGATGAGCTACTTCAAGGTCACTAAGGAGTCAAAGCCCACAAGTGTCTCTCAGGGACCAGTCAAGGCTCAGCCTCCAAGCCTCTGGAGTTTAAGGTTTTATAATCTGGTTATTTTTGCCAGAACTGTGAACTTCTTACCATGTGGTTGGTAGTAAAAATAGAGCTATTCCATTTCTTCCTTCCTCCCAGACTTGTACAATATTCCCCCCTTTCTAGTCCAGCTTTGCCATTTGAGAGAAGGTATTTTATGTTTCAGGGGATTAAATGGGGACTCTACTTCTCCAAAATTATTTGCCGGAAAAAATTAATCTTTATCCCTCTTCCCTTGATTGCCAGGCTTTTTCTCAGTTGGCTTCCTATTATATTTTATGCTTTTCGCTTGTTGTTTTTTTTGTTTCATGGACACAAAAAACATGTTGCTACAGGAAAATGAAGATGCTGCTAAAAGTACTCTCATGTCATTACCCTGACTAATACTCTGAGATATATTTTATTAAAAGCAGACTACACAAACTAGCCATACACAACCAGTTAAACCCTATTAATACATCCCCTGACTTGTTAACATATCCCCATCACTCACCTTTAATTGAGGAATTAAAACCCCAGTCTGCTCTAGCCAGGGTAGTCTTATCTGAGACAGATACTTTGCTGCTAGCTTTGTTTCAGCTGTTTTCTAATCCAAGTAAGAGAAGGAGGGCATGAGCAGAGCGAACAGACATATGCACACGATTACACACACCCTGCAAACAAGCAAAAGGCAAGAGTATAGCGCGGACTTGAAGCTGAACAGAAGTAGAGCTGCATGCCCAGTCGATTAACAGAATTAATCTTCAGAGCTGTCAGGTTTCACATTTTATTTTATGATGACTATATTCATCACACACACAAACCTTCATTACATTGCTGTTCTGGATACAAGTCAGACGGAATGAACAGCTTGACCTTGGTCGTAAACCCCACTACTGAGGCAGCTGCAGCAACCTGAAACAGAGCAAAATTAGTTATGAACCTTAACTCTCCCTTTCATTCTCTTGCTCTCTCTCTGGCTTGATTAGTTTCCACCTGTTTAGTCTTCATGGAAATGTTGACTTTTACACTTTCCTGTCTGGCAAAGACACATCCCTTTTCCTTTTTTTCTCTCTTTCTTCCCTTCTTTCTCTCTTTCTCTCTTTCTGGGAATTGAAACATGAACTTAATGGTGTAATTTTAGGGTTCCCAACAGACAAAACAGTTTTGTGGGCCAAATGAAGTAGTCTTCCTGTGGAATACTCTTGTTTTGAATGGAAAGGTTCAGTTAATGTGACAGAGACCAAAGAACATGTTACTGGAATGCTAATACTCCTTGATGACCTTATGGGCTCTTCTGTCCAGTTTTCTTTTTCCAATGAATAATAATACAAAAAGGTAACATGTGAGGCTCGCCTAATTCTTTGACTGTATGGCTTTGCTGCCTATAAGGGTTTTTTAAATTGTTTTCTGGCCCACCTTTTTGCCCAGTGGGTCCTAACACTTGTGACTGGCGTTCAGCACTGAGTTATACCTCTCAAGAGAGCAGGTCTTGGCTTTGGCAGGGCCAACAGACTCATTAATTACACTCTAGCAGACATTTGGCAGTTTCTCTATAGAAAGTTCCAGGGCTGACCTAAATTGGATATGTAAGGATTCCTCAGCCCTAGGAAGGGTGTCTCTTCCGTAATAGCATGAAGGTCATTGGCGGGACAGTGCCTCTTACTGTAAAGGTCTGGATTGAGCCTGGGAACGATGAGTAAAAGCGAAGCTCTGCTGCTCAGCGATGTGGTTCTTCTAAGCCAAACATGATTGGATCCAACCAGTAGTTTGGTGGGACGTCTCCACAGACGACCTGGTTTCTACACAAAAGCATAACACGTAAGTCAGGGAAAACCGTTCTTTTACTTCGAATCACTGTTTCTGTAATGTCTAAAAGCAGTACCTTACAGATAAGCAAGCTTTTGGACCAGACATGCAAAAATAGGGAAGTATAGAGAGGGTTTATCCGCGCAGTGTTAAGAGCTTCTGTCCTGGGTATTTTCGAGTATAGACAATATCTATTCCCAGGGTTTCTCCAGCAGTTTCAGCTGGAGGTAATCTCTCTCAGGCAAACCTCCATCATAAATTTCAGGAAGGGAGCTGACAGCATAAGATTATCAGGTTCAACAAGACTGCGTTTCATGTCCTGAACTGGGGAAGAAAATTGTTGCACAGTTAACAAGCTGCTGGGTCCTGTTGAACAGGTGGCAGAACTTCACTTTGCCTAGTCCATAAAGTGCTCTGAAATCCTTTGGGACAGAAGGTGCTATATATGTGTAAGATATTATTGTTACATGGCTTTTTTTGCTTTGTTTTGTGTTTCATTTGGTCAGCTTGAACAAGCTCTCCCTGAGGCTTAAGTAGCAAAGCATTAGCCTGGAAAACTTGATGGTTTGGGGTTTTAGTCCCTTAAATGGTCTCTGTTGGCTTGTTGGCTGGTTTATGAGGAAGGTGGAGAAAAAGTGAAATGTTCTCCACTCACATTCACTCACATGGAAACATACCGGAGAACTAGATGACTGGGCTTCTTGCACCGGCTGTTTTACACCCATTTATCAGTGTTAGTTTTCACCCAATTGTTCCCCAAAGATTTTGATCTCCAGCAGACAGAAAAGCAAGGATTTTTCCTTCTATCTCCTGGGAAGGTGGAGGTCGGAACCATAGAATTCTTATTTTCTTTTCTGCTTCCAACACGATATCTAATAGCTTGTCAGGAGAACAAATTAAGATCAAATGAAATCTGTCCTGTTGATCAGAGTCCAGTCATAGTCTGTCATGAGATGGCTATGGAAAAAAGGAGTAACCCGTCAAGCTCTTAAATGCTACTGTATTTCACATGGTGCGAAACTGTACTTGGACTATAGATAAATTGACGCTGGTGCTATAGTAATAAGAATAACAATAACAAATTCATATCACAGCCTCATGGACTGGTATCACTGTAAGGGACTGTTAACTCTTGCAGCTAAAGCTACAGATCATCCAGTTTTTCAGAAGTCACAAAGTTTGCAATATGAAAATTTCTTCAACATAGACAATTATGCTAGCATGTAGAACTATGTAACTGACATTACTCTAATTAGCCATTGCAGTTAACAACAATAATAACAATAATATTAACAATAATATCTATCTTACAGTGGAACTTTAGGCTACACGTCATGTGTGAGACAGCTCTTTTATACAGGCCAAAATTGTGCTGGGGACTAGGTAATAATTTAATAGTCCGGGTGATCATGGACCAGAGCTCAAGGTTGTACCCTCACCTTAGTGCAGTTATAGCCTAGGAGTTTTTGCTAAGACTGGAGACAGCATGGCATTTGTTATGGTGTAGGCAGAGAACAAATCCCACACCTAAAAGCCTATGTTCTCCTCCTCCCTTGTCTACCTCCACAAATTTCAGATCTAAATCAGGCTGGATTAAAGCAGATGTACTAACAAAGTAAAATCTCAGCTCTCCCTTAAAATCAGTAGCAATACAGCCACGACAGGATTAAACTTGAAGCTTTGCCTAATTTTGAAGTGTTTCACAAGCCCTGGTTGTACTTTTCCTTGTGAGCACAGGAAATATCTGTAAACCAATAAAAACTGATAGGAATGTTTTAGCTACCATCCATGTGTTATTATTAGATTTTGTCAAACATGAACAAAAATTATAATTTGACATTTCCCCCCTTATTCTACCGATGAAATTTAATATGAAAAAAAGGGTCGAAATATCTTTGGAATATAAATTTTGAAACCGGTCTTCAAGCACCTGTATAATCAAATACAGCTCAAACAGAAATACAAGAAGGGAATTATTAAGCTTTACCCCATTTGATAAGAGAAAAAGAAAAGAGAGAAAGAGAGAAAAAGAAAGAGAAAAAGACAGAAAGAAGGAAAGAAGAAAGAAAAAGAGGAAGATGAAGAAGATTAAGAAGCAAAAAGGGAAAGGATAAAGAAAACAACAAAGGAAAAGGAAAAGGAAAAGCAAAAGGAAAAGGAAAAGCGAAAAAGACCAGACTCTTCCTTGACCAGAGGGAATCAGGTTTTGTAAATCTGAAAATGCTTACAAAAAATATTAATTAAATCAATATAAAGAAATAGTAGATTGCTTTCATTTGGGTGTTTATATACCTGTGTACATGCATGTGTATATGTGAGTCTTGGCATCTGGACTCTAATATGGTGAGACAGAAATGACATCCAGATCAACTCTGATTTTTTTTGCTTTATATTGATTTTCCATCAATATATCTCTGATATCTCCAGTTGATTTGTTTCTGCTTTACAGTGACAGGTTTGCTCTCCCTTTTCTTATTAATTACTATTTTTATAGCTCTTAGTATAGTGAAATAAGTTGTACCCATTTTGCTTGAGGACCACACTGTGGTCAGCCTCGCTTTCCTGGAGGTTCAGTAACATTTCTGTTTGTGCAGGGTTGAGGCAAGTTTAATTCACCTTCAGTAATCCTTCGCACTCTAAGTAATTCTGTGAAAATTTAGGTAAATACAAACATTACAGTATATCCAACTGTGGATTTAAAACCAAGACTAGCATAGAGGCAGTTATTCAGGTATTCCTTTCGTACACTAATTAGCAAAGTTTAGCATTCTGGGCCACAATAAACTGCCGTTTCTATGTTGACATCACCTTTAAGCTCTTCATGATCTGTCCCCCAGACATTAGCTACTTGGAGGCAGAATAAAATACAGTTATGCTTTTCCAAGGCCTTTTATTGCCTACATAGCACCAAAGGGAGTAGCAGCAGCTCCTTTCCAATACTGTATCTGATTCAAAGGATATCCAAGGAAGATCTACTGGCAAAACCATCCCTGGCAATCTCTCTTCCTTTGCTGTTCATAAATCCTAAAGACAGAGGCTTGGATCTTTCTCTCTGTGCTCAGAAAAGCTCCTCCAGAATTTCCGGATTTCCTTTTGGCTTCATCATTGCCCTTCTCAGAGGACACTTGAGGAACCCTGGCTTCGCCGATAAACTTTATCAGTTTGATAATTTCCAAGGGATGAATATGATAGTGTCGAGTGTCACTGAGCAGAGGGATCCTCAGCATGTAGCCAAATCAGGTGTTTCGTTTATTCTCACTGCTGTCTTCTGGTCGGAGGTCAGTTCCAGTGTCCACCCAATACCTGGAAAGTTAAAGCCACAGTAGTGTTGACACTGTAGGTAAAAAAAAACAGGTAACGGTAAGAGGATAGCTGAAGCTAATGAATGGTAGGGATTAGAAAGGAAAAGGGGAAAGAAGAAAAAAAAGGAAAAAAAACCCATGTGTAAGTTGGCACCAGTAACCTGTGATGTCAGGGTGATGTCAGTTCGGCAGGTGGTAACTTTTTCCAGTTCAGCTTCAGACCAGGCAGGCCTTGTTTTTGTTTACTTTTCCTCTCCACTCTGAAAAGGCCAGTGAGCACCTTCCCAGATGGGGGCTGTGAATCACTCGCAGGGATCGCTCTGCCCTCCGGGCAGCTCAGGATCTGCCTTGCAAAGTGGGGCTGAGCCTGCAGAGGTGAGGGCCCTGGTGTCCCAACACCGGCATGTCAACAGCCACTGCTACATCTGTTCTGAGCTAACTTTTCCTCTTTTCCTCTTTTCCTCTTTTCCTCTTTTCCTCTTTTCCTCTTTTCCTCTTTTCCTCTTTTCCTCTTTTCCTCTTTTCCTCTTTTCCTCTTTTCCTCTTTTCCTCTTTTCCTTTCCTTTCCTTTCCTTTCCTTTCCTTTCCTTTCCTTTCCTTTCCTTTCCTTTCCTTTCCTTTTCCCTTTTTTCTTTCCTTTTTTTCCTTTTTTCCTTTCCTTTTCCAGTCTGTCTCTGTCTTTCTTTTTCTCTCTCTACATCTCTCCCCTTTCTCTCTTTCCCTTTCTTTCCCTCCCTCTTCCCTCCTTGCCTCCCTCCACCTTTTCTTCCTTCCCTCCCTCCTTTCTTTTATGTCAAAACTTTTGGTTAAACCTAAACAGCAGGTTTACAACAATCCGGTACTTCATCCTACATGGCATAAGTGAATGAGAGCACTGTTTATGTTACAATGTTTTGGAGGGCAGAAACAAATCCAGTCAGAATAGTACTAAACTAACTAATGGATGACCAGGTCACTGGTGGTACTGAAAGCTGAAACTCGGTCTCGGACCATTGCTGCACTGGCCATGCACTTTTACATATTTCTTCTCTGTGAATCCTCAGCTGTCCACTGTTGGACATAGGATGCTGGAACAGTTGCACCTTTGGTTTGATGCTGTTTGGCAGATCTTATGCTCTTTCATTTTTATCCTTGTCTTCTACAGTCTCCTGAGTCTCTGCATTGCCTTATCTAGTCCAGACTAAATGCAGCTCATACTATCCTCAATATCACAACTTTTTCAAATTCTTTCAAAATTTCTTCCTTCCAACTTAACACAGTCAGATGCTTTTGGGCCCAGGGAGAAAAATAAGGGATCACGTGTAGTGCAGGAAGTCCAATGATTCATTAATAAGCTTATTGCTGTTGTTTTCTTACTGCAAAGCAATTTGCTTTGCATCTCACAACAGTTTCATGAATATGTATATTTTGATGTACATAATTCCCGGGACTTATTTTTGAAAGAGATAAAACTCTCTATACAGCTTGAGACAAAAGATTAACTAAAATAAATGGTAGCAGGAGTAAGAGTAAGAAGACAATCTTCCATAACCATTTTGTAGTCACCATAGGTGAAGAATTTGATATTTGGATTTTTATTTTCTGATTATTTATTCATTCTGCAATGAATTGATTGAGAAGTTCATTCCTCAAGAAATTATGAGGACTTGGTGAGGGCCAAGGGATTATTAATATTAACTGAAAGAAGTGAGACTTAAATATTAGGTTTTGCATCACTAAATTATTCTCATGCAGCATTTAAATCTGTTGTGCAAGTGTTTATACCTGAATTATGGAAATAAATGGACATTTCTTGGTCATGGTTCATCTCATCCAAAGACAGATGGGAAAATAAGCCAGATGAATCATCTTCTAGAAGCACCTCTTTCTCTCAGCTGACTGTGAAGGAATCTGGGGTGACTGTACATTTCTACAATGCAAATGCTGAAAACAAAGTGGGATTAATCCTACCACAGGTTTCTACCTGCTCCTCTGGGCCAAACAATATTTGGATGGCAGAGGGTGGATTTATTTTCCACCTCAATGGAAATGGATGTTCATAGATTTAACACGCCAAGGCAAGGTGTGGAGAGCCTCCACACACCTCCTCTCTGTGCAACTGGACTGTAAGGCAGAGGGGTTTATTTTGGCAGTTGATGGGCCAATGCACTGATTCTTAGCAGTTTATAATTTAGATTATATTGGTTTTCATAGAGACTAGAAACTGCAAATCCTTCGCTTCTTGCACTATGCCTGCCTCCCTCCAAGTGCAGGATCACCATCCACAGCACTGACATTCACACTTATATTCAGGTGAAGTTTTCCTCAGTATGTGACTGTGTTGCACACAGGGGGACTACCCTCGTGCTCAACACCTTAATGAAGATGTGAACTCTTCTTTGTGTGGTTTGGATGGGTTGAATGCAAGCATACTTATGATGCAAGAGGCTTGGGCTGCAATTACTTTCGTGGCTTAGGATGGGGACTCATGAATAGACAAGCAAAATTTGAGGCGTCCACTTCAAACTTCACTATGGTGACGGGATGCTATCTAGTAAGATGTTCATGTGAAAGTCTGAAGACATTATGAGGATAATGATAATAATTTTTGCGGGGGCTTCACTAAGTGCTTGCAGCTTTTTTCTTTTTTTGCTATTTTTCTTCTCCTTACTCAGGTCAGTTTGGCTTATCACAGAATCACTTATTTTTTTATGTTCAGGGACTCAGTATCTTAAGAGACATCTATATTTAGAAATGAAACATGCCTAGAAACTATATTCTGGCCTTGAAAACAACTAATCCAGAATGGTTTGCATCTCCTAAGCCCTCTTTCTCTCCCCCTTTGGGATGGCCACGTCCACAATCTTTGTTAAGAGTCGTTCCTGCCTCATGCTAACTCCCAACTCATGCCCAGGAATTAATTTTGGAGATTGATAGGTGGTCTGGTCCAACAACATACTAAGGACATTACTAACAATTTAACAGTGTGGGTGATTGAGTTCCATGGCCTATGAAAGTTTCCTGGCACTATTTGTTATTATTAAAGATGTAGCTTCACTGCCCAAGCTTTACAAAGATATATAGGAATGACATGTTTCTACTTCACTGACCAGTTGGGAAATAATTTCATTAAAATACTATGTGAAGCTCAAAGAAGAAACCAGGGTCCCTAAAAGCTGGGTTTGGTTTCAGTTACTTAAAAAAGTAAGTTCCTGTGCCTCTCCTTCTCTTTCTTTTTTATACCTAGATCAATATCTGTATACGCGCTAACCGTGATCATTAAAATACAATGTGATATGGTGAGAAAGTGTGCACCATGTCCCCTTTTGGTGCCCTAGAAGAGGCCATGCAGTTCATGAGGGTTAAAAGCTTTCTCCTTCTGCTTTAGCAGCGAGTGTTAAGACACAACTGGTAGCATTCCCCTGCTCAAGACCTTTACACCTTATGAACCAGGGCTTGACGCGGGTAATTGAGAACAAACCCCTACCCAGACCTTCCCCCCTGGGTTGAACCTCATTCATGAATTGTGAGAGGCACTTCACAAGCCTGGATGTCGTAGACTGTGACTGCAAAGGAACATTACACCCGCTATTACCTAAGGAGGGAACCTTATTAAGCATTTAACAAACAGGAGCTGATGTATTTTATTTTCCTTTAGCGAATGTTATTTAAACCAGACAATGGGGACACTTCCCCCACGCCCCAAAGGATCAGAGATGAAATTCCTTTCAGCCCGTAGCTCTCACAGTTGTGTATGACTCAGATGGTTAAGGTCTCCCCTCCCTGCTTTCAGCCTCTCAGCCGTTAAGAGCCAAGAAAGAAAATAAATTTGTTTCTAAAAATGAGGTCCTGGAGGGAAATCATTCAGATGCAGTAGGGAAAGGATCTTAGCCCAGTGGCTTGATCAGTCTCTAGTTTCATAATTTTTTTTTTCAAAGATTTGTTTGGCCTTTTTTTCCTGTCCTTCTTTTCATATGTCTCTCTCTTCTGGTTTCTCTTTCCTCTCTTGATCTGGTATTAATTTCTTTCTTTTACATTGATAAATTGCTTTCCCTTAGGTTCTCTTCTCAGCACAAGCTTCTTTTTCCAGTCTTGCAAACGTTTCTGTATTAGTTCAGAGGCATTTTCCGTCTTTGATTCTGTTCATCTTCCTCTATTTTCTTGAACATCATGTCTTTCTATGGATTTTAAACCTTTTTTTTCTCCTTTTCTGTCAAGTTAATTTCCCTCAGTTATTTCACTTCTTCTTCCTACTCTTTCAAATGTTCAGACTCCATTTTGTTCCTTACATCAGTGGAGGCAAGTACCCAACTCAGATATGCCATCCAAAAAACTTAAATTATGCAGCACTGGTATCAAAATATTCATTTCAAAAACACATTTCATGACAGAAGAAAGAGGTTTTCACAACAATTTTGAAGTTTCATAATGACCATTTGATTTCCACAGACAATTTCAATTTCCAGCAGAAAGGGATATTAAATTCTGTTTAGTTAGAGTGTCCTTGTGTGCTTCACTTCTGAATTGAGCTTCAAATACTTTATTTATGTATTTATTTAATAAGTCTAAAAATACCAGTTAATTAAAATATTTTTTTTCCTCTAGCAAGTAGACCAGTTTTGGTTCTATTTTCATTTATTCAGTTGAGGGTGGAATGTCTGATTGGCAACACAGGAAGAAAAAATGTGAGAAAAAATAGACAATAGTTAATATATTCAGACAGGATGTGAGAAATCTAGAATCAACTCATTGCAAATGAATCAAGTACTGCAGGTTCATGAAGTTAGTTATTTCACATCCTCTTGGTGAGCAGACATTTCATACCTCCTTCTCTTTCCCTCCCACTCTTCCATACTGGCTCACAACAAATTTTTAATAGGTTTCAGGTCTGCTCTGCTTCCACTTTTTATCAAACAGAACTGAGATTTTCTGGGCAGATGTTGCTACTTCTAACCAAAGTACTGCAAATATTTGTCTTTGATATGAAAATAAAAGGTGCTCTTTTATTTCTTTGTTTAGAGATAAAAAATCTAAAAACATACATGGAAAAGTGTCATGTCTGATCAGTAGCTGAGAAATCTTCTACCTCAAGAGCTGGGAGATAAACAGTCAGTTGAGCCTGGAGACATGCTGTTTCTTGACCAGTAGCTCCCAGCACATAATTTTTTTTTTTTCTGCTGTTTTGACAAATGCTACTGATAAATATATGCTGGGATAGACATTCATCATGGTCTTTTGGCTTCAGGGTGCATAATTTTTTTTGTCCTCTTTAGGAACTCCATATCTGTATTAAAATGACATTGTTTCTTATTACTTTTAGTGGTATTTCAGAGTATTATTTAGATATACTTTTTTAGTTAGTTAGCATATTACCTTTTTTCTTTAATCTATGGATAAGGTTTTACACTGTTCTCATTCAGGGTTCACTTAATTGCAATCCGGGGATGCAAAAAAGCCAGTGCATGACAGTGGACAAGAGGAGATCTGCAAAACATGCCTCATTACTTGCCCAGGTAACCAATGTCTTCTGCAAAAGCCAAGCTGAAGAGTCAGGAGAAGTGGGTCTGTGAATGGAGAGCATTTCTTGCAGGCTGGGAGACCTGGTGAACCTAGAAAGAACTCCTTTTTTCTTCTTCTTCTTTTTTTTTTTTTTTTTTTCCCCCCCAGAATACTTGCAACCAACCTCACCTCTAGGAGACTGCCAAAGGTGTTTTTCAGGAAGATGCCATGAAGACTTTCACGGACTTTTTAATTTTTCATATTTGAAGGTGAACTTTCTTTTGACAAACAGCCTATGCAGCCACAACAACTGGTGAGAAGAATGAGTCATAAAAAGTCTGTTATTAAAAATGTTTGCTTTGTTCACATCCTGAATTGATTTCCTCTAATGATTTCCCTCTGACGGCTGTGGTCAAAAATAATAACAGTAATAATAAAGTAAGAGAATATGCCCCTCCCTGGTTCTTCTAGTAGAGGCTTTGCTCTCCATGTGTTGACAGAGCAGCCCTGCAGACAGACCAATATGTGAATTCAAGTAATAAAACTCAAGGAAAGATTGAGGTATTACTGCTTTTTGTTATTGCTACAGCGCTTGCATTATGCTAGTAACGTAGAGGCTGTAAGTGAGATGAGGGTCTGAGGTAGTACAGGGACCATTTAGGGAACGTAGGATTTTTACTCTCTCTTTGTGTGCTTGCAGGAGGATTTTGATTACTAGTTAAAGAACATTTACCTTTTTTTTTTTTTTTCTACTGGCAATATTATTGTGCAGAAAATCAGATTTTCAGTCTGCTTTTTTCTTCCGTAAAATTACATTTATAGAATTCTCACTCTTTTGCCCCATGTATTTCTCTTACTACCTGTAAGTATACAATTACTACACAATTGTCCAACTATACAATAACTGCATAATGTGTGAAATTATTATATCATTTACATTATTGCTATACCACTATGATCACAATTAATAGCACAAATAATTTTTTTTCTCTTTATGTGATGAGACAGATTATTTGACCAAATAAATCAATACAGATGCATAAAAGTTGGTAGATGCATAGGTAGACACATAAAGTATAAAATCCAACATTAAAAAAAACCCCAACAGCCCACAACCCAAAACAGACTTGTGGTTATATTTTATACAAATACCTAATAACTTATTGCTCTTCATTATGTTGTCTTATTCAGTATTTAAAAATGGATGTACTATAGCAACTATTCAGAATAGTATTTGTGATTCAAAAATTAATCTCAAAGCGTATTATTAACCTTAATCCTTCACCATTTTTCTGCTGAAAAGCTTCATCATTCTTTCAAGAGGAGAAAATAAGTTGGTGTGGGCCAATCAGTCCTTGCAGTGTGAAATACTTGAAGAGAACAGTTCAAAAGCAAGTTACCATAGGAAAACCTTATGGTCCAAAACATTTATTCAATATATATGAGTTTTTTTCCAAAATAAATCAGGTGTAAGAAAAAATATATTTATCTATGAGATTTACTGTGTTGAAAAAATTTGTCTGATCACCTTCCAAAGGATATAAGCACCTTGAACACAAACAGTACTCCAGACATGTGCATTAATTTCTGGAGGGCATGACTATTTTAGTAAAACTCACAGAACAGCAAACTACATTACTGAAAGCTAATATTTTTTATACATAATATATATTTATCCCATGGAATTCCACTGCCACAAACTAATATAAGACCAGAAGATCTATAAGATATAAAAAAAGCTTGATCATACAGGATATTTAGGTGTATAACAACATTCATTTTTGTAAATTTGCAATGTTCAGGAACAAGAATTGGGGGGGGGAAGATTTTTTGTTCAGTCGTCAGGACAAAATTCATCCTTAAACTAGTGAAAGAAAGAAAGGACAAAAGAAAACAACATTTTGCCTTTAGACAATTATTCATTTATCCCTTTATCCAATTTCTTACATCTTCTTGCAAATAATGTTCTGCAGGCTGTTGGTGGACACAGAAGATGTCATGAGGAACCCCTGACGTGACCAAGTGTGGGATTTCCACACTCTCCCAGTACAGAATTGCAATGTGGAAAATTCTTTGACTGGGAAAAGCCAAAACTCCTATTGAAGACCCATATCTCAGATGCCTTAGGTGAGATGATGTGAATGACTCTCTCTCCTCCACCATTACAACCTGGTGGTTCAGGCACTGCAGCTGAGAAAGAAGGTCCCTACCCAACGTAACACACACAGGAACAGGTCTTCAACATGGGACATCCATGGTCCTATTCTGGTCATGCCCTGAAGGACCAAGCTCTATCTTTGCTGGAAGAAAGCTCCTGTTCACTCATACAAAACCAAACAAATAAATAGAAGAAACCAGAGAATAACCTGATAAAAGACTGACACAGAAATGAAAATGCTTGAGACCAAAAATCTCTCTAAATGCGTTTACTCTGGACTAAGTCAGAAAGTTTTAAAGTCAGGATATTTTTAAAGAGTGCATCAAACCATTTTCCCAGCATATAGATGTGCCTATGCATACATATTTAAAAATAGAGGAAAAATTATCGCTACTAGAAACACAAGTTCAAAATCTCACAGGCACTTCAGACTAATTTTGTCAAGTAGAGTCATGGGAAGGTCATGGTGATAAAATTTTGAGCCATGAAGACTAAGAATTTGAAACACAGACATGAAAAAAATAAGATCTCAAAAAGTTCCAGGAAAGATTTACAGTCTCGCAAATTTGTTGATAATGAAAACTCAGTCTCTGGAATTTCAACAGCTGAACATGAAGAGTTGATTTTAAAGTCATCAATAAGTACCTGCAAATAGAAGAAGAAAACAGAAAAGTATGTATCGAAGCATAGAGAATTCTCATGTTTTATGGCTATTAAATTGTACTTTAGGGTCCTGAAAGGTTGTTATAACCCAAACAAAAATTATGGGCTTAGAGCAAGCAGACTTAGTCAATTAAATCCTGTCTTAAGTTATAAGAACATAAGAAGGAATATCTTACCTGATTTGTCTTCTGCTATTGTAGCCAATAGCCAATCATGTCATTTAAATCATTCAATGAACTGTGCACAACTCTACAAGGAAGGCCAAATGACACGGTCATCTTGGCAGTTCATGGTCATAAAATCACCATCATTTTGTAAGATTTCTGATTTTCCAAAGCCATGACCACTTTACTCAGAACCGTTCAGCTTGTTTGGAAAACAAATGAAGATATTTGTAGCAGATAGAGATTTAGCATCCTTTCCCGAGGCATCCATTTTGAGAACACTGGGTTTAGTTTATGGTACCTACTATAAGATTTTTTCAGAAGTCACAAGGGTTCTGTTGGAGCTAAACCTTCCCTCTTGAGAGTAAAAGTAACTCTCCAACATAATTGTTATGATTTCCTAAAGTCCTTTTGGATACCAAAATTTCATGCAAGAGGCAGCAGAAAGTAACGCTTGGAGATAGCTACAGGCCAGCTAGATGTTAAGGATTGAGACTGGTCCGAGAGACAGAGCAGGGTAAAACAGCTGGGTAATGTGACAATAGATTACAATCCTGAGGAAAAAAGAAAATATCTTTATTTAGGATAGCTTTCAGTAGGACCTTGTAGTCACTTATGATAAATTATTTAGAGATTTAGCCTAACAGTTATCCATATATTTTTGTATGGTGTAACACGGTATAGTTGTTTATGGTGGAAAAAACCCAGGGCTTAGCCCATCAAGGTGTTTTATTCACATCCTATGGCCCTGTGACCCACCAGTTTCAGAAAACTGATTTTTCATCTCCCCTCAGTTTTAACATTTACAGCATAGAGAATAACAGCTGGACTGGTTTTAAAGCTGCTTTATTGGTACTGGAAAGAAAATGGTACATTCATAATACAATGTCCCTGCCTTTATTTTAAATACTGGATTAGGATGAGATAAAATTGTGCCACTAGCTCCCACATCCAAGTAGCTCAGATCTCCACTGACTAGTAAGGGAACCTGAGTGAATTCTTTGGATGTACAACCCTATATTTAATGAGAGATTTCTGTTTCCAACCAGAAAACTGAAGCACCGTAGTGGCCGTGATGTCTTTAACCTCTTTAACCCCCCTGTCTCATGCTTACATTTCCAAATCCTCCAGTATATGAGGAAGGGAGTTTTGTGATGAGGAGGAGAAAGAAGGTTAAAAAAAAAGAACTAAAACAAGTGGGTCGGCTGCTAAGTTTCAGGTGGATTTATTTCCGCTGGCTAAGAGGTTTTCTGAGGCAAGGAAACATACAGCTCATTATCTGGATTAGTGTTATTACCTTCATTTTTCAATAAATATACCGTGTCAGGATTTATAGCTTGTTCTCTTTTGTGAAACGCAATAGGTCCGTCTCCCACTGCCAGCACTTGAGCAGAGCGACAGGAGCGGCGCGGGGAGGGAAACACGCTGCTGCCTTCTGCTAAGCCTTGCTCCCGTCTTGGGCCAGGGCTGTGACAGCTTTTGGGAAACCCTGAGCTGAAGTGAAGGGGAATGAAATGGCAGACCCATCATTTTCAGTAAATGACCTGCTCTGCATTTCTTTGATATATTTACTTGGGCCTCAGGAGAGATGTAAGTGTTGCTGAAAAGAGCTGACTGAACTTCTCTTTGTAATGGCTGCGAAGAGTTCCCAGTGCCCTCTTTTGGAGGGGTATAAATTAAACCCTACCCCTTTCTCCTCTTCCTCATTTCCAAGTCCCATAAGAGAGCTGGAGGATGCCATTTCATCCCTGGCACTCCAGCTGTGCTCTAACCCCACTATCAAAGCTTGCAGCATTAAAATTTGGGGGCAAACCCCCACATTTCCTATTTTGTCCATGGCACAGACACTGCATCCTACCTATGGACCATGCATACATTGTTTGAGACCTTGCACTGTTAAATTGTGAGTATTGGTGACATTTTTGTGGAAATAGGGAACTTTCAATGAAGTGCCATTGTTTGAGCAGCTGCCTGGAAAAGTAGGAGATAGGAACAAAATCAGTATCCCATGTGAGACTGTCCAAAAGTGTGTCTCCTACATACTTCTGGTTTTTAGCTTGACGCCTGTGCTGTTTACAAGTTGTCCACATCTTATAAAATCCTCCCTTGCTGTGGTCCCCATAAAAGTCCTTTTACTGTCTGCAAGCCTTTCTGACACAATGACTGATAAAACTTCTTGATTCCTACAGAGCATGGCCATTATCAAAAATTTTAGAGTGATTTTAGTGCTGGCAAAAACAGCAGAATGACAAATTTAGAAGAGAAAATCCTCCTTACAAACCTAGACAAAAAGTTAACAAAGAACATGGAAAAGATACTTACCGGTATAAGGGCTTTCAAATAAATCAGCAAGTCAGAATTAAAGCTTGGACTTGCCAATATGGAGCCCAGAATCAACATCAAGAGCTGTAGAAAACTCATATCTGGAACAGACGAGGCACAGAGAAGCACATGCAGTGTTTCCATGGACCAGAAGATTGTCTCAGTGACCCCAGCTTGCACAGTGACACTTCTCACGCAACATAGAGAGATGTCCGCTAAGGATGACAGAATCACATTTAAATTTCAAAAGGGCAGGATGAACAGTGGCCTTAAAAGAGGTGAACGCCATGGCTGTGGTACAGACTTATAAGAGGTCCAGCCACTCCGGTCAGCAGCTGGATGCTGGGAAAGGTAAGACTACTGCATCTCAGCTGGCTTCAACATCTTCATTTAGGTGATGGAGTTAATTCCTTATTGTCAGTGGAGACATCAGAGACCCAATGGTGGTGACTCAACCCTCTGTTGGATCTGCGCTAGAGAGACCTGCCTCTCTGCATTCCTTGCAGATGGTCCAGAGTAGCTGAATCCCTAATCTAATCAGAAGCGTTAGGTAGGAAAGTTAGGAGGGACTCATCTAAGATGCAAGGTTCATATTATACTTAGGAAAAGCCAGATTCTGGGTGTTTGGTAGTGAACTCAGTTGCTGAGCACTTTGGTGTGCTCAGGCCGAATACACCGAAAAGGAAACACATGAACGAGAGTTTGGACTACGGCATCAAATTTGCTTGGAGTCTGCTTTTATGGGAAGATCTGGATCTGTAGTGGAGGTGGCCTCCTGAAGTGATCTTTATTGTAAAGAATGTATATAGTGGACCAAGAGGCTCAGCCCCATGGGTAACTATATGGTGAACTTGCCAGCCTTCCCTGCCAAGTGAATCTTTGGCAACTGTGTAATGATAAGCAGTAACGGTGCTGATTGAGGTCGTATTTGTAGCCATGGGAACATCTTTGTAATGGGACCTCCTGCTTCCATAAAATGCCAACAGAGAACAACAGTGCTTGCCAGCGTCTGGCCTGTCTACTGCGGATTATTTTAATTCCCAAGCCATTTTTTTCCATCTCTGCCACAATATTTCTGTGGGAATTTGCTTGTTATTGATTAACTTTCTAGTACATGGGTTCTTCTGGACCGGGATACAGATTCGAAAAAGCAACCATAAATTATCCCTGGGGCTTATTTTCACTTGTTCCTTATTGCATGTGGGCGTTAAAATGGACAGAAATTGCCTCTCCCTTTTCTCAGTAATTTATCTAACCCCACTGGTTTTTATTAGGCTGATTTTTTTTTTTCCTCTCTTCCCAGTCAATTTTAAGTGGCTGTTCCCTCAACCCTAGCACTGGCTCGCAAAATATATATGGAAAGAGAAAGAACTTATTGTTCAAGTCTTTGCTTTTGCGTTGGTGGATGCAGCATGTTGACTTTTCTTTGTTTGGGCTTTTTCCACCCCAATAGCGTGGTGGAAAATAAATGACTTTTATTATTATTATTATTTATTTTGACTTCATTCTTTTATTTTCTACCTTTGCAGAAAACCTTTCTGATCTCAACAAACATGTAATACAGCTACGAGTGAATAACCAGGCTATACACTAAATGTTTTCCTGGGTGTTCCCTTCTGTACCAGCCAATTTTTCCCTAGTTGCAGGAAGGCAGCCAAGATAAGGAAATATTCATCATTTCTGAACTGTATTATTTCAGTGGAAACAAAGGATCACACTGTGCATTTGTGCTGGTGTACGTACATATGTGCATTCATTGTAGGCTCTGTCTTTCTGAGTCAAGGACTTCAGAATGGCTTTGAAACCTTCCAGTTCTTCAGTCATTCATGTGAAAGCCACCCAGATAAGTAAGGGAGACTGTGGTTACAAATTTTGTGTTACTGCTTTTGGCTGCTAGGCCAAATCTCTGCATTTCTGCACCCTGTATGCATAACCTCATCCCGTCCCCCTCTGACATACACACTTTGTCTGCACAAATGTTTGTGTGGTCACTCATTGAACCTGACCAAGGAACTGATCCAGCTGAAAAAGAACCCAGGGAAAAGAAAAAAAAATCACTATTTTTTCTGCTGGATCAGTTCCCTGTTTGGGTTCACTGCCTGGTCATAAAAATTGGAGTGCAGGAAGAGCTCTGGGGATGACTTGAGGGCAGGAGAGAGGAAAGCAGGAGGGGATGTTTAAACTATCATTGACACCAAATAAAAAAGGCCTTGCAAAACTTCACCCTGACTAGGAGTTATCTGAGTTGACCAACTATGGGCTACAACTGATTATGATATAGGAGATTATTATGGAAGCAATAGTATGTGTCAGACAGCCTCTCACTGTAATTCCTGCCTATACTGGGACTCATGTTCATAGCTTTCTGGGAGTTGTATATATGTGAGCAAAGCTGTCCTCTGAAAATAGCTGTGAAGTTTCATTGGGTTGAAAGGCAGAACCAGAAGTTCAGACACACCTTAAGTCACTGTAACTTCCAAAAATGGTGTTTTCTAGATGCTGCATTGGAGGCAAGAGCAAAGCCAGGAAAAACGAATCTGTTTTCCCTTCTACTTTCCAGCCACCTGAGTGAAAATATTTCTCCATATTTGATGCAATAGAAGCAACATCCACAGAGACAATGGAGAAAGAGCAGAAATCATCCAGACTTCTTGTCTACCTCTCTGAGCTAAATTCTGCTAAAGATCTTGCTGAAGAATCACTGAAGTCATCAAGATACTTTGCATTTGCACCTCAAACCAGATATTGACTTGTTCAGCCCTAACCAATTGACACACAGCTCTCCAGGTGAGAGGGATCTAAGGAGGGCAGCGCAAAAAGTTTGGGTGAAAATTAACATCCCACAGGACAGAAAATGGGAAACAAAGAAAAACAAAGTGTAGTAATTATAAAGAAGGACAGCCATGTTGCGCTTAAAGGCAAGATGAGGAGTTGGATATCTTTCAAATATCACTCACTGTACAGAAAGTGGAAATGAAATCTTTTTTGAATGCCCTGAACAAGTAATCAATAATAAGCAAGTGTTACCACACTGTGGTAGTTAAAATGTCACTGTGCATGAAAAATTAAATAGCTCAACGTTTTAACTTACACAGGGGAGGCTCTCTGCAAATTTTTGTCTCATTCCCATGAAACACTCCTCTTCAAACGTCCCATTTGTCCAAAGACAAACTCCAGGGCTCTACTTGCCCAGTAATTCCCAGCCTAAGCCTCATTTATGCAGTTTCAGCAGTGTTACCTAAGGGAGTAGAGGTTGTAAGATCAGGACATTTCCAGTGAGTAAGAAGGTATAATCAGGAAGGAAGGCTGCGGTAATGTGGTTAGTTCAACCTTTAATGGCTGGGCAGGTACAGAACAGCAATCAATGAGATCTCTCCAAGGACTGGAACTATATGTGAAAAAATTACGCATACTGCTTCCTTCCCTGAAGAGCAGTACGTAGTTCATAATGCTCTTTAGTTTCTGGCCAAAATAGAAGACCTTTACACTCCTGAGATAGCAGAAAGGAAAAGGAGAGGCAGTGACTAGAAAAACTCCCATGATAATGTGTCATCTGAACCCAGATAAAATTTCTCTGACACCAGAACTGTAATTACAATGATCAGACAACTTCAGCATCTTCCCGCTAATCTTAGCCTCACTCTTGTGATGTACATAAGACACATAGTAATGTGACTGCCATACCGGGAAGGGAAATGTGAAGATTACATTATTTATTCAAAGCTGTGAAGAAAATTAATATGGGGTCTATGTGATGGACTCCAGTGAAGCTATATCCCAACACTTTTGTCGTATCATCTTGTCACATTTTTGAGAAATGAATGTTTAAGGTGATGGACCACCAAGTTCTATTGCAGTCAGGGAGTGGCAGCATGAAAGAAGTGTATAAGGTGGATGGAGATGTAATGACAAGCTGTAAAAAAAGAAAATGTTGTAGGTATTGATTAGGCTTCCTGGTTTTAGGAGTTTGGGGTTTGTCATGGGAGGTATATCCATACATGTAGAGCAGACCATCCCTCTAGTGGAATGGCTATACATTAATCAGCTTCAAGATGTACCCTACGTGGCACCCTGCCTGCTACAGCCTGGCAAACAGGGGAGTTTTGAAGGGAACAGAAGCTGCTTGTGTCTCGATCTGCTTTGTCTGTGCTTAATATCTGTGATCCTAGTTATTACTCTGGTCTCCTTCCTACAGCTAGACAGGCTGATTTCAGAATCAGTCTTTCCAGAAGTCACTGTTTTGTCACTGTTTATTTAATATACCTGGCTTGGTACACTCACATCCCACATCAGGAATGAATGAACTGCACTGCCACATACCACAGTAGATAATGGAAGAGTAATCCAGAGGTTAAGGCACATTTTTAGGCTGCACGAGAGTTCTGTGCATGCTGTGAACACATGCACATGGTCCAGATTAGAAGCCAACTCCTTGTTAGAGTTATGACCATGTCTCTTCCTTAGCCTCAAGTCAATCCATTCTTCCTCCATCTTCATGTAGCACAGGAAGGTTATTAAATTTCTTCTCAATAGTTCAAGGAGATTGTAAAAAATCCTAATGAGTACAAATGGTTTTTTTTGCCTCAGAATATAGAAAGCTGGTGGTGATGTAATACAAAGTTTGTGGAGCAGGAAAGAGAGATAATGATGCCAGAAGTAATGAGAAAGGAGAAAGTGTTCTCCTTCGCTGGAGGAAAGATTGGAAAGGGGCATACCTAGGTCAGGACTTGCAGGAGATGCTGTGAAATGAGAGCAAGTGTTAATATAGCTGCTGCTGGTTTGCAGTGAGATTGGATGCTGGTCTGTATCAAGATGGGATGTTTCTTGTGCTTGAACTGTGGAAACAGCTTCAGCCAGAGCTTACTGTAAAACAACTCGTTTAGGTTCTCCGGAACAACTCATTCATGTTGTAAGAAGTACTTTTAATGTGTAGGCAATCCCTCATACGACAGTTTGCAGATTTAGCATCGTCCATAGGGTGAGATTGATCATTCAGGACTGGGGGAATCTCCAAATTTCCATTGGCTGAGAAGTTCCCCTGATGCATAACTGATCCTGCTTACATGGATCTAGTGCCTTGATTTTTTTTCTTGGCACTTAGAAAAATATTGGCCCTCCCAACACCATTTCTCTGCCCTGGCAAGCATCGTGACATTGGGCCTCAAAACCATGGGTGTGGTCTAATTTATTCAATTCTTCTCTTCTTTCCTCTGGTTGTTCCTGAACATTAATTGTATGGGGACTGGGGCAGGAGCAGTGCGTGGTCTGGAGGCTGCCAAATACAACGTATCCAGCCAAGTGAAAAATAAAAAGGTCAGGTTCAAAAGTCTAAGCAAGAGAGCTGTAGGTTTTCCGATGGGTTTGACATCTCAAATGGTCTGATGGATGTTTCCTTTGTTTGTTCTGTGACCACGCAAAAGGACTATAGAAATGCAGGCAAAACCCATGATCTACTACTCTTGGCTGATCTGTAGGTAACATATCTGGTATTATTTATAATTTTTATGACTACTTATGCCACATCAAAAGGTAGTCCTTCCCTATGACTAGCACCCTTGACGCTATTTAGAAAAGTAAAATACACGCAACTAATAAACAAATTTCTTCCATTATTCCTGTAATATCACCTTTCAGCTGTGGAACAAAATATAAGGAACTTCAATTCTCCACCCAAAAGTCCACCAGGGACCCCTCAAAACAACCTACCTCTTGCTACTCTAATTTGAAGTCTAGCAGGCTAGAAAGCATGTCTTCTGTATTTAGAGTGAGTCACACCATGGAGCACACTGCAGATAAAAGCGGGTGTGGTGGTTGGAGAATGGAGGGCAGGAAACAGATGTGTCTGTGGTTTTTCTGTCTGGTCAAATGGGTTAGCTCAGGGACCGTTAATGAAGGCCTGGGATGGCTCTTTAGCTGGTGTAAATTAAGGCAGTCTTGCTGAAGGTATGCTGCCTTACTCCAGCTGAGCATCAGTCCTTTTTCTGTTTGCATAGGTCATTCGGAGTCCAGTGCTCGACGGCTGTGAAGAGCCAAATCTTTCAGCGGTTGGTCTGTCCCTCTTCAAGTGAAAGCTTAGTTTAAAGCATTGCACTTATCTTTCTTCTTTATCTAAATCAAATTTGGTAGTTTCGTGAAATAAGAGAGATTTAAGGAGAGGGACTAAAAATCCACACCTGGGAGTTCAGAGGCAGCTGTATCTCCTTTGCTATGCTGAAAGGAGGCTGCTTGTCTAATTGTCAAAATAAAGAGGTGGTTTCTTTCCATAAGACATCAACATTTGAAAGTGATTTGATAACTGGTTTCATTTAGGCAGTGGGATCAGCACTGGAAGGAGAATATAGTAACTCTCAGTTCTGACTTCCCTGAATTGACTCTCCAGCTCCTCTTTGGGCAAGCTTTCAGGTTGAACTTCTGCTTGTTCCGTGGTTATCCCATCAGTGGTAAGGACACTGGGAAGCACCTGATGAAGAAACCCAGGCCTAAGAAGGAAGATCCAAACTAAACAGAAGTGGGAACAGAGCAGCCGGCTCTGCAGAACATTGTACAACTGCAGTCTTTAATTTTTTTTAAAGAAAATTTTCCACTTCTTCACTTAAAGGCCACATCTGGCAAACATTGTAAGAGTGTTCACAATTAGAAAAATGAAATACCTTTGCCTTCAATTTTAGTTGACAAAATAAATATAAGAATACCATTGATCCTTTTAACAGACTATTGTATTATTCTTTGGGACATAGTGAATTTTCAGCCTATTCTAATCTTATCCAATTAAGGGAAACTAAATTTGAATGGCAAATCATGAGGTCTTTCCCTCCTCTGGATCCAAAAAACTCTCATAAATACCTCTAGGAATTGCTTTTATTGTCTAGTGACTCAACAGGATCCCCATAAAAATTGAGGGCCACATTTTAGATGACCTGCTGTGGTGTTTTACGTGGATGGACACCAACGCTGGGACCTGTAACAGGGAGCCTTTGTACAGCCCTTATTCCCCTTCATTGACTCTATTACCATACAAGCCCTTGTAGCATGGGGCAGTAGGAGATCTGAATTACTTAATACGCCCTTGAACTGCGGTGCTGTCTTAGGCATCATAGTAGGTGTTCTGAAAAGTCCTTTTTTGATGTTGGCTTAGGAAAAATAAGAGATGATTTTTTAGGTTATGCTTGTCCATGCTCCATCATTTAGACAGAATTTTTCCAGAGCATCTTAAGTCTTCCCCAACTTTAATGAACTGCTATGATGCTTTGCTAAAAGGAGTAGTAACCATGTTTTCTGTCCAAGTACTCCTCATAAAAGGAAGAAAAATCCACCAAAATTTTTGTATAGTCATTATATTACCCTCTACCTATTCCTTCCTTAGTTCTCCTGAATATACAAGATGCCTGTAAAACACTGAAAATGTTTAAGACATCTGGCTTCTGAAATTCCTCTTGCTTCATGTTGACTAGTGTAGCCTCTGATCACTTGAGCTTACCTAAGTTTTGCATTCACTCATCACTCCTTGTCTAATACATTTTGGCATAAGGAATACTATTTTGTTCTTTTCTGTAGATTTGAATTAGACTCATTTAAAGAAGACTCATTATGTTCCCCTAAGTCCCACAATCTTTGCAAAATTAGGGCCCTGAATGCTTTTGCTGTGTCGGTTTTTATTTTCTTCCCACTTACCTCAGTTGAACCATATCAGTGGAGATACTTTTGCTTTACACTTTGATGACAACCCAATACCAAAGCTGTCTTTTCTCAAGCACACAACAGGAGAGGAATTCACATCACAGAATTTGTCTTGCGAGCTGGATGTCTCCCTTCCCATTGTAGTCAGTGAAGAAGTGGTCAATAGAGCACCAATTTGCTGTGGAAATGTGCGGAGTTTTAACTGCATCTGAAAAAAGTATGTTCTAGTTGCATGAGTAGGTTTGATTTTCCGATGAAAACAATTCAAATCTGATGATATATTCTACTTTCTGAAATACTTTGCAGAGTCTATTTAAAATATACTGGTTTTCCATCAACTTTCTTGTTTGTAATTCTTGAATGTAAGGGGTTAGAATACCAAGAATCAGATTTGGGACACATAAATTTTGCAGAACTTGTAGAAAATGCAAGTATTTTAAAAAGAATTTTAAAGTATTTTCTTCAAAATGTCACATGGTGTTTCTTTCTATCCTCACAGATTTTCATTGAAAAATAAACACTGAAGCAATGAGGAAACTTTTGATTCTTCAAAGTGTCTTTTGGGAAATTAATATCTTGCTTTAAATCAACAAGCACCAATTTTATAAATTTTTACCGAAATATTTTCTTCATTTTTTATTGGTTTACTTAAGTAGAAAAATCCAGAAATATATAAAATAAAATTAAAAAAAAAACCCACAGACTTTTTTTTCTTTCTATTTGTAAAGGAGAAAAGGTTTATATATTGAAAAAAAAAATTAAATTGATAAATAAATAAAGGTGTAATACACCTTACCCTTTGAAACATTCCCTGAACTTTTTGTAGAGCAAGAGCAAGCTGAATAAAAGCAAAAGGAATAAAATCTAGCCCTCCTTGAGTCATGTCAATCACTTCATAAAATTTCACAGACAGTTTCTTGTAGCATGTGCCCAGCTAAACTTGCCCATGGTCTGCAGGTACCGTGCCATTACTGTAATTCTTCCTCCCCGCCAGCCTTTCATTTCTATTTGGAATGTCTCCCAGAACGTTTTAACTCTTTTACTTGAGCCTGCAGCAACCCTGTGATTGTTTGCAGCTGACAAAAGTTGAAGACAAGACATGCAACATCAGCAGAGGAAATGGAACTTGAAGAGCAAAACCTCTAATGCTGTGACATGTCAAGATTGCCCCTGGGGGTCTCGTGGGTTTTCCACACCTTAACTAAAGGAGCAGTAGGTGGAACTCTGTATACCAGGTACAGCCACCAATGAGTACTCTTCACGAAGTCCATGGGTGTCCAAGCTGGATGACATCCAACAGCTCTTGTACAAGCTAGGTAAGCAGTGCCCACAACAAAAATGGAAATGACTGGTCCCTTTTACCTTCCTCTCCCTCTAGGATTTTGTAAAGCCACCGGAGCTACCTAAGATAGACAGACTAATGCCAGTGTCTTGGGTGACCTCTTTTCCCATGCACAATCCCCAACCAGAGCAGAGTCTGTCCTTACTCTACCCAATTTGCTGGTAGCTTCAGAGCGGCCGACCTGCAGCCTCACTCAGCCCCTCCAGATACATCCCCTCATCCACTGCTCCTCTGCCCATCTTCCCTCGTCAGCCTCATGATGTCAAAATTCAGTTTTATTCACTCTACTGAAAACCAGCGGTCTAGTTTCTAGCCTGTCACTGCATGCTTAGTT
This sequence comes from Buteo buteo, assembly GCF_964188355.1. Taxonomy (NCBI): domain Eukaryota; kingdom Metazoa; phylum Chordata; class Aves; order Accipitriformes; family Accipitridae; genus Buteo; species Buteo buteo. The sequence goes on along the minus strand of NC_134172.1, from coordinate 2,862,889 downwards.
TGTGCCCATTTGTTCCCACACAACGAACAGCCATTTGCGCAGGTTGCCCTCCCCTATTTTCAGAGATCGTTCCCCTGATGTATCACTAGAGAACAAATATCTCTTCCCATATTTTGCTGGGGAAGGCTAAAAGGCCAAGCTGTCTGATTGGCTTTCCTGTTACATGACAGACTTACCTTATCATACCTTAGCGTATCCTACTAACCTCTCAGCACATCTTTCCCACCAAGTGATAACCAAACAGCTAACACAGGTAGCCAGAACCGTATACAGTATTTCCGATGGCACCAGTCCCTGAAAACAACAACAAAGAAAGATTTGACTATATTCTAGACACAAGTAGAAAAAGGAATTAATTAAATTTGTTGAGAAATTTAGGAGATATTGAGTTTGGGGTTATATGTACACTCAACCTTGTTTTAATTTCTAATAATGTAATCAGGAGATAACATCTTGTTAAATGCCGGCATTTCTAAGATTCACTGTACCTTACCCCCTTACTATATTATGTTGGTAGAAAGCAGACAGCTAGAAAGAGGCAGCTACATGCAAGGATTTGTAAGCGACAAATCATTTTTCAGTAGAGACAATATCCTTCATTAAATCAACTAATCATTAGAGTTATCTGTGCTGAAACATTCTGAGGAAATTCAGCATATTCATATTTAGAATAAATGTTTTTCCATTTAATGAGAATGTGACATGAAAGTATTTCTTTCTCTGAATCATGACAAGGATCTCAAAATATCTTTAATGAACAGAAAATTCTTATCTGTTTTGGAAACATGGTAACGTTGCTTTAATTGTAAATGATAAGGTTTTTTCATTTAAAATGTCTTTTAAAAATAAAATTCTTTGAGCTGGAAATATGAAACTTTCTATTTTAGCAACATTGGAATGAGACATTTATGCAATTTAACTCTTATATTTACTGAAACAGAAGTCACTGAGATTTAATTACATGATTTTAATTGTAGAGAAAATTTGGCCTAGCAATTATATTTCTATATTTTCCAGGGCAGAATAGGCTGTTCTGTAAACCTCTGTGTAGCTAAAATTTATTACAGAAAGTCTAAGGAGAACTGTCTTACTGTGTGTTTGAACAGTACCTGGTACAATGAGAGCCTGCTTTATTATCGGCAATTTGGGGCAAAAATGCCTAATTAAAAAATGTGGTAGTAGGAATCAACTTCATATTCACCCACAAATAAAAAGATTGAGTGTAAAGCCACTTTATATGAACAGGAAAGTGTCCCTCACCTCTCATTTTAGGCAGAGATGGTTCTGTTAGTTCAGCATTTGACTTGCTTGGCACTGAGCATAAGCAGTTTGAGACGGGCTGGTGCTACAACCAGGGAGCCCAGGGCTTGCTCCAGAACTTCAGGGGCATAAAGGAACAAGTGTTTTTCTGGACAGTGAATTTTTCACACAATTCCTTCACAAATAGGAAGGATGCTTCCTACATCCCTCAACTGAACGGCTTAGTGGCCATGAAGTGATGATGGGCATTACCCTTTGCACTTCAAGCTGACATCTAAGACAGCCTACCTGGGTGTTTTACAAAGAACTCTGCAATATTTGGGGAAAAGAAAGGCTCTAGCAGCAAGTAGTCACGTGCAAATGGCAAAATGGGAGAAGACAATCTCACTCACCCACGTATTACACTTCTTTTGCAGGTCACCCTGCTAACGGAATAATTCAGGGCGTGAGGACTGTTCAGCCCAGCCAGGCCAGTAGCACCCCTGCCTCCAAGTTGGTTATTTACAGAGGAACACACAGGTGAACGTACAGAAAGGGTTGAACTTCATGCAACGGGAAATGGTTGCATTGACTAAATAAAACAATGCCCATCCTGTGACACAGTGATTAATAGGTGTTAAGAAACTTCAAGAAAGTGGAAAATTCACTCAGTAACACACACACAGAAGGGTAAAAGAGGAAACAGGGAACTCCCTGAAAGCAGACACATCATATCACTGCAGACTTGAACGAGGCAGATACTGGCTTAAAAAATAAGCAAGAGAGCTGGGGAAAGATGGAAGAATCAAAAGTACCAGTTTCTGCCCTCAGTTACTCCAATGTAAATCTAGAGTCAAGCCAGTGGAGCCACTGGAGTTATTCCAGTGCACAACTGACATAAGTGAGATAAAAAGAATTGCCTCCCGGTCCTTGGACTGAATGTGGGGGAGATTCAATAGGCTGGCTTTGATTTTTTTAGTTTAGACACCCTCTGTGGTCTAGGGCATGTCATGCTTTCCCTGGGCCTAGGTTCATCCTCCCAAGAGACCGCAAGCTTTTGGGGACATAAATTTCTTCTTCTTGTGCACATGTGCGTCTCTGGGCACAGTGAAGCCTTGATTTTAAGTTGGGCCTCTGGGCTTCATTGTAGGACAAAACCAGGTTGCATTCCTAAACCAAAGTTACAGATCTTCTGAGAGGTTCATCCATGACCACCTGTGGAAATGGTAGGCTGCTTGTGACCTTAAATGAAGAAGGTCAAGAGTAATTGTATTGGGTTGAGTAATTTCTGATTCACGTCTGTATAAGTCAGCATTATCTATCATTTCATTCCTGCTTTGTGGCTGTACCAGTCTAATCAGACAGTGCCAATAACCCCTTTAATATTTAATATTATTCCTTTATCCTTAAAGGATGTGTTCTATTCCATCAATAAACTTGGGCACTAACATTTCCAACCTTTTTCTGAGGGACCCTTGCTGCAAACTTCACTTGGCACTCAGGTAGATGCCTTTCAAAACGTGGGTCTATGAGACTATCTGAAAGCACACAAGAGGCTTTTTCCAAAACAGCCCTGGCTAGATCCTCCTCCTCTCTGTCTAAAAAGACTTGCTTTGTTTCCATCTATCTTTTTTATGGTGAGGATGATGCAGTAATTTGCCCAGATTATCTTTGTGACATCACACAGAGATGCAACAATCATGGCTTTTCCATGAAACCCGTTAGCTGCCCTCAGACTGGTTAAGAAATATTGTCTGGGCCTCTTTTTGTGAGAATTTTCAAAGCTCAAATTCTGTTGCTATAGATAGCACAAAACAGAAAACAAAACAGTGATAGCAACTCCCCTTTGGGGTTTACCTGTTCTTTAAAACCAAAAGTGTTCTGAGTCATTAGGCTAAGTGATGTCTTGCCAAGCAATTTATTTTGTGATCTTGAGAAGTTAACACGCAATGCAGCAAAAGTAGCAGGCTAGAACAACGGAGATGAAACCAGGTCCGCTGGAAGGCTTGTCAGATCTGCTGCCTGCAGAGGAGGAGGAGATCTCTGAAAGGAAGATCTGGAGTGTGGCCAAATGCTTTAATGTTAGGAATGACAAACTTACGCAGAATGACAAGAAAAAGAATTTGATGTCCTTTCAGACTGCCCTAAAAAAAAAAAAATTAATCCTTGTAAGTCAGAATAAGTTCAATACCATTCTGGGAGACAAAGATTCGGAAGCAGTCAGTGTCCATCTGTTAGAGTCAGCATCAGAGAAACTGTCTGAGCTATTATGTTTGTGGGAATGATCAAAAGAAGGAAACGGTGAAGAGAGCAGACAGCGATAACCTTCCTTCAATGCAAAGAATTTACTACAATTGCTCATCAAGGGTCAGTGTTGTCCAACACAGCCTGAAGAGTTTGAGCATAAAGAAAACCTGCAAGGAAAAAAGATGGAAAAGAGGGCATGTCTTTTGTCCTTTTTTCAGTTATCTACTCAGACTTCCATGGAAGTCCAAACACTGATCTGGTAATAAAGAGCCAGGGAAAGCCTCAGGACCTGCTCTGAAGACAATTTTCCAGTACAGAGTGAAAGATGGGGCTTTGCAGTGGATGTTCGGTAGCATTATCTATCTCAGCAGAGAGTGATTCTAACATCCTCCCATCATCAAATTTCCAAGAACAAGGCTTGAATGGATACTTTGAGAACTTAATGTCTTGCCTGCTTTTGTCAGGATAAAGTCAAAGTTATCAGCATCATGAAGTTTACATCTCTCATACTAATACCGTGTCAAAGTCCTTGAATGTCTCTACAAGGTCTGAAATCATAAATCCCCCTCACACAAGTGAGCTAGGATTTGAGCAACCTCTGTCTTCAATTTATGGGAGGAAAAGTATTTTTCTTACTTCACTGTCCCTGCTAACGTTAACAAACTGTTTGTATCGCTTAATAAAAGTTTTATATAATATTTTAAAGGTCAGAGTTTGTGGATAGACGTCTGTTGTATAAAATATTACTTTGTGTTGGCAGTACTATCATGAAATACATTGGTTTTTTGTAACTTCACTAAGTAGCAGGAAGGATATTAGGGCTGGATTCTGCTTCAGATTAAAAAAAATAATAATTCCCATGCCACTTTATGTAAAATCTTGTGACTCTCCTTTAACTCGGGTTAGCTGATTCACAAATTCACCTTTTTAACTGCTCTACAAATGTTTTTTCTTCCAGGACACAAACCCTTATGATTTATTTTAGGCTCAGAAAAGTTGTGAGACAAGACTTTCCCATAGTAAGTACAGTTTTGCTGTTCGTACATACCTATTGAAGAATACTAGATTATTCAAAAGCTAAATAATTATTTTTTTCTTGAGCTTTTATACTCCTTGTTCCTACCTACCAGTCCATTCAGGTCTGATGATGAGTTTGGAAGAATTGCACATGGAGCTTTACAGGGAAGAGTTGTGCCTTCCTTTGAGTTCAAAAAGTGCAAATGATAAAAGATCATTGTTTATGAAAATAGGTAGTGGTGAGCCAGAGTGGAATCCCTACAAGAACAATCCTCTGATGTCTTGAAACAAAGACAGTGTCAGATGAGTACCTAAGATATCTGCTGGAAAGGTTCTGCTTCAGTGACAAAGTCAAAGATGAGCTACTCTACCTATTAAGTAGGAAATATCAGTTGCATTTGAATAATTTTTTGTTAACACTTTAAAATGTCAATTTGATAAACTTAAAAGTGGTTCTGTTAACAGGGACTGGAACCTGCAAAATATAGTACTTTTGTAAGTGTATCCAGCTTTAGCAAGATGACTAGTGAACACACATAGACACTAATTAACAAAGAGAATACAGGTCTTCTAGAAATCTGAGTAATTACTTTGATTTCCCTCTAATTTAAAAGCTCAAGCCACCATTCCTCACCACACAATCACAATATTATGGAATTGTTGAGGTTGGCAAAGATGTCTGGAGATCATCTAGCCCAACCCCCTGCTCAGAGCAGGGTCAGTTACAACAGGTTGCTCAGGGCCATGTCCCCTTCAGTTTTGATATTCTGAAGGATGGAGACTCCACAGCCTTTCTGGACAGCCTGGTCCAGTGTTCAAACACCTTCTCAGTTTAAAAAAAAAGTTAAAAATTTTTCTGTTCAGATGGAATTTTTTTTCTCAATTTGTGCTCATTGCTTCTTGTCCTGTCACTGGGCACCACTGAGAAAAATCTGACTCCTTTATTTCTTTACTCCCCACATCATGTATTTATACACATTGGTAAGATCTCCCTGAACCTTCTCTTCTCCAGGCTGAACATTCCCAGCTCTTTCAGCCTCTCTTCATATGACAGATGCTCCAGTCCCTTAATAATTTTTGTGGCCCTTTGCTGTACTCACTTCAGTATTTCCATGTCTTTCCTGTTCTGGGGAGCCTAGAACTGAGCACAGAGCTCCAAATGTGTCCTCACCAGTGCTATTATTATCAATTTGAGGGACCTATGTTTGCATTAATGGATAAACTACTAGACCAATGCACATCAGTTTTCAAAGAGAGTTGCCAAATCTAGTCAAAGCAGCACAGGCACAAAAAAAAATGGGCAGAGGAAGACAGAATAAGGTCATCTACTCCAACCTCCTGCTCTGGGAAAGAAACCACTCTACTTACATGATTCCTGACCTATAACTGTCGAGGATTTTTCCAAAACTCTCTGATGAAGGAATTCCCACAGCCTTTCTGGGCAACTGGTAACAGCACTCTGCTGTCCCTACGTTTTCTCATAATGTTTTATTTGAATCTTCCTTCCTGGAAGCTGGGACAACACAAGCACTGTCTGCCAGCCCTACTTCAACTTCAGAAAAAGTTGTCTGTGATATTAATGAGATTTGCAGGAAGAAGTCAGGCCCTAAAGCAAGCAAATTGCTGTGTATTGCATGCTACACCACACTGCGAGAACATTTCTTTGGGTACATTAATATATTTGGAAATAACTAAATGGAACAAGCACCTGCATGTCTCACTGTATACCTACATACTTAATAGTCTTCCCATACACAAAAGCAGACCATTAACTGGCAAAACCGACACAGAGTTTTCAAGAATGGATTATTAGGTAATTCGTCTCGATTTCCTATGGACCATAAAAGAAGAGGAATTCAGCCAGTCAGTCTTCCTCTAAGCTTCCCAAAGCTATGCTTGACTAGGTCCTCTTTGGGAAAGTCTTTATGTGAACATTAAAAGATGACTGATCCTCATTTGCTGTTGATGAGTGGGTGGTAGGCACATTAAATTGGAGTAATCTGATTAAATATAGCTGTATGTTTTAGGGGGCAAATCAGCTGTCTTGGAGTGGGTATCTCATGCCATTTGAAATTTCCTGAAGATATCTGGGGTCAGCCGATAAAATACAGGAGCACCCTTCAGGTAGCCTGTGCCCCTCTGGAACAGAAGGTGGAGGCTTGGGGGGATACCATCATGCACATCAAGTGTCCATGTTTAAATGGTGGATCGTGTCAGAGGTTACTGAATTGTGAGGATTTCAGGACAAAGGGGCTTCGTCCTACCCCAGGCTGATAGGGGGGGGGCAGCCTCTGTGCTTCTGCGTACCCTGGTTCAGACAGTGGCCAGGCTGTCACAGCACACATTCCCAGTCCTCACCAGGTCTTTATTTAATGTGATTAGCTTTTAGTCAAACAACCTAACAAATGACATCCCACATATCTACCTGAGGAAATCTGGGATTTCTCTATAGTTAGTGGAGAACATGTCAATATTATATGATGCAGAACTGCAAATGCACTGACTCCTTTTGTTATTTTTCTGCTTGTTTGGTGTCTTGGGGGACACTGAGTACACAGGACCTGTAATTTCAGGGACCTGTCAGTGCTGGTGTCTTTGGGACTAAAAATCATAATTCTGGGAGTGGATCATATAACACAGGCAAAAAACACTTCTGAGTGTCTTCGCATTGCCCAATAGCAATATCAATCTCTCCTCAACTGTCCTTCGACATGGAAAAGTTGTGTTTAATTGGATTCAGGAGGACTAGCTGGAGAAAGTTCAGATGGGATTCATCCCAGCTAATTATACTCTCTCTGTCTTTTTGGTAAGCTGAAAAGGTCAGTTAAACCTCAAAGCAGATGCTTCTCAGAGCTGTTCCTTCTAGCATTTCCAGTTTTAATGCTTCCAGTTGAACACAATTTAGTATATCTGTACAAATACACAGGACAGCGAGACAGCAAGAGAATTCCTCTCTCCACCAAAATTTATATACTATGCAGATAAAATAAGTGGTATTTAGGAAAATAAGAGGATTGCTATCCCCATTTTGTAGGTGAGAGACAGAGATAAGAGGTAGATGGTATGATTTTTCAGAGTTGCAGGACAGTCCACAGTAGAGTGAGAAGATCCATCAAGACATCCTGAGGCTTTGGAAGAGATGACAACTACATGTCCCTGCTCCACGTGGTCGAGTTTCACTTCTTTACTGAAAGTAGTATAGGTTTCCAACACACAGCTGATTTCAAGTACTCTGAGGGTTTAAGTCTGACCAGATCCTGTTGCAAAAAAAAGGCTTCACAGAGGGTTGTGGTTTTAATCATCTTTACGTCCTGTGCCTCTCTCATCTTTCCGCACCAACCCTAATCTGCGCTGCTGCATCTGCAGATAAGAGTCAGCAGAACCTCTGATTTTGAAGGATCATCTGAGAGATGAATTCTTTACTTTGAAAGCCTGGAAAGTAGTCCCCTGTGTGTGTCATTAAGCTGTAGGCAAAAGCAGATGCAAGGGTTGGATTATCTGTCCGTAACAGCCTAAATAAAATTCAGTAATGGTCTGGGGGTGGACAGATGAACGACCGCTGTGCAATTGAATCTGAATGAAGAATGACTGTGGCAGAACAGAGATTCTCTTGTGAAAGTGGGTCTTGGAGTTTCACTTCTCTGCATAGGAAATGAGTGTGAGGACTACATCCTCCATACCTCCTGCAAACCAGGACAATGACACTACAAATTAAAAAAAATATATATTGTGTTCGCACTCTTTCCAATTATTATCTTCACTGCTGGACTGATACTTTATTTCTTGGCACACAGGAAGAAGTGTTGTCTCTCTGGAATTTCTTCAGAAGTTCCCAGAAATTGGTATTTCTCTGAAACCTCCCTTCCAATCACTGACCAGCTTAGGCCTACTTATCCCATAGTTATTTTTTAAAAGTGAAGAAGAGTAAGTCGTGTCAATGTCTCTCAGCAGTCAGTCACCAGGACAAACACTGAAGAGTAAGACCAGCCAACAAAATAAGCAAAGTTACTGAAGATATTTGTCACCCACTAATTTTAACCTGAGGAAGCATCCCTTCTGATTACTGACCTGACAGTATATCCTTGACGTTTCCGTAGGTGCTACCAGATAATCTAGGCAGTTTGTAGTTGCTGGTTCACTTCATTGGTAATTATGGAATATGTATGATTTCTAGGAATAGGCATTGTGGATAAGTCTTGTTTGTTTTGGCTCTGTTTCTATGGGGATAAACAGAAGTAGTGTGATTAATTTCCATTCTGTTGCCATGGTTATTAATAATAATGAGGTGATTATTACCGCACTGTAAACCTTACAGCAATTCCAACGCTGCTATAAAAGAGAGAGAGGGAGAAAGAGGGAGAGGAAAAAAAAACAACAATGAAAGAGCTGGACCAGATCCTCAGCCTAGGCAAATCAGCACTCATGCATTGCCTTCGATGAGAGGCAATGAAATAGAAGATGTGTTCTTGGAGAGTCTGGACCTGTAGACAGAGCAATATTAATAAAACAAGTGATAGATGAGAACCCCTCACTGACTTCAGCAGAGCTGTGCTGATTTGTACCCACTGAGATCTGATCAGGACGGAGATTTGCCAGCACAAAGGTCCCACCTGGTTCACATGGCCAATGGAAAAACGCCGTAATGTGCTCAGTATTTTCTGGATCAGACTCTATCTTATTAGTTTCACTATAAAAAGTGGCGGTGGTGTGTGTGGGGGGTGACCGGTACAGGCAAATAAAAATAAAATAAATAAAAAAGCCCAATAGCTCTTCCTCCTGGGTGACTAATAAGCAACTCCCACATTCCTGGTACCTGCTCAGCTGGCTCTATCTCATTGCACTAAGTGATTTGTATTCCTCGTGGAGACATTGCCATGGTGTTGGAACAATAAGTAACACTCATTTAATCAGATTGTCCCCGTGGGTGAGATTACATTTTTCAAGGATTCTGCACTCCTAGCTGGGATGTTTTGCAGACTTCCATCTTTCTGAGTCCTGGTGTAGGTGCAGAAAGCTCACAATTGGCAAATCACAGCCACCGGGCAGACTTGTTGTTGTTATTTTATGGCTAACTGGGATTCAACATCAGCCTTTTCACACAAGCCTTGGAATGACAGAAACAGGATGAGAAAGTGACTGTTCACATTCTTTCTCCCAAAAGCCACAACCTGTGCTTTGAGGCTTTTAGTTTTCCATGTTTCCTTTTCCAAACCAGGGGAAATTATTTTGCATATTTGTTTCTTCCTTCCCATGTGTCTCATTTCTGTTTGCAAGTGCAGAGACCACCTTTCCCATCCTATCGTTTGCCTTTTATGTGTTCAGGATGCCAGCTTTCGGCAAAACAAAAACCAGAGCCTAGCTCCTTCCCAGCTTTTCTCCTCTGCTGAGGTTCCTTCAGAGCACAGAGGACAGCAGGTCAGATGCTAGCACTGGCTGTCAAATGCTCACATAGAGCCAAAGTAAAAAAAAAAAACCATGGCGGTGCAGAGGTTTAAAAGCTAGATGGGGCCATCAAGTGTTTTCCCTTTCAAAGAGGCCTCCCAGTGTTTACCTCCAGGCCATGCGGTGGCCCAGTGCCAACGGGGAAGAGCATCGTCACCTCCTGAGAACACAGTGCAGACCCGGTACAAGTCAAGAGAAGGCGATCGAGAAGGGCAGAAGGTGAAGCGCTGGTCGCCGCTGCCCTGAACACAAGGGTGTTCTCTAATCGCCAGACCGAAGTTAACAGCCAGCAAGAGATGCCCTTTTAGGTGGGTGGCTGCAGGAGGGGGACACTTGCCTCTCATCAAAACGTGCTGCTTGGGTGTGGGGAAAGGCAAGGACTGCATCCCGGGATTCTTGGAGGCCCTGAAGCCCATAGCAAACTGAGGTTAGGACCCTCTCTACTTCCACCTTCCCACCTCTGTGCACCCTGTTCTGTCTCCAGAGGGTGAGGATGGGGTACGGGTAGCGGCAGAGTCACTAAGTGCCTGTATCTAATACTAAACCAAGAGGGTTACTTCCAGTGGTACAGTCCATCAGTGCTGCTGTGGATGGCATGAGACCTTGAAGGTCTTGTTTTCAGAGGCGTGCAATCGGTACAGCTTCCTCACACTCCCCTGTAACCTCTCTCTTGCCCTCTGTTTCACTGTGAAACTGCTGTGACGGGTGCCCAGCTACAGCTCTGACCCACAGCATCCTATGAAGGCAAGGGATCCCGTTCAGAAGCAAGGTTGTGCCATCGTCTTTCTTGGTCATCAAAACACAGTGTCAGAAACTCCCCAGCAAGTATAAGGCAGATTAAAGATTCACCTGCTTTTGTTACAGGAGGGTGGTAAAATGGGAGAGAGGCTCTATCACTGTGCACTGCAAATGTGAGAACTAGCCACATACTAGAGGGACATACTTATGCCTAAGTCCTCTCCATTCCTCAGATCGAAAATGTGTGTTTGGCAATCCTTGGGGGGACTCAGCACTTGTCAGGATGGGCCTGTGACTTAAAAAGTCTAGGAAATAAATAGATCAGGAGAAGGACAGTAAGAGAGTTTGATTTTTAAAGCATAAAGGACCACGCTGCAGTGAAATCTTCAGGAACAGCAAATAAAATGCATGGATATTTAGAAGTGGTGGTGTAGTTCCTGCCCGCTCACAAGTGCATACCACTACTTACTACACGCCCACACATAAGCACACGTGAGCAAGCAAACACGCACTGCAGGCACGCACACATACACTCTGCCTTTTGTAATAACAACCCCGCTTCGTTGTGAGCACGTGGAAATGGGAGAGACTCGCAGCGTGTTTCATTTGAAAGGGAAGAAAAAAAAATAAAAAATAAAAAATTTCCAAACCAAACTTTCAGAGCAATTCTTTCTAAGCGATGCAGCATGATCCTTCCTCTGGTTGGGATGGGGGAGGGAAGGGGATGGGGAGAAAAAGAAAAAGGGGGGGGAGGACAAGTTCGTGGTTAGATGGGAGCTCCCACCCATTTCCTTTCCTTGCCCTTCCCAGGCATGTCAGAGCTGGGAGCCAAGACAAATCAAACTCTCAGGAGCTTGCAGACAGACAGCACCACTTACCGAGAGCGTAATTACAACCCTTGGAGAAGCTTGAGGGAGGAGATGAGTGTGGAAAAAAATTAAGAAGGGGGCAGTGCCCTCTGCTGCCAAAGTAAAGCTGTCGGTGTGGAGGATTTCGAGGAGAGAAGCGAGCGGGATGCAGCGAGATGGGGCCTCTGGGAGTCTGCAAATAAATAGTCAGAGCATATGGCAAGGGGAGGAAAGTTGCCCGAAGTTCATCTAAGGTCAGCAGGGTTCATCCGAGGCCTCTCCCCCCCGCTCAGCTTCCCAGAAAGTGAAATGGATATGATTATGCCTACTGCCCTCACGTAGGCATTTGCCTGGTTTCGTTAGCTTGGGCGAGCTGAGGTCCTGGGAGAAGAGGAAAGAGCTGCTGTTTCTACGAAAAAGGGACTGCAGAGCAGCAGAACTCCTGCGGGAGAGACGCCTGGGGCTTGCGGCTGCTGCTGTGACGGAGCCTGGCAAAGTCCAAACAGCGCAACCAGAGAAGGGCAGGTTCCCATCCTCACTTCGCAGGATGGAGACTGTGGGGCCGTGAGACTAAGGTCAGGGTTCATGCCACCTAACTTTAGCCCTCTGAGAGCTCATCATCCCGCTTGTTCCTTGAAAAGAGAGAGCCTGAATCCGCCAGCCACTCCAGACCAGGATGAACTGACGTCCAGAGGAGACCAAGGGTGTCAGATATCCCCCTTCTCCTATTCCAGGTTTCCCTTACAGGGCTCTCTAACCCAGAAAAGGCAGTGACACCAGCCTGCAAACTGAAAAAAAAAAAAAAAAAATCAGTTCTTTTTTTTCTTCTAAATCTTCCCCAAACCCTGCAATCCCCCCTCCCCTCTCTCTCAGTCTGTGGCTCCTCTCTTTACAGCATGACCCCACTTTCTGGTGTTGCAGTATTACTGGGAGCTTTCTCCTCAGCTACTGCAGCCCTGAGCAAGGTGCATTTGACTCCTTAGGGAGCAAAGGGACAATTTGCATCATCAGGGCAACATGATACAGTGTCAGCACACTGGCATGTCACTTCAGCCGTAAATTGCCAAAACGGGGAATTCTAGCATAATAAACAAGTCTATCAGCCCTGGCACCCGCCATCCCAAATAACACAGCATTTTGCTAACATATGTCCATTATATAAAACAATAAGTAAGTATACCAGCATAAATAATTTGCAAATAACAGAAATATGTATTTTGCATGTGTACAGCTGTATATGAGTGAGGTCTTGTTAAAATTATTGTCTGTTCAGTCTTTGCTGTAACTAGACTCACATTTTCAAGACCTTTTTCTTCATACCTGGGCAGTCAAAACTTTTCATCAGCAGGTATTGGAGACAGACATGACCTCCCATGAGCTTTTGGAAAACCGTCAATTATCAGGAGAGGTACAACAGATTTGTAGAGAACTTTAAATAAGTCATAATGCCCTCATAAGGGCATTGAGAAAAAAAAATTATTTAAAACATTTGGGAGCAGATTTCTTCAGGTATCAGGACTAGCACATGTTGAGCTGATGGTCTGGCTGACCTAGGGAGAAATTTCCAATCTGCTCTTGCTGTCATTATGAGGAGGAAAGCCTGAAAATCTACCAAATTTTCTAACAGAGGAAATATTCCCATGCACAGGTGTAACTCCTTATTTTCATATCCTAATTGTCAGTATCTCCATCACTAACCCCTTGCAATTAAAGGTTTTAGTTTTCCACTTTCTTACCTTTCACATCTGTCACGTCACCGGCCTTCTCCTGTCCCTGTTCTTCCTCTCTTGATTCCACCATGCCTCCAGACCATCAAGTTTTGTTGTCTTGCTGCACATCTGTCCAGCTACAGATGGGGTGAAAGGAGCCTGAGGGTTGTTTGTTTTCTCTTGTCACTCGACACGCACTAGGAATCGAGCCTGGTTTATACACGGCAGGAAAAAAAACCTCTTGCTTTTGCTCTCTTTCAAGTCTGAGCAGGTTGCAGCCATCCCTCTTTTGCAGGCCACTAGACAAACCTACTTGTACGGAGCCTGAAAGTGATTTCCCCCCACCCCAATTTTCTGTTAGACTGAATCATCGCTTAGGACACCCCTGAATTTTCTTCTTCCTTCCTTCACTCCCAGTCAGTATCCCACTCCCTGTTGTGACATATGCCTTAACTGGTGTAACGCTATGCAGTATCAGCCAAGAGAGGTTGTGCACCCAATAAAGAAGCACTGAAGAGGCTGGAGGGGGTATGCAAGAAGGAGGAGGGAGATCTTCCTGCTATACCCACAGTCTCTCAGCTGGTATTAGTCTCATTTAACCATAAAGTATACACCTAAGGACAACGCTTAACAGACCATCCCCTCCTTGTCATGTTTTCTATAAAAGCTGAACTGGTATCCTAGAAGATCTCTAGGTACAAAAATAGAAGACAAGGCACGGATGGGTGCTGTTGAAATTGGGGGGTGCAGAACAAGATAGGAACGGAAATTCCTGTTGCAAGGGCAATTCTGAAATTTCAAGTAACTCCTGCTTTGTTCTGGAATGGAATGTGAGCAAAGCCATGAAATTTCAGAGCACTGCCTGCTCATCAAAGTCGAGATGATGAAAACTGAATAAGCAACTTTGGGAGTTAAAGCAACTGTAGCCAGAGCTTCTGTTCACACCTGCACCCTTGCAGTTCATATGCTCTGTGTGACAGGTCTCATGCAGATGGAAAGACCAGGAAGAATACAAATCCCTAACCAGTAGTTCACACTTCTTTCTCACTGATGGATACCTTCAGAACTATGCTAGGTGACAGGCCAGAGAAGAGGACTCTCAAGTTTTGGTGTCCATCGCATGGCATCTCTACTGCGGGTCATGTAAGGACTTAAAAATTAAGTTGAAGTATGGGAACATACCTTCTCAGAGGGCTCTATTAAGTGTAGGACCTACTAGCCGCTATGTAAGGCCAAGGATATTCTGCTATTCCGTGACTCCATGTATCAGTCATGATTGCCCTCTGGATGATAGATCAGTGCATAGTCATCAATTGGGTGAAAAATCACAGTGCTGCACTACCTATTTATTATTCCGTGAAGTAGTAAAGGCTCTTTCTGACTCTGAAGGTAATGAGCAGCTGGCTCCCACTTACTATGCAGACACAAAATGTGGCTTTCAAGTCCATTAGTTGGGTGGAAGGTTGGTGTGGAAGGGGGGTGTGCATGTGCATCTGTGTCTGAGGGTGCAGGAGGTCTAACAGTAAATGCTAAAAGAAGTAGCGTAGGTTGATGGTTGATTTCCCAGCGCTTCACTGCTTTGGGAAGTCAGATTATTTGAGAACCATGTGTTCAGGTTGTGTTTATCTTGAAGTGTGACACAGACTGCAACCTGGCAGGATCAGGGGCTGGAGTGGGGAGTGAAAGGAGGCAGAATAATTAGCAGAAGTGTCAGGCTGAAGGCAATCTAATGACTCCAGTTGAGGTAGGAAGCGTCTCTTGCAGTATAGGATTTGATGGGGTAACATCCCTTATTCCCACCTCTTTCCTACCTCCTTCCTGTACACAAGCCCACCTGGGGAATAGATAAGCCCATGAAGCCATATTAAAATTCTCTTCACTGACTTGAGTGAACAGAATGAGCCTCTTCTCTTTTTTTCCAGGCTCTGACATTAAAGTCACAGACCACAGTCTGAATCACCTGCTAGCAAGTACTGTCACAGACATATTTTCTTTTCCACAGAGTGCAAATATTGGCCAAACCTTGTTTAGCAGCAGCCATGGTTGGTAAACTAAGGCTTATTGCTTGGCTTTTCCCAAGCTTTCTTCTCCAGAGCTGCTGTCTTCACCGCAGGGTGCCCTGAGCAACTCCTACACATAGCTGGAGTGGTGCTTCCATGCGTCCCTGCACAGAGCCTTCTCCACGGCAGACCTAGGGTGATGCAAAGCTGTTTGCTGGCCTTTTTCTTACCGCCTAGAAAGCAACAACTACCCCCAGTTAGGACATACCTGAATACCCTAAAGGGGCTGTTCTGCAGTGCTGCTGGACCTTTCTCTCTGGCTGTTAAATCATTACTCATACAACAGCACATTTTAGGATCCTTCTCCCAGTGATAAAAAAATCTGTATAACATCTAATTCATTGAGTCGTCCAACGTGGATGTCATACCCATAAATATCAACTTCTGGTTTTCCCCCTATTCTTTCCTTCACATGCACAAAGGAGAAATAGTGGACACTGTTTGTTTGTGGGTTTTTTGCTCAGAGGAAAAAAGTCCTAGTGTAAGAACAGTCTTGAATGGCTCACAGAGCAATGACCATTGGATAACTTGTTTGGAAATTCCAGCAAACGGTCCTGGCAAAACAGAGTTTCGGAAAATAACAAGGAAGGGCACAGGATGCAACGTCATGATATATCCCTCTATAAAACAGCCTCGAAAGGCTGGAAAAGCATTGGCATACTCCTCCTGTTGAAAAGACAATAGCAATGAGGGCTTGGCATGATCTTCCCTGAAAAAACATGGAAACTAGACATAAGAGCAAAAGTTCTGGCAGCACCATGTTTTCCCTCAGCTGCCAAGAGCTAGCGGTATTTGGAACACACGACAGCAAAATATAAAAAATATATATATTCAAAGAAGGAGAAAGTGGTATGATTTTTTCCCTTGTTTCAAAAAGGAGCAAAGAACAGCTTGTTACAGCTTCTTCTGGAGCTGAGTCAAGGGAAAGCAGTTAATGGTCTGTTACTATCACTGTACAAATACTCATCGATTGCCCTTGTAGGTGGCAGACACCCGTTATGTTTAGATGCTGTACAAACACCAAATTAAAAAAACACGGTGTCTGCAGTGAAAGCGCAAAGACCAAGCTCATCAAGCCAGAATCTTTGATGTGGGAGAGCTGCATCGTACAGGATCATACAAATACATCCAGAGCTTTGAGATGTACTCCAGAGAGAAGGTCAGAGGGTTCAGCTTGGAGTGGGGAGAGCCAGGAGCGGAGAGCTTTGGGTAGGAAGGTAGCACAACTCCCCACTGCAGCACAGGACCACGGCTGGCACGGCATATTTCAAGATTTCCTAGAAGAGATGCTGTCGGTGCTTGGATTTTGGATCAGAATGACAGGTTGGGGCTGATGCATGGGGTCTTGTAACAGCAGCAACATCACAGTCCTGTGTACAAGTTACAGAGCACAGGCCTAGTGCAGAGGACCAGGAGAAAAAGGGTCAGGGATGCATCTTATAGCATGTGTGGGAGACTGGGTTGGAGTACTAAAGCCCTTGGAAAATGTGGGTTTGCTATCATTGAATAAAGTTTAGGGGCTCTGTTTTATTAATATTGCAAGAGAAAAACTCAATTTAATTTATCCCTTTCCCTCTGGAGTATGATTTAGGATTCATGCTGTTCCCATAGGTTGTCAATTGATAAACCAAGAGAGGTGCTGGAACATGTTAATGTCAGGAAAACATGAGTTTCTCTGCTGTTACCCTTTTGGTCTCAACACTACAGTATTCCCAGCATTTCAAAGCCCTGTGTTGTGTCAGTTCTGGATGCCAGTTTTGTGCAATGCTGTTTGCTGCTGAGTTCAGTGAAAATCACCTTTGGGACCTTTTATTGTACAGCTGAGCTTTCGGATGCCTCATGTGGTACCTGTTCTTCAAAGGGAGTAAGGCACTTTCTTACCTTTGAGGACCTGGGTCTAAGTACCTTCATGGACTTGCCTGCCAGTTAGTAAAAAGGGGAATATTTCAAGCCTCGCCTGACCCAGGATAAAAGCATGAACATCACCTTCACCTTTCTTCTTCTTCGCTTGACTACTCCGGTTATGGCTTACCACAGTCCATTCCCCAAGAGGCTCGGGACAGGATTGGAAACCCAAGTCGTGGTTTCTCCACCCATCTGGGATAGGAAGGAGTCACACCAGTTGCTTTTGGCTGCTCAGTATGCAACTTGGCTGCGGCCACATTTCCGTGGCTTGTTCTCACCCGCCTGTCTTAGCTCTGTCACCTTTTTTTTTGCTTCTTACCAGCCCACCTGACTTTGTTTTTGCCTTGTGGGATCTTGCCCTGTTTGTGCATGCAGGGTAGGCACTGTGGCTTCCCACTCTCTTGTCTTGCACTTGGGACTGAATCATTCCTTGGCTTCTCTGGTTTTTCATCTTGGCTTTTCTCGACTATCGTACTTGGCCACTGTCTCCTAAAAATCAGGTCCAACAGCCTAAGTCCATCACTCAACCTCAGCATTGGTCAGACAGGACAAACCCCAAAGTAGAATTTTTGTTTATTTTCCCCAAATGAAGACGAGGTGAATTTGATAAGGAATTTTAGATGAGCTGTCCTCACATAGGTGATCACAGGATGACACGAAGTCGTTGCTTGGCTGTGGTCCTGTGCAGCCAAACCCCAAGAAATGCAAGCCTTATCCAAACAATGACACATAAAGAGGAGGCTGAAAGAGACAGAAATATTTTTGCTACAGTGACCTCAAGCTCAGGTCAGCCCCTCCTCAAAATCAGTGGAAAAAATTGTTATAAACTTAAAGATCTCTGGGTTTCTTCTGTCCTGAAGTTGAAAGAGTGTAGTGAAAAGAATTCTTTACCGTCTTAAGCAGTAAGTCTGAGACTTATAGAGGGGTTCCCCCATCTTAATCTCCCGTTATTTGGGCTACATCTGGCTCCATTGCAATTTAGACACATGTCTGCTCTCGTGTTTCTTCATCTGTAATATTCCAATGAGCTGTACGGTGAGATCCTGCCCTCCCTCTGCTTTAGGGCCACACTGAGGAAAGCAGTGACCTCAGCATGTAAAGACCGGGTGGGAGTCAGGTTCATACCCTGCTTAAGATGTGGTCCAATAATTCCAGTTCCACCACAAAAACTGATAGCTTTGTTATCGCCTCCGCTTAGTCTATCCTGATCATAATTCCCTAGATTTATTATGACAACAACAGTATTAAAACACTTACTTTGAGTCTCTCATAGATGGTAGTGGGTTGGTTTGTTATCTTGCTGGGGTGATTTAGCATTCTTGATATGTCCATTAGCCACTCATTATGATCCTGACATTAGCTGCCTTTTGTAAGTGGTTTATATGTACATAACTTAAAATATATAGCTGTTTATATATAGGTGTATATATATTACATATATACACATAATTATGGATATATAGATGTTTGATAATGAGAATATAACAACAGAGTCTATTTCATCAGACTCATCATTAAATGTTTAGAAAATTAGGTCTTTTCTGTCTCCACTGCAATTCAAGTCTAAATCCAAAATGGAAATCTCTGCAGAACACAGCTCATACTTTAGACATGGATTTCTAGGGGTGACTCCTTCGTATGTAACGTTGTCCTCTCCAGCATCCTGCATGCCACCAAAGTGTGTTTATTTTATTTTAATTTAGCAGTGAGAAATTCCACATCCCTGTAAATAATTAAAAAGTAAATCTTTCTACAGCAACATTAATATACAAATACATAAATTCTATGAGTCTTAAACAAGGTGTTCAAGCCTAACATGGGAGAAGCTAAGAAAAAAATTTTGGTTGTGAATCATAGCCAGAAATACAGCCTCTGCCCTGTCCACATAGTGTGCAAAATAAATCTGTTCTTGTATGAAAGACCTACACACTGAGTTTATTTTTTAACTGGGAAATATTCAGTGCTGTATTATACTATATCTCACCTTAGTCTGGTAGCTACTTGTCTCAAACATTAACTAATTAAAGCCTCAGTACCTGAACCAATAATTTTCCTTTTCCTTTGGGGAAAAATATCCATTAAAAAGAAAAGAAAAAAAGTTTTTCAATCATCTCTCCCATAGCCTCAAAATTAAGAAAAAAAATGTTTCTCCCGCCTCAAAAATAGTAAGAGCATGATTCACAAGAAATACGAAATAAACTAAACCCAACAATGAGTTAATAAAACACATTGTACAGCTTTTATCATCAAAACCCTAGTGCAATATAACTCATCTGTCTTTATTTATGGTGAAAGAATTGATCTATAGGTTGATAAAGTAGTTTTGCCAATCTTCACAATATTTGATATTTTTCTTGCAGATCCAGCTTCAAGAAGGTAGTCATTATATGGGAAGATCACCTCTTTTTAAAGCAAAACAAAACAAAAAACAAACCAGTTTTTAACAATTTTTTAGCTTTCATAACATTAAATCAAAACCTGAGAAAGTCAAATCTAAAAGAAAGATAGATCTCTTCTAGTTTTAAATATCTACAAATTAGCTTAGTTCTATGAGCCCCTACTGTCTTCAATGAGAGGAGAAAGGTATATATGTATGAGGAGACCGGGCCTCCTTAAATTAGGTGGGATGACTTACCTTCTGTATTCTTCCTTTTCTCCCCTTTGACTCTAAGAGAAGAATATGTGTTCAGACAAGATACCTGAGGTGGATTTATGGAGACAAGAACCATCTCACTAGATGTAAAATCCAGTGGTGGTGTCTATGGTGGAGGTGGTCAGCCCTGGGGTAAGAAGCAGGTTTGGATCGTGCTTTTAGAAAGGACTTTTCCTCCCTCCTGCCCTGCCACCAGAGTGCACCATATTATTTTATCTTCCTTAGACTACAAGATGTTTGAGAATGCCACATTAGGAGGCAAAACAACAGTCTCCATCATCCTCGCTCTTACGACAAGA
This sequence comes from Buteo buteo, assembly GCF_964188355.1. Taxonomy (NCBI): domain Eukaryota; kingdom Metazoa; phylum Chordata; class Aves; order Accipitriformes; family Accipitridae; genus Buteo; species Buteo buteo. The sequence continues at coordinate 2,842,732 of NC_134172.1, read as the reverse complement.
AATTAAAAGAAAAAGAAAAAAAAAAAAGCCAGTGTCTTCACTTACCAGATGGGTTAGAATCCAAAATGATGTTTATACAATCATAGAATAGCAGAATCTTTTAAGTTGGAAAAGACCTTTAAGATCATCAAATCCAACCATAAACCTGACACTGCCAAGTCCACCACTAAACCGTGTCCTAAGCGCCACATCTACACGTCTTTTAAATACCTCCAGGGATGGTGACTCAACCACTTTCCTGGGCAGCCCCCAAACTTCCTCTTTTTCACAGGGAAAAGAAGAAAATGAAGGAAACCCCTTTTCTTCCCCACATGTGAAAAAAATGCTGCTCCATTCCAGCTTCTTTGAACATTTTGATTTAGGCCCAGTGTAATTTGAGACTCAGTGAGATAAAGGTTTAATGATAAAAAAATGCTAATTACTTAGGGTTATGACTGGAAAAGTAGGCAACAAAATATGTTAATGAAAAAAGTTTCCCTGCTGAGCTTCTCATTTCATAGACGGGAAGGTTTTTTTGCAAATTAGGGCATTTAGAGTGAAATATCCTTATCCTTTTTCCTTAGCTTGGTGCTACTTGTTTAATGTTTTACGGATAAGGCCTTCTTTATGGCCCATAAAACAGCAACCTCATTAGTAGAGGCAATGACGAGGATTATCCTCATTCCTATCTTTAGGCATGATTAATACTCTTCCACATTAGCTGGAATTGCCTACCTACTGGAGAGGAATCTCTGAAACACCTCTTCTGAAAGAAGACACAGATATTTGGTGTTACCTGATGGATCTCACCTTGCCAAACACCACTGGTCCTGCTTTGCTTAGCTACTCATACTTTTAACTTTTTTTAATTAAATACTTTTTAAAAATACTTTTTAATTTTCAGTGATATGTACTTTTTGAGCCCACAGATATCATCAGAATTATAACACTGGAAATGGTCTAGCAGTGAGGTAGGGTCTATTATCTTAGATATATTATCTAAGACATCTATCTTAACTATTATCTATTATTTTAGCACTTCATTAACGTAGGTATTTGGCTAGAGGGTTTTATACTAATATTTTCATATATTGTGCCTGTAAACACACCAACTGAGAAGAGTGCTAGTTCAGTACCACTTTCCACTACATGATGTAATCAGGTTCAATGAGTTATTTAACCAAAATTTGAGGTCTTCCTCCTGCTTTTATATCTTCCAGCATTGCCTTGCTCCCTCAGAGGATTAATCATTTTAAGTGCTATTATTTGTTCACACCAGTTTAAACACAGAGTGATTCTACCTTTATATAATTTAATATATATTAACAAAGGCAAGAGTAAAAGTAAATTGGATTGCCAATGTAATCATTGAAACAGTATCTCAGACAATTACGACAAAAGCATTAAAAAAAATGTCAAGGATTAATTTCGTCTCACTTCCTTACCTATCTTAAGCAAAAATATAGTCTGTCTAGACCTTAGACTACTTTATAGTCTTTGGAGACACAGACAATACAGAAAATGGAATTGAGGATGCCACTCACTTTATTCTAAGATAACTGGATGAACCAGGTGGGATAGTTTGCTCTTACAAATTGTCCATTTCCCTTCACTGATGATAAAAGGGGCCTCAAGTGATTGGCTTAGAAGCAGTTATCGATGTTGCAGACAGCTGGGGTGACATTCATACCATCAGTGGAGAGAAATTCCCACCCCTAAGCTTCAGTGAGATAGTTCGCCTCTCAAACGTGCAGTGTAAGGCAGTTGTACAGGCTTCCTTCTGGGTGGTGGGCTGCCTTCTTCTTGGGTCTCTGCAGGTGCGGTTGCATCTCCTCTGGAAGTGCATCTCTCCACTCACTGTAGCGGGAGCTGGCCATGGCTAACCACCTTAGCTGATGTCTAAAGTTAGTTGAATGAAATCTAGAGCCAAGGCTACAAAGGTGAATTAGTGGCAGAACCAAAGGTAAACCCCATCTGAAGTCTAGCCTGTTATCAGACATCCAACCTGTCTCTTGCCATATGTGTAGTCTTCTCACATTTACCAGTATCTTCTCACCAATGCAATATTCCTTATAAGAAATCTCTCCTAACTTCAAGGGATGCTGTGAATATGCAGGGTATTTATAGAATTCTTGACTCTGTATTGTCTGCAAACAGTAGGAGAAGGGGACAGCTGAGGAATGCAGCCTGGAGACACAGTAGTCATAGACACCTTCTGTTGGACGTAGGACAGAAATCGACCACGCTCATTAGTACTTAAATTGGCAAAGTGCTACCAAGGTAACGGCTCTCTCCACAATATTGTTGTCTTGACTAAACAACTTACCCTAAGCTCAGTTGAAATAATATGTTTTTTCACCTGCAGGAGTGAAACATTCAAGACGACATTCCAAGACGGATCTGGTTAAGGTCATAAAAATTTTGTGGTAACCTATATATTATTTTTATGCATATGCTTAACACGATGTATTTTATGAACGTGCTAAAGTGCAATAAATCACCTAAAACATAGTGTAAAACACTTCAGACTCTTACCAGAGTATCAGATGCTCACACATATTCCATACATCTACAGACTCATACAGATGGACAAGCGTAGAGACCTGCCACCTCCTGAGTACGGTTGACAGATGGGAGCGCTGCTTGCTTGTCTTCTGTGTGGGAGGTCATGAGAGTAGTCACTGTGTCTGTGATGGATTAGCAGTCAAAACCAAGACAGATAGCGTGGAGGAACGGCACGGCTCCAGCATTTACTGTGTGTCTCAACAACTGGAGTAAAGGACAGAGTTTCACAGGAATTATATTGCAGGAGAGAGGAAGTCTGTCTCTTCCAGTGGATAAAGACAAATACCCTGAAGTTCATGCTTCTTCAGAAGACCAACATGAGAAGTCTTAAGGAAAATTAAAACCTTCAGCTGACTCTGCTTAGGGTCAGGATGCAGGGTGGATGACCCCCTCATTAACCTGCTATCCTCACTTACTTTGATTTTATGATTCTGAAACTTGAGCACCATTACATACTATGTGCTGGCTTCATCTGTTCAGGTATGCTTTTCAACTATGGTAAGTGTTGAGTAAGTTTAGAGGTTTAAGTCAGGCTGGAAAGGCATCCAAAAAGCTATGCAAGCTTATGGGACTGGAAATATCTGGAGATGAAGGTGTTCCAGAAGTTTTCATAGCCTGGACACTGTTCATCCTCTGCAAGCCATGTTGGAAAAATCGGCATAAAAGAAATTCCCCTCTTTCATTCAGGGTATCAAATTAAATGGGGCCATACTGATCCTTTCTGATCTTAAGATTTACAGAATGTTAGGAATAAGTTAGAAAGAAGAACTTGTTATAGGAAGCTGGGCCAATGCTCTGCAGATTTGATATCATGCTCCAGTCATCATCAGTGAAGGACACTTATGGGTGAAATAAACATTAGTGTAAAACACCTGGGCAAATGACATTGAAACAGAAAATTCCTTCCTCATTAGTATATCTTTTTAAATTCATCTAGTGCATTCTGAAAGAAAGGGGGTTTTATACTGCTGAAGCATATTCACAGCAGTTTCTTGTTGAATTTCAGAAATTTGGGCCAATAGCATGAACAGTATCTAGTCTCTTTGCATTTCTATATCTGAATCTAAGCATGACCCTTGTGTTCAGCACAGCTTTCTCAGAAAATCTTTCATCATTGCCTAGCATATGAGGACAGTGTTCAAAGACTATATCTTAAAGCTCTATAAGAATCAGGTATATTTAAAAAAAAAAAAAAAGATGCTTTTAGAAGAGAAGGGGAAAGGAAGTGAACATTTCTTTTAATATTTCTACAGCACTGCCTTTTGCCTGCCTCTGGGCTTGGCAGTAAGGGTGACATCAACATGACAGCAACTGGCGCCAGGGAACTCTTCCTGAGAGAGCTATTGGGGATAACAGCTGTCCAGCAACTCACAATACCAATACCACTGAGTTTAACATTTATGGGAGCAGGCAAGCAGAAGAAGACGACACCACCTCTTACTGGCAGATCCAAAACTCTAAACAGGACCCAAGCTTGGTTCTTCCAGAATGAGAGCTGCTCCCCAAGAGCTACCAAGCTGAGGGCTCAGTTGCATACCTGGATGCCACTAAAGAGCAGCAAAGGTAGCAGCTCAAAGAGCTTCCCAGATGGCTCAGCTGCCTCCCCATATGCCCTGATTCTCCAGGCAGCTTGCTCCAAGAGGCTACAGGCATCATGTGTCCCTGAAATGGCAAGCCAGCTCCAAGGGAAGCATCAGATGGGTGAGGTGGCAGGAGAGCTGGAAGCTGGGAATGTCCCGACAAGTTCCATATCCTGCCAATGCTCCACCAAAACCAACACAGAGCACTTAACTCTCACCCGATACATTTTCCAATGGAAAAATGCTCCACAGGCAAACTTGTGACCAGATCTTATAAAGGGCCAATTCAGACACCAGTAAAATTAATTTGGGTTCTTTGAAAGTGAGACTTCCATAGGGACCAGCTAATTTTTTACTTGTTTTAAAAAAAACCAAAAAACTTGTTTATTTTTGCTAGAGGAAACTCCCATTGACTTTGGCTGACCTCAGGTTTCAGCCCTCAGAGAGGACAGTGTCAGTCAGAAAACTCTAAATTACAGAGTTTTACATGTGCTAAAGAGATAACCCTGGAGAAAAGGGGTGGATAATTAAGGAGTGGGAGGTCTGTTTCACTGGAGGTAGGAGTGAGAGGAAAAGGAGAAGCAGAATGAGACAGTGGCATAAAAGGGTCTGGAGAGCAATCCCTTCTCTGCTTTAGGTGAAATCAGTGCCTAGGCCTGTTCCCTAGGATACTGCGTCCCCACAGTGTGCTCACTCACGGACCAATTTAGCAATAGTCTCAAGTTTTCAGTTCCTGCAAAACAAAAAATCTCATAGATTCCCAAACCCACAAGGGCCAGCAGAGGCTATGGAGCCGGCAGGAGTGTGTAATATAAGAGAGTGTTTGTTGGTAGCCTGGGATAAGCCCAGATCTTAGCCCTGCCTGTCAGCTCGGAAAGCCACTTGTCTGAGCACAATAAGGAGGAGTGATTCACGGCGCATTAATGGTATCACCAACCTGGCCGGGGGATCACCGCCGCAATCTGAAGTTCCTCTCTCGCTGCCAGCAAAACATTCGTTTGCAGGCTTTCAAAACACAGGAGGGGAAAGAAAAAAAAAAAAGAAAAAAAGGAAAAAAAAAAAAGAGAAATACAGTACGAGGCACCAGTGCCAGGAGCTGACGGTTGGGGCTGGGCTCGGGACGGAGCTTGTAGGCGGCGTGCATGTGTGCGCAGGCAATGACGCAGGAGGCTGCGGCGGCGGCAGGGCGTTGTGTTGGCGAAGAAGGGGAGGAAACCCCGTTCTCCCCCCTTCTTTGGCTTTTCTGCCCTTCTCACCAACCCCTCGGCACGTCAGTCCCAAGTTTCAATGAGAAAGAAACTCCTGGCAGGCGCTGGTAGGAAATTGTTGACCTTTGCGAGTTGCTGACAGCCTGTAGCGTATTTCCTGGTTACCCATAATGGTGTGGGGTTCGGTGTGGAGGATTTGCCTTCTGCTGAGAGACCAAAATGTGTTAGTATATATTTTTAGTCTGATTCACACTATATCATTGTTTGAGACACCCCTGACTGAGACAAGAAGCCCAAGAAGGTGGGGTTTTTGTGCTTCTTTTGACTGATGATGAAGTCACGTTGCCTTTAAAAAGCCTCTGGAGCTCCGTTCTGGACTGGACTAACTGGCATCAGACTCTCCCATCCTGAATCCTGCCACAGAGGTACATCAGTGTTGCCTTTCTATCAGGAAAACAAACAAACAAAAAAAGAAAAGTTAGTAAGGACATTTTTTCTGAATTTATCCAAATATTTTTCATCATTTAGATTCCTCCTCCCATCAGTTTAACTCAGAATGTTTTATGGAGCAAGGACCACTGACAGAAGAAATAAAGGGTGAGATTCGTCTTGCCTACGCTGAGATATCACCCTGTTGTTTTACCTGTAAGCCAGTCATCTAACCCTCCCAGTAGTCAATGGAGAAAGGTGCCTCCAGTGAAAGATCCATTTCAAGTGCCTGAGGATGATGAGGTGGAACTTCTGATGATGCCTGTTTCTCCCTGTTGACTCTAGAGGGAGCCTAGGAGACTGACTTGGCTTCAGACAACCAACTATTGAAAAATAAACTCCTACATTTGTTCAGCTAAATCACATTCTGTGCTCTATTGACTAGAATGATGAGGGGTTCGATTCAGTTGCCTGTACGTAGGCACCTGGTGATATTTTGGATGTGCTAAGACTATTCACAACCAGCTGGCACATTAGAAAGGCTTGGAAGTAAGTCCTATGGTACATCTAATAGGCTTCCATTGCTTCAAAAAAGGGAAGAGTGCAGGCAAGTCCTTAGACTCCTCATCAATGTTTGCTGTTGCCTGACCTCCCTGTCTCTTGATCATATATATTGCAGCAATTGTGAAGCTTAAGTAAGACACCTGTAACAGGTCTAAACCTAATGGGTGTAGGTGTGTCAGCTTTCCCAGGTGAGGAGTGTCAACACCATTTCTCTAGCTCAGGAGGGAGGTGTGCAGAGAACTACAGACATTTCTGCAAAAGTTTTGAAAAGCTTTTTTTTTCAGAACTGGTTGAAACTCCCATATTTTTTATGCAATGAACAATGGCACTTTTGTTCCAGGCCATCCACTTACTAGGCTGCTCTGGAGCCTGGTGTGTTTGATTCTGACTGAAATTGTATTTAGATTGCTAAAGTTATTTCACCTCTTCATAAAAGTATAGCCATAGTATCACAAAGGCTGTTTTTACTGGTATAAATTGGGATTTTAATCACTTTATCTAGACCACTAAAGACACAGCATTATAAATTTGAAGGGTAGTGAAAGCCTCAAAGTCTCTGTGTAAATGTGGTCTGCACGAGAAGGTGCCATCTGTCAGCTAAACTTCAATAGATATTTGGCTGGTCTGTTCTAAGCCACCCATAACTGTGAGGTGAAATATGTTTTTTAAACATCAGTTGCAGGTGATCATGTGTCTATGGGATGTGTATCCTTGCACCTGGAGCATATGACATAATCTCCTACAGAGGCACACAGCGGGCATCTTGCACACAAACTGCAATTGTCTAACTTCCAATGGGATTTACATGCTTTGCCCAGGAGCAGACTAGGCATGTCATTCGATGTCGTTCCACGGCCAGTGATCCAGAACTGGCCTGCAGGACCCTCAGACAAAGTTAAACTGAAGCTGTACCTGCAGTTAATTCAATGGACAAGAGACTAATAAAAATAAAGAAGTAAATCATGTGAAACGGTCTCTATTTAAATTCTGTAAGAGTGTCATAAAGGATTTTTGATAGCTTCGTTAAAGTTTCTTTGAAGGACAAGCTTTATTTGAACAGAAAAGGAAAAAAGAAAACAACTTACGTGGATTCCCACTTACAACTTTGGGATATCTTGCTTTTGGTTGTACTCTAAATACTTCAAGAAGAAGGTATTTTCTTTGGTTTTTTTCTCATAGACTCAATTATTAAAATGGGATTACAATATTGATTTACTACAGCAGTGGGAGCGACAAGACTTCAGTGTTTTTTATGTAATTCTGACCAAGGCTCCCTTTTTTCTCTGCTGCCAAGAGTTGGAACAGTCACTTCCCACGGCTGTCTGAGCTTGACATGTCTGCCAAAAGCACAGAGATTCCCAAACTACTACTGTCTTCAAGTGATCCATGAAAAAGCAGGTTCAAAATGTTTCCAGTAGGCATACAAAAAATCAAAACACTCAGAATTAGGAATGGCTTGGGAAAATTTAGCGACCTGCTAGACCAAAACCACTCCTCAGATCTTAACCTGGAGTCATCAAAATGTTGGACTAGCCTCATGTCTTAAATTTCCAATTATTTAAAGTCCCATAGCTTTAATTTTTTATGTTTTGTTTCTGCTATGTCTTTCTCTTCTCACTTAAAATGCCCTGAAGTGTTTCAAATATGAAAAGTGCCTCGACCTGGTGCTGTATAATATGCCTTTAAGCACATATTTCAGGTCACGCAGACCTCCAGACAACCTTAAAGTGGTAATAACCTTTCATCACTTCTCTCTATTTCCCATTAGAAGTGGAGATATTGCCGGCACACTAGAACTTGCGCTGCTTACTCTATGAGCCAGACAGATGTGAATTGGTTCTGATCGGAAAGTCGTGTAACTACACTTAGCTTGGTGCTGAACCTGAATTATTTTGTCTTGCTGAGCTGTACCATTTGTCAAGTCATATATTGCTGCTAGAAGAATTGTATCTGAAGTCATCAGAGAGAAGGGGAGGGGAATGGAGAGAGGAGAGGAGAGGAGAGGAGAGGAGAGGAGAGGAGAGGAGAGGAGAGGAGAGGAGAGGAGAGGAGAGGAGAGGAGAGGAGAGGAGAGGAGAGGAGAGAATAGAGGAGAGGGAAAAGAAAAAAACAAAAAGTAAATTATGTTTGACACTGTTTTGTTTTCTGGTATATTAGTCTCCTTCTTTCTGACTTCTTTTTTTTTCTTTTCCTTCAAATGTTAAAAATAAGGGGAAAACATTATTTTTCCTTTAGCTGGCCTATGAAAATCTGATGCCAATGCAGTAAACGTTTTGCAGGGTGATTAATCTGAACAATCTCACTTTTCCATTTCAATTGGTTCCCTGTGTGTTGCCAAGTGCAGTGGGAAAAGGAAGGATCCCTCCAGCGGGAAGAGCCCAGCAGGCCCTGTCCAAGGTTCTAGCCCAGGTTCCCACCAGCAGCCTTCCCCGACACCCTCATCCCACACCTCAAATTTATACCAGACCCATCTTAACTGTAGCTTCAGGCCGCACGGTGGTTTCAAGTCACAAAACTGAAATATGGTCAGACACCTTGTTCTGGGACTCAGCATCAGCATTTATTCACTGTGGGTTTAGCTTCATAAGGCAGTGTCTTTCTCCAGTCAGCTGGCTAAGGATGGGCAAAGGAGGAGGAACTGAAAGTAGGGCGTATTTGGTCCTCCAGTTTCTACTTCATCACCATTGTGGGTTTTTGGATATTGGGAAATGCAAAATAAGCAAAGATCTAGACGAATGAAACAGCAGAAGTCTTGGCAAAGGACTAACTAGACAAATCTTAAATCAATATGTGTGAACAAGAAGAGGCAAGTGGCATTTCCTTGCCAATGGTGACAAGCTTGCATAGAATTGGAAATGGCAGAGGATGTTCAGATAGGATTTAATGATTAGCACCGAAGTCTGTCATAGCTGTCTGTCGTGAGCTTACTTTTGGACGTGGGACACAAAAGTCCTTTCAGTGACTGGATTTTCAGCGGGGCAAACCTCTATGGGATTACCCTTCTCCTGGTCTGGAGAGAGCCCTGATATTGCTTCCTCAGCTGCCCACTGCTATTTCTTACCAGCAGATCCTTGGTCCAGTACTGCTCCCTGGTTCTTCCAAAGCCACCGTGAAGATCTAGACATACATCCTCCTGTCTGCTGAGGTCCCTGCCCCTAACTTTAGCTACTGTGTCCTCAGACTTGCCATCTGACTTGTTTTGGTATGGGCTCCCTGACCTATCTAAGGTAAAAGAAGCCACTTCACTAAACTTCTGCTGCTTGACCTAACCCAAATCGTTTTGACCGGAGTGAGTTACAGTGATCCTGTGGGCAGATTGGCTGGCAAACCTGAAAGACCAGTAATGTCCTGTGGGGTGGGATTGATTGTCCCCTCAGGCGGTCAAACTGCTCTTGGAAGCGTGGATGTGTCCTGAAACACCACATGAAAAGAACTGCTGTGAACTTCCCTCTGTACCTTACCTCACAAAGTGCCTGCAGTTCTCCGAACAGGAAGGTCCCACATCTGCATGGGTCCTGACAGATGAAATAGAGGCTGCTACCATCCCTTCCCCACCTCCTTGCTTCCCTGGATGAACAGAGCTGAGGAACTGCAGACCTTTGAGACATCTACACCCCACATGCATGTGAGACATCGAGCAACTATATTCCGGGCAGGAATTCTCTTTGGATTACCACACTGCAGCTGTAGAGTCTGTCATGCCACAGGTTCCTTCTTTCTCTGGAACCAGACACACTCAACAAGAAATGACCCTCTCCTACATCCTAGTCTCATCACTGACCTTGCTTTGGTCATGATGTTGCATTGGATAACCTCCTGAGGTCCCTTCTGACTGGGATTATCATATAGTTCTATAGTAAAGCTGGGCTGAAGTTTCACTGGAGGGGCCAGGAAGGCCAGTGGACTACTTAAAGCAGGCAATTACAGTCTACCCGCAGGGAAAGGGGCAAGAGCAAGGCGATGGAAGCAGGTCTGAGTTTTTTGCTCTGTGTTTCAGAGTGGTGTCTTTGGAGTTGTCTGCATCCATGGGAGATCTACAGGGAACAGCATTTTGTTCTGAAGAGTGCAATGGTCAAGTACATTTGTGGTTTCACCGAGGCTTTCTACCAGTGCTTTGTAGTTTCCAATAGGTCCTGGGTAGGTCCACACACCACCGCAAGGATATATGGAATATTATTTGTTGCTAACTAGGCCTTCTGTTCAGTGGAGTATCTGTTGTGTAATTAACATGTGCTTCGGGAGAATGGCCCATTTATGAGAGACTAAAGATTACCAAGGTTTCTAGGGCATTTCATTCCCCGGCTCCTTTCAAAGCTCAGCTTTTACATATAATGTGCACAGTCAGGTTCCAATACTTCCCCTGCATTGTGTTGGTCTTTCTGGGCAATTTATGAGGAGAGGAAGCAAAAAATTATTACTACTGGGAGTGCCAGGTGTTGCTCAGAATAACAGATTTCATTGGTGGCAACAACCACAACCAACTTTTCTTTCCATAGCCTGGGGAGAGACAAACTTGGCACAACCTATAGGCAACTTAACCATGATAATTTTCTGCTTGAAATAACACCTAGCTTTGTATATTCCTCGAACCAGCCCAGCTAGAATCGAATCTGTGTTTCTTTGTAACTGAGTCACACCATACTGTTGATCTGACTGTTCATTAACAAAGGATATTTCATATAAGGCTAAAGCAATCCGAATCTGTTGTAGGCTGGTACAGTGAAAGCCGAGGTGTTTGCTGTCATGAAAACCGAGGTGTTTGCTGTCATGAAAGCCTTAGTGGTTTGTAGCTAGTCCTCAAATATATAGGTTTCTTGTCCAAATATGTGACCTGAATATACTTGTTAAAAAATGTTTGTGTGACCACATCTATGCTAATGAATTAAACAATGTCCACAGTACTGGAATTTAATTTTCTCTATTAAGCTACTGGAATAGTCTATAGCAGGACCTCATGCCATTTAACACCCTCCCAATTCATGGTGTGATTTGAGAGCTTGAATATTACTGGGACCATACCTAGCAGGTAATCTGCACACATTCATTCTTTTTTGGAGGCCAAATTTGGTTTGCCTAGATGAAGGCTACTTTGTGGCAGCTGGCCTCAATAGCCAAGGCTCTCATACATTTAATATTTGAGTGTAGATGCAGCCCATCTGTCTTTATAGAACTTAGTGGGGACATAATTTTAGTTGGAGATTCTTAGAAAGGCATGATAGAGCTAAGGAAACTAAAAAGGTTGACTTGACTAACACACCTTTGTGTGTACCTACACCCATACAGGACAAGGGCAGAGTAGATGACTTCATTTCATATGTATATCTCACATCGATTTAGGTGAGATCAGATCTTTTCCTGGGATCAAACACTTGCAGAGAGCAGAGCAGAGCAGCGGGAGATCAGAAACGGGGAGGCTGAAATAACAGTGGTAGAAACCTCCTCCATAGTACACTGCTGACTGTATGCTGTGGAGATGAATGTACCTCTTGTGCTTACGGGGATGGAGTCCTCCTGTCTCCTGTTCATTTGTACATCTTTCCTTACCTTTTATTTCCCGAGGTTTCTTTTCTTCTGCTGCCTTATGTCTGCTGCTGAGATGCTGGTGGCTGCAGGCTGTCCCCAAGTCATCCTTTCTTTCCCCTGGCCAGGGCACGAGTCAGCAACAAGCACCTGAATTAAATACTCTGGTTGGTATTGGCTGTGTTCATTTCCTCTCCTAGGATGTGGAGCAATCGATTACCTCATCACCCAGCAGAAACAGCCCTGTTGCTGGATTTACACAAGCAAACCTTTCATAGTGCCTGGAGGTATTAATGTTCAGGGGAAAGGGCCAAAGCTTTCTTAGATTTTTCCCTTTTATTCCGTGTCCTCAGGGGTATTCTGATACACAGGCAATGGAAAGAGTGAGGCCTCCAGAAATGTTCAAACCTCTTTGCTGCAAAGTCATCTTCCCCAAATCGTCTCCCTGTTGCTGCAGTGTGGGAAGGAGCAAACATCCATTTTACAGAGTGGTGTTTAAGATGTGGGCTAATTAGAGGCTTAATGAAATGAGCGGAAACCTGTGAAGGACAAAAGTAATTTAAGTCTCAAAGATTCACTGTGGCCATCTCTACTAAATGGCTGTAGGCTGTCACTGTTCCTTAGTTAAGCATCCACAACCTTTCTTTTCTTCATACTTCACTTTAATTTTCTTGTAGTATAAATTGAGTGGGCCTGGATTAAAAGTTGAAAGAAATTAAACAGTTTTTTTCATGTATATTGGGGATGCATGTTTTTCTTCTCCAGAGGCATGAGTTCATCACTGCCTTTTTGTTTGCATGATTATTTGTGTCAGAGCAAAATCAGTGTGTGATGCTGTTAAATAGTACATAGACGACCACAGAAAAATTGCACTCACAAGATCCCTGGGGGTAATATCTCTAGGGGTCAGGAGTTACTAAATATTACTTAAAACTTCCATAGTCACAGACCTCCCAAGAGTCAGAACCAATTTAATGTCTTACTGTAATGGCAGCTGTAACACTTAAACAGATTACCTACCAGGAATATGTCTATTATCAACTTCAAAGAAGAGTAGTGAACTTATGGTTCATAGGCTGCATGGAAAGTCAAATGATGCAGGACTTCTGTTCTGAAGAAGTTTCCCATGAAGAACTGTAGACGAGCCAAACTGTTCTGCAGTACCCCAGCAGGAGGGTAGTTTGAAACCCATGCAATATTAGATGCTTCCCATTCCAGCATCTTTTCCAGCCTCTTTCAGTAGATCATGCCTTTCTGGCTCTGCTACCTAGTGTAAGTTCCGAAGTGGGACCTAGCAGTCTGGCTGCTAATTGCCTTGGGTCTGTAAAGATCTATCAGTAACTTAAGTAGCCACTTAAGCTCCAGCCTTTGGGGTAACCTGGATGATGAGTTACCTTCATTAGGATGCAGGACTGTTGAAGCATGCAGCTTTTGCAGAAGCTTCTAAATAAAAGACACTTCATTTTAATTAGGACCATCAACGAACAGACACACTGATAAATGAACTCTTCCCTTTCTCCTGTTATTACCCATCTTGAACACACCTTAAAGTCTCTTAAAAGAGAGACTCTCTTAAGAAGTGCAGGTTATTTAATATTCTGCTCTCTCCATGCATGATTTATTTTAAACATGAGATCTGAGTCTCACTCTTTCCAACCATATAGAGAATCTCTCTTTAATAATTTCTTTCTTCTTAAGCTATCTCAAAGTCAAGTTCTTCAAGTGCTCAGAGACCATAGCCAGGTGAGGCATCCTTCCTTTAATCATTTTTCTTCTAGCGTCCTCAAGAATTCAGGCTTGCAAAGCCTGCTTGTGCAGGGATGTTCCACAAAAGCTAATGCTCACTAAGGCTTGATGATCCCCTTCCCCAAGCCTTATGTATGCTTTCTTTTTCCGTGTTACCTCACATAAGTGTGAGCTCAATATGAAGAAAAACACAGCTAAAGTGGCAAGAGAGATTTATAACCTCTGTGAAGTTCCCAGTTTACAGAAAAAAAAAATAAATCTTGATATGATTATGAATTCTCATACTCTACACAACCTGTTAACCCAAATCTTTGTGAGACCATTTCACATTTTGCTTAACAACTTCACTAGGCACAAGGCAAAAATTAATTGGCTTCTACAGTTTTATTCATTTGCTAGTTTGTACATCATGACAGGAAGTTCATTTGCTGAGCTGTGGAGATCTGGTAAATGAAAGACCTGCTTCTTTGCTGCCTTCGTGAAATGCTAAAGCTTTTCCAGCTTGGGATAGTGTAAACAGCTTGACAGCCACCATTTCTGCTGACACTCTGGGAACTGAACAAGTGGCCTCTAGAACTAAACCCAGAAATTGCTACAGGATGAGCTCATGCTCCCCAGGTAGAATTCTAACGAACGCACATTCTCTAAGCATCAGACTAATAAAGAGGTATATGACACACTTACCAACAAGATACCAGAAGGAAAAATGGTGAAAGGGAATGACGACTAACAACATTTTCTTTTGCCTTGCCACATTTAGGGGACTAAACTAGTGCTGCGTTGGAGGTGCACAAGTGCTTTCTCTATGTAGAGGAGACGAAGAACAGGTCTAGTGTCATAAAAGAACAAGTAATTAATCGGCTCAGAGTGTTTTATGTAAGCATTAAAGTTTTAAGTGTTTTGTATTTGTAGGGCTTGTTATTCCTGGATATTCCTTCCAAACCTGTTGAGAGACATGAAGCAAATTTCTGGAAGGCTTCCCTAAGTTTTCTTAACGTAGAGCAAACCTTGTTGTGTGTCTGCTTGGCTTCAGTATCCCAAAGATCCTGTGCTGTAGCAACATGAAAGGTGACTGGATTCCAACAACCTCTCATGTTTGTTTAAGGTTTGGGACTAACACACCCATCTGACTTGAGTTAGTTTTTATTCATCTCTCCCTACATGTTACACCCACCTCTTGCATTACACTCCTTGTATAGGCCAATATTGCTTTTAAAATGAATGTTTTCTAAGATATATAGAATGTGTTTTCATTTTCCCTTTTCTCCAGTGACACTCATCAGACATAGACTGGTGTGCCTGAATCTCTTGGGGCCAGACAAGATAACCCCAAGATGAGTAAGCCTAAGCCCACCCAAAAAGTGAGGACTGGTATTTATCTTCTGCTGGTTTGAGGTGAAGTGAAAGGCAGTCCACCAAAATGAATTACCACTTAATTTTGTGGGATAGGATTATCAAAAAGTAAAGACAGAACTGAGGCTGTACCTCCAAAACAATGGCTACAGACATGGCTACCAACTACAGAAGCAAGAAAAAGGACTGTGTTTTCCAGATGAAATGAAGCAATCAGTGCCCAAAAAGGTGAAGAACTTGATTCAATTGCCTGAACAGAGGTATTGGTAATGCTCTACTGTACTTGTCTTGGCCTTCAGCATCTAGTTTTTGTCCCTGCATTTGCCTGTGTTGATATGTAAGTAACTTTAAACGTTTTTGTTTTTTTTTCCAAAGCTGGATTCTTGCTAAAGACCTAGGATTTACTATTCAGAAGCACCAAGAACTCCTAGCAGTTGTTGAAGTCAGGGAGAGTTGTTCTTGAAACAGTGCTGAACAGTGACAAAGCTTCTGAAATATCAAGCTGCAAGCATCAGATCAGTCTCACCTAAATACAAATGCCTCAGCTAGAGAGTCTAGTTGTATCAGAATCTCTCTTCAGTCAAAGAACAGGGACACAGACCTCCAAATCAACCCAGCTCAGGCTGTAGAAAGTCATGTATCCCTCAACTCACCTTTGGAAAGTCTACCAGATTCCTCATTTAGGTAAATCAGTTCAGGGTGGGTTAATTCAGGTCATGGTGCCTCAATCCAGCCTCCATACTCCGTGGAAGCTTGAATCTTCTGTTTCCTTTTGCCTTAGTTCCCCACTATGTAATGCTGTATCCTCATTTGCCACAGAAACTATAAAGATATTATCCTTAAGGCTTCTTAAACTGTTGTGATACTGTGTATGTTAAGTGAACGCTTCCTCCTTCAGAGCAGATTTTGAGTGGTGCACTGTGAACGAAGCATGGGAAAACATGTTGCACATGAAGAAAATAATGGACAGCTGGTTACTTGGTCCTTGTCAGGCTCATGTTTATGAGGTCGATACTTATCCTGAATAACACTCTTTTAAAGTAGCTCACGTGCATTCACGTCTCATACATATCCCGGCAGATGAGTACACAGAGAATTGATAGATTACCATCTAATGTCTAAATTGTCTCATTTATATTATTTAGGAACATATCTGTGCCCCGTTCCCTCTGACTCTAAATTGCAGCCGACAGCTGTGTCACAGCTCCCTAATGACAAGCCATGAGGAATTCCTTATTCAGTGATCCATATATTTCCATTCCAGCTGAGCCAGAAAGACTCAACAGTCTCAAAATTAGTACCAATAATCACACTCTCCTAAAATGTTTTCTTCCACTATCGCACATGCCCCCCTTTCCCTGGGAGAGTGTTTAGCTATCTACTTCTGTTTGCATTATATCTCTGAAGGAAGGTTTATTTTTTTCTTGATGATGGCGTTATCGCTTGACTGTTGTTGTGCAGAAAGGGTCTCTGTTAAAGGCACATTGTTTCTGTAGAGCTGAAAGAGGGTGATGGTTCTCACCCTGGAAAAAGCAAATCATTATATCCTTAAAATAGCTTTCAGGAGCTTGCTGTGTAATGGATTACTCAGCATAACAGAATCCTTTTCAGAAGAAAGCAAGCTCCAGTAAACTCAGCTGCTGCCCCTTCCTTGTGAGTTTATGCTAAACCGAACTCTCTGCTGAACACATCAGAATTCCTGATACAATTCCTTGATACAATCAAGCCTTTCTACATTAGTTAGCCAGTACAGAAGACCTGAGTCTTGGCTGTGCTAATACATCCAAGAATAGCTTGCAGAGGTTGGGAGGAGTGTAAAGCTGGCAAAAATGCCTTTTATGCCAGTCATCCTCTATTGCTGTGTTAGCAAAGGACATGTTAACAGAAATGCCAAGCACCGGAGACTTGCTTGTGGCTGTGTCTCAGTGAACCTGTATTATTCTACAGCAAATGAGAGATTTTATAACAGGCCTGGGATTCATGAATGTGCTAGCACTGTTTCAGGAATAATTAGATCCACCATTTTTTGGCACATCATCCTACTTGCATCTGGTGGTATATGCAGTATAGCTATTTGAGAGAATTAAGAACCTAAATTTTAGTATTAGGGATTCAACATATCAGCTGGACAATTTTGGTCAAGTCATTTCAACTCCTCAGTGCCTCCGTTTTTCTCCCTGGGGTAATCACGCTTGCTTTTCCTCCTTTCTTCTGGGATGATTTGGACAGTGTTACCCAGACTAGAAGCAGGTAGTGGAAGTGCTCTGATTTCCATGTCAGCAGGCATGGAGTGACCCAATCTGCCAGACAGAATAATTGCATTTCTCAAGGCCTTATTCAAAGCCTGTTGAAGTCATACTGGTTGTGAGTACGAGAGTTAATAAAACAGTGGCAAGGAACATTTCTGTGCACTGGAACACAATTGTCTGTGCTCTTAGAAAAAGCCCTGGTGTGATTTTAGCCCAACTACCACTCTCCAAAACAATTCCTGGCCATGGTTCAGAAGGTGTCAAGAGCCAGGGACTGTTTCCAGTCAGCAGTTTGGCCGCAAGGCTTTAGAACTGAAGACACTGCCATGTTGTCACGGTCATGTCATGGTTTATACTGCTAATGACACCAATGCAGGTATTGGGGGAAGATAAAGAAATAAAAAGCAAAACCAAAAACAAGACACACCCCCCTCATGTTTATCTATTATAAGGCTCCAGATTTGCTAAACTCAGTTCTGACTTAGTGAGAAGGGGCTTTGCAGATTTCATTGAATAACAGCTAAAATCAGGAGCCCAGGCTGTAATAAATGTGGTTTTATCTTTTGAGTTTCTGCTCCTTTTGAGGACTCCCTTTCATAGAGCTTGTCAAAAACTATGCCTGCTGAAATATTTTCCTGACAGGAAATGTGGGTTTTATCTAAACTGACAGAGTTTCCATAGAAAGTATCTTTAGTGATGAAATGTTTCAATTTTCCAGTGGGACTTTTTTGACTTCTCAACTATTTCAAGTCAGCCAGGGATTTAAATACTCTTCTGGGGATGAGCTTTCTCTAGGGCAGAGATTATGCTCCTGTCATTTATTTTTACAGCACCCCAACAAGTCTTTGATGAGAAATTCTCAACCACAACACAATGCGGGCAACAAGTAAGTGCAAACAGCTATTGCATTTCTCTGCAAGAAGCCCCAAGGAGATAAAAGCTTTAAAGGTGGATTATCCAAAGAATAAGATTTAGACCTGTACTAAAATTCCAAGTTTAGGACTTGTTTGCCTGTACCTCTTGAGGTGGGATACTTCTCATCCTCAACCAGGCATGTTTTAATTAACTCAGCTGAGGCGCTTACTCTCTCTAAAGACAATAAAGACAATCTGTGCCCAAGTTAGACTTAGAGGTCTGCACTTTATGTGCTTGCAGTTAGCAGCAATGAATCCTTGTCTTCAGTTCCTTTGAAACATCTAAAACTAAGATCACATTTTAAATTAGTCACTCCTAATGACTAAAGCTTTGGAAGTGATCACGCGCAAACAGTATCAGCAAATTCCCAGACGTAGGTTTCTGTGAACACCGTGTATTGGTGCATTTCTTTTCATGTAACTGTGATTTACGTGGTATTTCTCACTACCTCAACCAGAGAGTGAATATATTGTATGTTCCCCTGTGTTTTGTAAAGGTTAGGATATGAAAGTAGTCTTAGCATTCAATCCAGCTGTTGCTCTATGTGTTTTTATCTTGCAGCTTCTCCAGTTTTATCCTTGATGCAGCAATCAATACGATCACAGCCACAGTAGAACATTTAAAGTCTCTGTTAGATGAACGGCTTGTTTAATTCTGGTTTAAAGCATCTAAGTGTAGACAGGGTTTTACAGTATCCCACCCATGTTGGCATATTCTTCCCATGGCAGTTAAAGAGCTGTGCATGAAGCCAGGTTTTCTTTAAACATCATCTATAATTATTTTGTACGAGTTCTCTGTTGCCTGAAAAATCCTCTCTCATTCTTCCATCACTTTTTTACACCCTCTCCTCTTTTCCTGACTTATTGTGTGTAATGGATGCAGCCCAGACCAGAACAGGAAGGCTCCTTTGGATGTCTCCAGCCAGGCTCAGCATACCCCCCGTCACACTGCAAGAGGTTGGATCCCCCACTCGGGTGTGCTAATGATGTTATGAAGGGAAAGCTCTATATTGCTGTGACATACAATACAAAGGAACCTTGGCACATCGGGAAGTGGTAAGGCAGTTTTGGCACCAGCCTTGGTAAAAGCATGTCACGTTGCTGTCTGTAGCTCAGCCTCATACCCAGACAGTGAAGACCTGAAATCGTATCTGTATTTGTCTGGCTAGAGCTTCAGGCACGCAGTGTACTTAATGTGGATGAAGTTAGAGACATGGATAACAAGCAACTTCTTAAGATGTGCTCACCTCAATTTTTCTGCCATTTGCAAAGGCTTATTGCTTCAACTCTGCTGATTTCTACAAAGGGAACTCCAGCTTACAGCCATCCAATGGAAATGAGGTTAAAACTTTTGAACTAAGAATTTCAGAAGTGCAAAGCTGTCCGTACTAGATACTTGCTATCCCATGACCTTCTCCTCTTCTCAAGCATTTCATGTTCCTTAGTGACGACTGAAACAGTCTTGCGAAGTAGGCTGACATCAACATTTTCTGGCAAAAAGAACATTTTAAAAGTGTTTGTGAGCCTAAACTTGGGACCCTGGGATCACTCTACCAATGTCTGTGCATATAAAACTCACTGAAAATTTTGGAAAGTGAGAAACTATCGGAATAAGTCAAGGCAGTCCTTTTTTCAAAGTCAAGGTAAAACTGGGTTTTGTTTAAATAATACTCATTGGCAGAGTTGTTGAATGGGAGTTATGTGTTTATTTGTGTGTGCTTGTCCATATGTATGAGTCTATCTGCATACCAAACTTTATACCACCCCACCCTCCACCCAACGAATCCCAAACTTTCCATACTGCTGTCAGTGCTCAGCAGTCTTTTTGACTAACAGACATCCTTATTACCTACTTTTAGTTGAGAAAAATACTAGTGAGGTAGTAAAAATGAGTGACAAACTGCTAACCACTCACCATGGCCTGGAAGACTGTTGGTGGTTTATAGATGACAAGTTAGTTTTCCTTAATCTAAGCTATAATTAGCCATACAAAACTAGCTTTCAAAGCTAAAGAATGGACTTTCTTTCACTTTGACTTAGAAAAGTTTGGTGGGAAATAATACTTCATAGCAAAATTTCTATCTGAAGGAACTTCTTTTATTTTTAAGTGTGGGGTTTTTTTTTCTTTTTAATAAGCAACCTTTATAAGAGGAAAATATTTGTAATTAAACTGAAAAGTTCTGTTTCATTTCAGGATGTTGACTAGAAAGGGAAATTTTCAAATTTCCCACCATAAATATTTGGTGAGAAGCCATTGCTTTTTCAGCTGAGAAGTCAAAGACTGGACCCTTATTCTGATGAAGCTATTTCATTTTTAGTGGGATGATCTTACATTAAGTCACCGCACTGTCAGGATCCAGCAATCAAATGAATTAGCAAGTGGACAGAACCACGCAGCTGCACTGCTCTTAGATGACCTGGACCACACACTATGAACCAGTGGTCCGTATGGAAATGGGTAGCTACAGTCCTCCTAGTTGCTTCCATGTGTCTCTACCTCTTCAAGGTAATGGATGTCTCAGCTCATATCTTACTTGAGCGTTTGGATAAGTCATGAAATCTTTGTAAGGCAGAGCTGAGTGTAGTGTTCTGTGCTTTGAAGAGCAGGGCAAGTATAGGCATAGTGGTGAAAGATTCAGAATTTATGGGGATGGGATTTATGTGATTGTCTGGCATTTGATACTTTTGAATATACCACCTCTGAAACGATGTTTTGAGAAGCTCTTCTACGAAAGCTGCTGTGAAACACAGGTGGAAGACAGCAGGGGGATAACACTGATCTCTTTTTCTTTCTCCTTCAACACAGTGAACTGTGCATTAGAAACCAAGAAGCTCCTCTGACCCAAGCAGCCACAATTCCGTGAAGCTTTCCTTCCTGTCAGAGACGCTCCATCCACAGGAGCAGCACAGCAATGAAAACTCCCCCTGCCTGAAGTGTAGAAACAAGCAGAATTTATAACCCATCATAAATAAAACCCTGTTCATTTTGCTGGCTTACATGTGTTTTTCATCGCAGAAGATTCATCGAATGGCACATTTCATGGTGTAGTTTCTCAGTCCAAGGGAAACCACGTTTAATGTAGTGTGTTAAATAAAGTGTTTCTCTGACTCAGATTTCTCTTTCTTTCCAGTTCATGCCAGTTGGCATGCACTGGGTACTAGAAGTCAGATGGGCAAAGTCTGTTCATGTTGTAATAACTCTTCTTAAGAGCTACTCCAGAGCTCTCAAGCTCTAAAAATGAACCTTCTCTAAGATCTAGACTGTGAGGTTAATTTTGTTTAAATAAGAGCAATCAAGATTTTTTTTTCCTTTTTCTCTCTTTGCCCCACTTTTTCTTTTTTTATTTAACAGCCTTTTGACCCTAATTAGAATCATAGAATGGTTTTGGTTGGAATGGACTTTTAAAGTTCATCTAGTTCCAACCCCATGGGCAAGGATATCTTTCACTTGATCAAGTTGCTCAAAACCCCATCCAAGCTGATCTTGAACACTTTCAATAATGGGGCATCCACAAATTCTCTGGATAACAATTCCAGTCTTCCAATTCTGGAAGACTAGTAGACTACTAGATTAGTAAAACACTCGGTTCACACACAATGATCTTGTCTTTAAACTAAGAAGAAACATTATGCCAGAAGCAAGTAAGGCTTGAATGCAGGATCCGTGGTTTTATCTCTGGGCACGGATCAGAGTTATAAGCAGTGAGAAAAAAAAATCAGACAAAATGTTCATGGAACTCATCATGATATTTCTTTGAACATTTTTGTTTAAATATTCTCAAACTTGAAAAAATATTTAATGCCTTTTTTTTTAAAGAGACACCAACTCTGAATATTTTCAAAATTGTTTTCTTGCCCTAACAAAATTAAAACCCAGTGATTAAACTTGTTCACTGAGATAATCACAGTCACAGAAGCTATCTGTTGTGGTTTAACGCCAGCCAGCAACTAAGCACCATCAAAGCCGCTCTATCACTCCCCACCTCAGTGAGACAGGGGAGAGAAAATATAACCAAAGGCTCATGGGCTGAGATAAGGACAGGGAGAGATGACTCAACCAATTACTGCCATGGGCAAAACAGGCTCGACTCGGGAAAATTAACTTAATTTATTGCCAATCAAACCAGAGTAGGGTAATGAGAAGTAAACCCAAATCTTAAAACAGCTTCCCTCCAACCCTCCCTTCTTTCCAGGCTCAATTTCAGTCCTGATTTTCTCCAGCTCCTCCCCTCTGAGTGGTGCAGGGGGACAGGGAATGGGGGTTGGGGTCAGTTCATCCCACGTTGTCTCTGCCGCTCCTTCCTCCTCAGGGGGAGGACTCCTCACTCTTCCCCTGCTCCAGCGTGGGGTCCCTCCCATGGGAGACAGTCCTTCATGAACTTCTCCAATGTGGGTCCTTCCCACGGGCTGCAGTTCTTCATGAACTGCTCCAGTGTGGGTCCCTCCCCAGGGCTGCAGTCCTTCAGGCACAGACTGCTCCAGCGTGGGTCCCCCGCGGGGTCACAAGTCCTGCCAGAAAACCTGCTCCAGCACAGGCTTCCCATGGGGTCACAGCCTCCTTCGGGCATCCCCCTACTCCAGCGTGGGGTCCTCTCTCTACCCGGGCTGCAGGTGGAGATCTGCTCCCCCGTGGACCTCCCTGGGCTGCAGGGGGACAGCCTGCCTCACCGTGGTCTTCATCACTACGGGCTGCAGGAGAATCTCTGCTCCGGTGCCTGCAGCATCTCCTCCCCTCCTTCTGCACTGACCTGGGGGTCTGCAGGGCTGCTGCTCTCACATTTTGTCACTCCTCTCTCCAGCTGCAGTTTCTGTTGTGAAGGTGTTTTCTCCACTTCTTAGGTATATTATCCCAGAGGCACCACCACCATCACTGATGGGCTCGTTCTTGGCCAGTGGTGGGTCCCTCTTGGAGCCGGCTGGCATCGGCTCTGTGGGACATGGGGGAAGCTTCTAGCAGCTTCTCACAGAAGCCACCCCTGTACCCCCCCACTACCAAAACCTTGCCACACAAACCCAATACGCTATCATTGTAAATAGGCAATACAGATCAAAAAAGTACCATTATCCCCATTTAATGACTGCATCTTAGAAAAATTAGCATCTTGCCCACTGTCACAGGTACTGTGAGCCTGAACCAGGAACTCAAGCCTAACCTAATCTGACTGGTGCCTTACCTTTCCCTAAAATAAATTTTTTCCAGATTAATAAACATATTTCTGGGGGTAATTTAAAGCATCACTTCTAGTATTTCTCCCAGAATTATGTCCAGATTTGCCATGCCAGTTCTATGAAATAAAAGAAAACACAACACACATATCTACATGGTTAGCACAGTACAACAGCCGTTGTGTATTTTCACAGCTCACACACACTCACCAACATGCACAGATATACTCATACCTCTATGATAGGGGAAGATAAAGCAGACAATGTGCTGGGTTTGGTACCATGAACCACTGGTTTGGAGCTAGCAGCTAAGAAATGAGGGAAGCAGTTTCTAAACTTAGCTCTGCAATTTCAAATAGTTGTGATTATAAAAGTTTCAACACTTTTGTAATTTTAAATATCCATTCTCAGCGTCTATTATTAAATTGTAAGTTATTCACAGTAGGACTCTTTCTTCCATGATGTTTGTACAACACCTATCTAAAGGGGACCATACTCCTGCTTCAGGCCTTCAGGTCCAATTGCAATACAAATAATGAGTTATTTGAACAATGCCATTTGGCTTTTTCCTGGGAAGATGCCATGAGGAATAGCCACATGTGATAAATCCCTTTGCAGCGTCAAGCCTGGGCTCTTCTGAGTGAGAAATGACAGCAAACGATGTCCCATAAAGCAAAGCGGTGCTCGGTTTCCTTAGCCAGCATAGCCCCACGATAACAAATAAAATAAGCACGGAGGTGTTATTGTATGAGCGCTCAAGGCCCGTGTGTGGCCGTGGGTACCTTGGTAAGACTTTCCACTGAATCTGACACTGGGGGGGGTGTGTGGTTTGCTTGAATAATGGAGTGTTGGTGGAGTGAGGTGGCGATTAACTAATCTTGGGTGTGTCTTCACAGGGAATGGCTGTTCAAAGGAGAGACGTGCGGGGAGGAGGGAACGGGAGCCGGGAGAAGAAGAGCAGAAAGGAAGGAGGTTCTGAAAGAGACAAGATGAAATTATCAGAATGTTCCCTTCTGGCCTCAAAATGGCATCTCTCTGGGACAAGCAGAAGCACAATGAATGGCTATTTAAAGACGTTTAGCCGATGCTGTCACAGCTCCTGGGATTTATTCGGTACTTCTCCCTTTATATCTTTGTTTACTAGATAAACTCTTGGTCTACGGTGCAGTGATCTAACTGGGAACCCTTGATATTTGTTGTCATTAAGACAGCACAGAGTATTCTGAGAAGAGCTGCTGGAAAAAGGAGAACAGCTTTCTTAGGGAAAAACATAGAAATAAAGAACCCACCAGTATTTCTTTCCCTTAAATGTACCTTTCTGAAAATATTTTCTGATGAAAAATTGAAACTCAAGCCTGAATTTACTTTTCTGTCTTCTTAGTTCAGTCAGTTAACGTCATCCTGTTTCACTGAAAAATGCGGGGGGGGTTGTATCCATATGGATGTGTGGGTTTTTTTAAATTTATTTTTACCAAAATCTTAGGATCATAAAATAATTCAGATTGGAAGAGGTATCAGGAAGACATATAGTCAAAACTCTAGCTTTTCTGGCAGGATTCAGTTGTTTTGTTGTTTGTTTTTTTTTTTTTTTAATTTAAAATACAGAAACACCTATTTTTCATTATTTTTTTTCCTTCCAGACTGAAAAGTGATTTTTCATCAAAGAACTATTTAGCAGTTATTTTATCTGAAAAATAGTTATATCTGAATCCAGGTCATCCATGCTTTTTCAACAAAATATTGCGTAATCAGGTGACTTTAGGTCTCATACTGCATGATTTCACAGATCTTCACAGAGTTTAGGTCAAGTAGTGCATTATTTGAGATGTATACATTTAGGTATTAGCGAGTAGGAGTCAATGCATACTGGGTGTCCAGATTTTTCTTTATAACTAATGGAGATCAAGGGTAGGATTCAGTTACCTAAATATATGTATCCAGTGCCTTATTTAATGCATTAGTTTTGCAGAGATTCAAAGTACCTTGATCCACCACATTTCATCTGAATGGATAGGTAGGACATGGGACCTAGGGAAGACCCAGTCCTATGAAGAGGCAAGTAAAGGCCGAATAATGTACACTGCAGTGCCTAAAATGGCTGAGTTTAGGAAAGTAAATCCTCTGGTTTCATCCTTCTTCCCCTTCTCCTTCCCACCAACATAGACAGTGGAGCCTAAAAACAGCTTAGCTGCCCAAATATTGGCGTGCCTTTAAGTTGACTGTCATCCCAGTCTTTCAAAACTGAGAGAAACAAGTGCTTTGTCTCAGGCTAAAGAGAAAATCTTCATTTATTTCGGCATAAAGTTTGGGTCTCAGATTCTATGTTTTAATTTCATCCAGGAGAAATGGCCATAAGCTGCAATCTATAGTCATTTGGAATGGAGCAAAGATATTTTCCTAAACTTTTCTTGGTGGAAAAACAAAAGACTGTATCTCCTTCAAGACAGAAGTGGCATTTGCTTTCTTCCAGTCCTCAAGAACCTCTCCTGGTCACCACACACGTTCAAAGATAATCAAGAACCGCTTTGCAAGGTAATCAGCCAGCTTCTTTAGCACTCATGGGCATATCTCATAAGGTCTCATGGACCCTTCTTATAGAAACCATGGTGTAGAAGATGATCATGATGCACGCCCAGATCTTTGATTGCAATAACTTTAAGGCATTGCCATGCCTGCCAACCAGACTCAGGAGCACAAAAATGTTCACACCTCCACCAGTTTAAATCTAGCCATTATGACCCATTAGTTAATTATTTAGCCTTCCTTGTTAGTATGAAAGAAGCACCATCCTAGACTGGCCAGAAAATGTGACAAGACATTTATAATTTCATGGGTCTGGTTCTTTGGGCTGAATTGCAGCTCTCTTTTTGCTTTTTCCTTAATAAAAAGAAGACATTCACCTTAGCATCATTGATACAGTTACCCCCACGTGTCCCTGTGAAGAAGGACTTCCTCAGCCCCGTCCAAGGTGAACTTAATACTATGACTTCTAACCTTTTTCCCATTACTAGCTCAAGTCTTGATTAACATAGCCATCACCTGGGACATCAGGTGTATTTTGTAGATACCATAGATATATTAAAAAAAACCCCCAGATAACAAAGAAAACAGATCAAATCTTTTCTTGGTGGTGTTAGATGGAAAAACAAGGGACGACCACTACAAAAAGTAATCTGAGACATTCAGTTTGGACATAAGGGGAAACTTTTTTTGTCCACTTTTTTTCAGCACTGGAAAAGGTGCTTGAAGAATTTGTGGAATCTCCATTCTCAGAGATTTTCAAGACTTGGCTAGACAAAATTAAAGCCTGACTTGATCTAGCACTGGTTATCACTTGGTTGATCCAAGGAATTGAAGAAGTTTGGACTAGAGACCTCCAGTTGTATCTTCCAACCAACATTTCTACAATTCCATGATTCAAGAGACACAGGAAAAGTCAATTCAATTTGTAAAGAGTCATGGAGAAGTGGTTCTGGAAAGTTTGGAAGAGATGAGAGAACCAGGATCTCAGCTCCTCTCTTTGGTTATCCAACTTCCATAGGTTCTTGTGGAAATCCCACCCACTGCCCCTGAAGAATTATGGTGACATTTTCCAACTAATCCTAGCAAAGCATGTGTCTAAACCCTACCTATATCCAATGTCAATTAGATATACTATTTCCTTTGAAAACCCCAGCCGACATCCATGGCTACCTATATATATATAGTCTACCATCAATCAACCGCTTACAAAATACTAGCATGAAAAAGAAAGCAAGCTTTACAGGATGACATGTGGGGGTTTTAGTTCAAAAAAGATCTAGGACTGTGAGTTCTTGGAGAACCAGGGTTTGAGAAGAAATCGAGGAGAACAGACTCCATAGGAAAATTGTAACTTTAGTCTCTGGAGAAGAGGAGAAGAAAAAACATATCACTGAGCTGTAAATCAGCAGTCCTTGCCTTACTTAACAGAACAGCTCAGTCACAAGAAAGTAAGGTTGGTGCTCCAGGATACCTATTTAATCTTTCTTTCTTTTCCTCTCTCTCTTTAAAAAAAGTTCATATTTTTCTCTTTCCCTTTCTCTTCCTCTCTTTTCCTCGGTTTCTCTCTTTCTCCCTTACTCTTTTTCACAGGTCTTACATCACACAGTCTGATGACCTGCCTGCAGCTGTTTTTCCCAAGAGTCAACAACAAGAACTGCTTCAGGACCACTGTTATTTACATGACCATCAGTCATGCAAGAAGCGAGAGGAGTACACAAGACCCTATTCAGGAGATGGGGAGCCTAATATTTGAAATAGCTAACTGCTGAGAGAGGGCAGGTGTCCCTTCAGCTCTGACACCTGGTCTGACCACATCAGTAATTAATCATTGGAAAGTGAAATTGAATGCGATTAATGCCCTCCTAGCTCATCATTATTGCAACTGGAAATTTGTGATACTGGGTTGGATCCTGAAGAAGACAGCACGACAGTTGTTTAGAAAATAAACACCAAAACCTGTGACACTTCCACAAATGTGTAAAAGCAGCAAAGGAGTAAATATGACACTGAGACACAAGTCCCAGTGATTAATTTGTTTATTACAGAACGGCCATTTTCCCGTAGGGCTGAGCATAGGGTCAACCTTCCCATAATAAACATTTACTGTCTCCAGGGCTTGAAAATTCAGTTGTTAAAATCTGTAGGATGGGCTTTCAACATTAAAAAAAAAATAAAAATAAAAAATATATATATATATAAAAAATAACAAGAAAACCCAAAGATTCAATTGATTTGACTTTAAGACTGTTTGTCAGGAGGGAAGACACTTGTCAGAGTGAACCGAAAAAAAAGGTGTAATCAATAATCAAAATCTATGGCTTGGTAATACTCTGCATACTTTCATTATAAGCTTTTCTGTATGAAAACTATTAATCCCTAAGATCAAACATAGAGGCTGGGAATTCAACAATGCATAGGAAAGACATCTTCCTTGCCCAGAAGAGTTTTTGATGGCAGTAAACAAGAGAGAAGAATGGTGCAAGACAGAAAAACTTCTAATGCCCTTAAACAGATTTGCAATTTAAACCCAAAGGGACTAAAGGTACTGTCACATCTTTGTTTGTTTGTTTGTTTATTTGCTTTGAGATTACGTTAATTCCTTGAAAAAATATCTTTCTAAAAATAATAAAGCAACAGATCAGAGTCATTAAAACTTCACTGGGATGTTTTTTTGGGGGGAACCAGAGCAAGTAATTTTTTGAAAAGACTGTGTAGATAAGGAAAGTGTTTTGTTTGAAGTATTTGGTAACTGAAAATGCAGTTGCCTATGGGACATACATACTCAAATTCTTCTTCATCTGCATCAGGGACAGCAAAGACCTGGATTCAGGTCATGCTCCCACTCCAGTCATGTGACTGTGTACTGACCACCAAAATGCATCCTTATGCTCTGTGGTTCCATTAACGTCTGTAATTACTCACACAAAGTGGAAAAGCTCTAACAGGAGCAACTGGAATTAAAAAAAAAAAAAGGAAAAAAAAATCTTTCTTCAGTTTAGCAGTTGGAGAAATAACATGAAAGACTGGAGAATCTTCTCCAGATTCATTCAGGCAGATCAAGGATTTGAACCTAAGCTCCCATTCTTGGGAGTGTCCTAATCACTTGGCTATTCTAGGATCTATTTTCTCTTTTCTCTGTCTCCCTCACTCTGTTCATCATTTTTTGTTATATTTTCTCTTCTTAAAGTAGCTCATTTTTCTTCCAAGCTGGCATGAAAATCTGTTCTCAGTTTGTCAATGCCTTTTCCCACTACCTACTACAATAGATTATTAATGAATGGCCAGGGTTTCAAAAGATCAGATGACAATAGTATTCTTGGACCTTCAGTTTTCTCTCTATTATTTCAGTTCTTATCTCAAAGTTGTTTGAAAGTAGTGAAAGGTAAACAGTGATGTTTATAAAAGTACCTGTGAAGACACTCAGAAAATTTGCCGATAAAATCTTCTTAGAGGTCGTCCATGGACAAAAAGAGTAAAAGGGTAAAAGAGTAAAAGAAAGCTTACCATTCCATAAATAGACAGACAAGAATATAAAGCAAATTGTACTAATGAAGAAGAAAGTTAAGATGTGTAAAGAGGGAGAAAGCTGGCTAACTCGTATGATCTTTATTTGTTTCAAACACAAACACTGCACAGCAAGGGGAATTCAGACCAAGTTTCTGTGGATGTGCAAAAAGAGACCAGATGCCCAGCAAGATAAAGTCAGAAAGACCAAGGAAAAAAAACACAAAAAGAAGTAAAAGCTGACATGTCAAGCCAATCCAATGTCTTACTATAGACAGTAACGAGTTTGTAGCTACGGGAGGAGCAGCAGCTGCCAATACATACATCGATTTTATTAGAGCTTTTAACACTGTCTCATATGACATTCTCAGAAATAAACTAGGCAAACACAGTATAGATTAAACTACCATGGGTTAGAGGGAAAAAATGCTGGAAAGCCTACTGACAAAATAGGTACAAATGGAAATATATATTAAGTGGGTTCAGCAAGGGAAAATTCTGACAATGAATAATGAATGGTGATGAATCATCATCATTGTTAATGATTCAGAGTGGAAGAGAAAGTATATTGGTTAAGATTTTACATAATATGAAGTAAGGATGGATCAACATAAAATTGTCATAATTTGGTAATTTATTCAGAAATAAAGAGGATCTTATTCAGGAAGGGGAAATATAAACTAGTGTGGACAGGTGGGGGTAAGCATCTCTACAAAATATGAGAGGCTCAGAAAGTGCTTACATAGCATTACTGCAGAGTAGTTTCTGGGCATTATGGTGGATCATAATTAAGGGAGAACCAACTTTGTCTGTGGCAAAAATGGCAAAGACCATCTGAGAATGTATGAACAGGCTGGTAAACATGGAGAAGCGCTGCACTAGATTGCTTGAGAAGTATTCAGGCAGCTGAGGACCTTCCATCACGGGTGATGCCTGACAGTGAGTCAGGCAAGTATCTATTAGGAATGACCTAGGAAGAGTAGATCCTGTCCCATTTTCCCTTTTTCATAGGTCTTCTGTGATAGCAGTTGCAAAGATATCCTCATCATCTTGGCACAGGACACAAGGGATGAATTTTCATGACCCCGGCTCACACACTTCTAATGCTGAACACCAGTGCTTTCCCCCGGGGGACAGGAGATTCGAAGTAAAACATTGTGCTTTATTTTTATGTGGGATCCTATGTCTCTGTAAGGGACCAAGTAAAACACACGGCTCAAAGCTCATGTGAATTTGTAGATATGGATAGTCTGGATCTGAATTTCATGGCTCAGACCCTCTCTAACTGATACTTTTAATGTTGTTATGAAAAATCCAACATTCCATCTGCTATATGCAAATCCCTCCTTAT
This sequence comes from Buteo buteo, assembly GCF_964188355.1. Taxonomy (NCBI): domain Eukaryota; kingdom Metazoa; phylum Chordata; class Aves; order Accipitriformes; family Accipitridae; genus Buteo; species Buteo buteo. The sequence continues at coordinate 2,812,081 of NC_134172.1, read as the reverse complement.
ATTTTCCTTCTGAGACCTCCAAGTGCTCTTAAACCAACTGAACTTCTTCCTGAAGAATGCTGTTTACGCTTTGCTCAATACAGTTTCAACTTGATACGTTTCTCAATATGGGACACTCAAGTGTGAAAGCAAACAAGCTGGCAGGTTTTATTAGATTACCTTTTTATTAGGAGAAGAAACCCCCACACACCAACAACAATGATTCTTTTTACAACGGCACCATTCAAACAGACTGTGTTTCCTTGACAGCGAAAGCTTGCTTTTGCTTATATATTTTTCTCTCTGTCACTCAGCCTCCCCGTGTGCGATCAGTTGACCTGCTGAAGTTTATCCATTGTAGTTTATGTTGTCACCTGAAGGTTATCATACAATGCGTTGGCTGCCTACGGCATTGTGAACTGCAACTCCTTTTCACTTAACAATTTTACTGGTTGGTTTCTCAAGTCTCCAAAATCTCTCTCTGGATTTCGACAGTAGATGCCGCAAAGGAAAGAAGGGTGAATAGTTGGAGAGAGGATAACCAGCTCTTCATGTCTCCTCCCCCATATTCTTCCCTTTAGCCCAGGACAAGCGAGGTCTGGGCAGAAATCAGGTCACTCACTTCTAGCAGAAGACCAGCGGAGGGCAAGGCTGCAGTGCAGCAGTGTATATGATGCAAGCATAAAACACATGCCGCACAATGCTTAATTCAAACATATCTAAATGCAGGATATATCTTATTTCAATTTGGATGCAATATTCAACTCTGACTGCAATGTAATAGTGAAAAATGGAAGAAAAAAAAATCTCATGTAGAAAGGTTTAATCAAAGCTGTCTCAGATACCTCAAGCTAAAAACACTGGAAGGTCTAGGGCAGAAGTTTTGGAAGGGAACAGTGGTTTTAGAGTACTTAGCTGAAAAGAAAATGTGACTGACCTAATCATGATTTTGCAAAAAGGGGTCGACTGTTTTCAGGAATGACTATGTTTTACATGGCCTGGATAGTACAAGATGAGCAAAAACCCCTTCCCTGGGGAATACAAATGAGGCAGCTGTTGACTACAACTTACAGATTTACAGATAGACTCTTTGGAAAACTTTACACAGGGTGTTACTGAGAAGCATGAAAGGAAAACCCACGCCAAACTGATGTCTGCTTTGTCCATGCCTTTCTTCATATCTGCACTCCAGCACTTGGGCTCCTCTGGACTCAGTGTAAGAACAAATCTGTGTCATTATCTATAGGGTAGTTTTGGAGCCAAACAAGGAACCAGTTCAGCTTATGGTCATGCAGATACTTCTTTCCTAAACAAAGTCAAGGTCCTTACCCCCAAAGGAGGAAATAAGACCATAAGAAAGGAAATTGCCACTCCATGGACTTAAAAGTATTAGACAATGTGGTTGTACAATAAACATGTGAGAGGGAAATAAAATTATAGATTGGTTTATGAAGGTAGGCAGCTACAAAGAGTTATATCACAGTGTCTGTGGAACTTAGACATATTTCCTCGAACATCCTTTCTTCTGTGGAACTGGTTGAAACAAGCCAGAAGATCCATCAGCAACAAAGAGGTTTGTTTTGGTGAGAAAGTTGGCAAGACTGGAGTCCAAGCTTCAGTCATTGGAAGATGAATCTCCATGCTTTGGTTTCCAGACTTACTTATGTCAAAAGTCCTGAAATGACACAGACCGGAATATATTTTTTTTTCTTTACTCCAAGGCCAGTAGCAGAGTGGCTGAAACCAGATCATGGAGTAGCAGGGGAGAATAATGCAGTTATAAGAACTTCCTAACATGCAGATGCTGTCATCTCCCAAGACTATTTTGAAGAAGAAGTTTACAGGAATAGATGATTCCAGAAAGCTTTACTGAACTCCAGTTTAGACAATATATCTTTGATGTCCAAAGAGGTCTGTTTACTTCTCCCCACAGTTAGCCAGCGTCATCACTGGAGAGAGAAGAAGGGCACAAAATCAGTCATCTATTTTCAACCATTACTTTTTTGTGGTTGCTTTGGTTTGAGCTGTCCGATGGTAGGCAAGTAGTAGAAGCCTAAATTTCTGATTATGCAGAGCACTCTCCCGATAATCAAGTTCTATATCTCTCTTAGCCCCCACCAAAAAAATGACCTGTAGTCATCTGTGAGCATCAGAGCCAATGTGTCATAGATTACTGGGGTTGTGTTCAAGGAAGCAGTAATTGCTATTAAAAAGCAACTTTCATTTAGTATCCTTCCAATTGCTGGATCCCTTTGTGAGACTGAGACCACCATCACTGCTAGAGAACATAAAACAGGGAAGGGGGGAGCGGGGGGAAGTAAGAAAGAAAAGAGAGGAAAATACTCCCTCAGCAGGGTAGAAGTTTACTATGGATATTGTCCTGGGAGCAGCACTCCAGCAGAGATCTTTTCTATAGTAAATGCTAACCTAATTGCTCCTTGTTAATTCTCCCTGCTAACAGTAATAATTAAAAAACAAAACAAACAAACAAACAAACGCAGTAGGGAAGAGACTGGAAGAAAGAAAGGCATAAAAAGAACAAGAAAAGGAATAATAATAAAAAAAATCCTTGTGGTGCAAAGGGAAAAGAAAAAAAAAGCAAAAAAAAAGAAATCTGGCGCTAACTCTAAGCAATTTGCACCTTGTGCCCAGATCATAACTCTCTGCCTCCACTGCTTCCACACCCCATGATTTATGTTTGACAGTCCCAAAGTGGTTTGGAAATGGCACAGCACCGAGACCTTGTGGTGAGGCTAACTGATGTTTGAAAAAACAAAAATGAGTTAATTTATGGGAGCGTTCCTTTGGACTGGAATTCCAGACCAACACAGCTCTCCTCTAGTGGAAAAGTTTTGCACGCACACACATATACACACAAAATCTCCTCTTCTTTTTCTAGTTTCATCTCTCTCTGACTCTTTATTTTCCCTATTTTTGCTTCTCAATTTTTCTTCAGAACCTCTACCCAGCTGAAACAAAATTGCAATATGTTACTTTGTATTTAATTTCTGAATCTACTTTCAGCTAAGAACAAGATAGCATTCTTGCTTTTTTAAGTTCTCTTCACTCTGTCTCTTATCCTGCTTACTTCTGTGCATTTTGGAGATTTCATTGGACAACAGAATCATACAATGACTTAAAAAATCAAAAATACTGATTCCAACAGGCCAACTTGAGACATTTCAAGGTTGTTGAATTTTCAGAAGATCAGGAAAATCATTGTTCTTTTAATCTCCAAAATTGGGTCTTGGGAAAGAAAAAATATAGAGGTTCTTCAAGTCATTAACTATACTGGAAAATTTTACCTATTGTCTCATGCTAGACAATTTAATGCAGCAGTTTAAATCAGAAAAATAGGAGTTAACGTTTTAGTGGTTTCTAACTGTCTATCCTATATATTAAAGGAAAAAAACCAACTGTACAGCTTTGACTTGAGGGGCTGGATTACAAGCTATGAATATTGACATAGCACTGTTGACTACAGTGGAATCAAACAGATTTGCACCAGTTCCGAATTCAGCCCTTGGCACGTAAGTGCCTGTGTCAGCTTTTCTCAGGTACCACATTTTCTGGGTCATGGTGATAAATAAAAGCATTGAAAGATGGAGAAATAAGGATCTTACTAAGTATATCATGTGCAGTGGTGCATTGTATGTTACTGCACACCAGAAGACGTTGAGAGCAGGAGGAAGATTTACTAGACTAGTAAATATAAATCTCATATGTATTTTCCAGCTCTTACTTATGCAATGGATGTTGGTTTGGCCAGAATCATGGTTTCCATTGGGTACTATGAGGTTGCTACAACTTGAGATAGGTAGCAAGAAATCTTCCTGCCTCTGCCATAGGTTCAGAGCTCCTGTGGATTTAATACAGGAAACAAGGGGAGGTGGAGGCAGGCAGATATGGAGCTGGAGGATTACGCTTCTCTCTACATACTAAACATTTGTGACCCAGCCAGGAAGAATTGTCTAGGTTCTTACATTTGCACTGAGAGAATTGAGGAGATGTGATGTTATTTGACCATGCTAAAGGAGACAGTGCTTTCCAGACTCCTGGGGATCCTGGCACAAGGGCAAGTTAAATAAGCCACACAAACAGACTGACCTACAGCTTATTCTTGGTGTTGCAGGTGCAAACCAGATGTGAACAACGCAGGTGGGCCAGAAAAGTTGTCAGCTTTATCAGTATCAGGTAGTCCGTGCTTTGTCCTTGCCTTGACAGTATCCTTTGCCACAGATGCCTGATTTCCTCGCCCACTCCCTTGCCTCTTTCCAGGAGAAGTTCTGCAGTCTGTCTTGCCACCTAAATTACCAAGAGGCATGTGGGCATTGCTTACTCATATGAAACCTATGCACATAGATTGGGCGAGTGAGAGCAGAAGGTGTGCTGACTCTTTGCTCAGAAGACCAGATGAAGCCTGTGAAGGTTATCTGCAACCCCAGAACCATATATTTTGTGGGACTGGCAGAAACAGTGTCTAAATACTGAAGTGTGAATACTGTTTTTGCAAGCAGTTTGCTCAGTTCACCACCCTGGGTGGAGAATGAAATACTGGAGAGTGTGTTTAGAGCTCCAGGTGCATGTATCTACCCACCAGGAAAAGATCTTAATAGCCAGTTTAGCAGTTACTTGCTTTTTCTCCATTTCTGAAGACAAATGAGTGATAGCAGTTAAAGGACTTAGCATGGTATCTCTATCCAAGAAATCTGGTGAATACTTGTGTATTCCTGACTCATTCCATTTTACCATCTCTCTGTCTCTGTTCCTGATCAGTTGTGTTTTCAGGCACCTCACAGGGAGACCTGTCCTTGCCCCTGACCGTTCCCCACCTGTGTCGCTCTATCTGAGAGCATTTAACAGCTCCCCGCAGCCATCTGCTCAGCAGCTCTGCCCACCACTGCGGCACATCATTTCGAGATTCTCCACCAACCCTCCATCGTGCCAGGGGAACAAACAGCCTGCTGGCTATGGATATCCTCATCCGAGAGTGAAATGCATCCTAGATATAACGAGCAACCCTTCCTGTGAGAACCACCCAGCTGATCTTGCCTTACAGCTTCCCCTTCATCCCAACCTCCCTCGCTGACTATATCTGGCACCAGAGCCTGCGCTCCACCGTGGCCCTTCCTCCTCCTCTCCTATCAAAGAGAGGATGTTAACTGAGGGCAGAGCTGGGTGTAAAGCCTCCCAGATAGCACCACTATCACCTTCTCTCCGGGTGAGAAGACGCGGTATCAGCCCGTTCAGAGATAACTGGCTCTGCGGTGAGTGGCAGCGCAGAGATAAACCTCCCTGCGTTGCCTTGCTGATAACACCCTGCCTCGCCTCCAAGGGAGCACCCTGATCCATGAGCTGAAATACAGACGGTGTCATGATCCAGGAGGGTGACCGTAGTGGCCTACAGCAGTTATTTTTGAGTACATCTGAAATAGCTTCAAAACAAAAAGGGTTAATCCACTTTTGTCCACCGGCAAGACTTAAGCCCTCGCTTTTGCATCACCTAATGTGGGATGCAGAAATCAGTTTAGGCTGCCGGGCCCTTAGGTTCTCAGTCATCAGGATGGATTATGTCAACCTGATCTTGGGAGAAAGGGAATCCCATCATATGAATGTGAACTCTGCCGTGACACTTGCTCTCAGGGCCCTCGTTCAGCTCACCAGTATTAGCATCCAGTCCAGCTTTCAGGATCCCAGACGATACACCACTCTTTCTAAAAGCTTCTCCTAAGGCTCTCATGTTTAGTGGTCTTACAACCTTCCATTTCTCATCCCATCAATCCAAATCATCCCCCTACCGATAACACTAAGTCACTGCTCACCCTCTTTCATGTTCCATACTCTTCCTGAATTTTCAGGCCATTACTTCTCTCAACTTCTTGCTATCGCTCTGCGTTTGCGTCTTTAGGCTTTTCAGTGTTTCTGCATTATCTGACAGCCACTGCTCATCTCAGAATTCCTTCTGTGTGGTGCATGGATTAGTCTATAAACTACATACAGTCTTCATGTACAGCACAGAACAGAATGAGGTATGCTTGGTGACCACAGGTGATTCAAAGACTTTAAGGCCAAAATCAAAGTCCATCGCAAGTTCTTGATCATGATATGATCTGATTTGAAACTAGCCAATTCTGAAGTAACTGTGGAAATTTGCAGCTCAGAACAGGATGAAAAAAACCTGAAAGATCCCAGAGAATTGTCCCATGAACAAGTTTGCTCTGAGGCAGGTGCATAGATATTAGTGCTCTTTTAGCAAGTATGGATTTCTCAATACTGCATATGGCCATGCCACAAAGCAGTAGTTCATTTAATTTTTCCATTTGATGAAGACTTGAACAGCAGAGAAACATTCTGTTGGACCATTTTTCATACAACTATTAAGATCTCCTACTGCTTTGCTTCCAAAATGTTTATTTTGTGGACCACCACAATGGTCTGTACGAATTACTGGTGGTCTGTGCTCTTTTAATGTGGGGAGTTACTGCTTTATAATATACTAGTAATTTTTATAGTATTTTAATTTAATATTTTCTTTTTTACAAAAAAAATAATACTATTAACTCAAAAAATGCCAAATTCAGTGAAAGGATGGAATCACTATGAAGCTTTCTTTTCTTATACTAACATAAAAATATTACAGCTTTTAGGCAAAAAAAACCCATAAAGTACTTTCTATTCAAAATAATTTTGGAAGCTAACAGATCTTTTGCTTTACTTAAAATCTACTTCTACATAGTAAAAAAAAGGTTAGTAGAAAAAAAAAATTGATACCAGTTTTAAGAAAAGGAAAAAATTAAAAAATGGGCATGAGAATTTTGGTAGAAAAGATGTTAGGAAAGAGTTCATCAGAAAAAGGGAATTGGCTTTCAACACTATAAGGTGCTAATAAGATGCTGATATTGAAATTGTTCACAACATCAGGTTTGCCACTTTTTACTAGATCTGGTTGCCCATTTGGTATATTCAGACATCTTCCACACTTTGGATACTCAGCAAGGAGGTTTCCACTGACTAGTCTTCTACTACAATTAATGCATAGGGAGAGAAAGAGAGCAGGCAAGAGGAAAGATGATTCACGGCACCTAGCCAGACTCCTGCTCTGAATTACCCCAGTATAAGCTCAACATATTTGTTGACAACAGGAAGTCTCGGCAGCTGAGTCAGCTAACACAGGAACCAAAGTTTTGCTGGTGTGAGTATCCACTTCTTTCAAATTTTGGTCCACATTTTATCCAATGTGAAATACTCATATAAAAAAAAAAAAAAAAGAGGGTTTTTTTACTGCAAATATTAAGTGACAGATTTCATCTATTCATTAAGATAAATGTCTGAATTTGTCCCATATATCAGTACCTTGACGCCAATGAAATTACCACTAGGGATGAATTTTGGTGTGCGTGCATGTATGTCTCCATTGAAATGAGGCGTATATATGTGTGTATGTGTGTGTCTCTCCCTCATTGCATAAATAGACACATGCACACATATACTGTGTTTTAAAGCTCAGGCAGAGCAGAAAGGTTGGCTTCCTAAGGCATTTTCTGTGTTTTCTGGCAGCCAGCTATACCCAGGTTAACCTGATCTTTACCACATAACTTCAGTCCAGGGAATGCGATTATAAAACTTTCCCATCCATGCAGCTCTTTAAACCAAACTCATGATACTGAAGGATGGATGGATTCCATTCTCAGTGTGTATGTGTGATGAATTCAATGGATGGGAGGACTTTAGAACCACCATACGACGTTTTTACTTCTTCTTTTTTTTCTTTTTTTCTTTTTTTTTTTTTTTTTCCACAAGTGAATTAGCAGAAGGGTAACCATTGGCCAAAATAGCTGGATCCATCAGAGCTGACTGGGATTGATCTTGTAGAGCCAAATATGAACCTCAGAGACCCACCACAGTCTTAAATTAAAAAAAAGAAAAAAAAAGAAAAGAAAAGAAAAATAAAAAAAGACTCAGCTAAACCCTCCTTTCTAATGGTATTTTGCGGCACCCGAAACATAGCAATGTAAGCCCGTAATTCTGAAAAATAAAATCAGCATTCATGGAACAAAATATACAAGTGGATTATTTAAATAGAGTTATGCATTACTCCCTCCGGGCTTAAAGGTCTGAGTGAAAACCACAAAAAAAAAAGACAGTGAAAGACCAATTTGCCCCCAGAACAGGGCTTCCTCATCTCTTTTCTAAGCAGACCTCACATGAGAAAATGGATAAAGTACTGCAACTCCCTTTGGCCATTGGATGCAACACAGCCCCAGCAGAAATTCTTACACTGAGGTGTACATCACGTCCCATCTACAAAGCGCCTGTCCCACCAGCCCAGCCTGGCTGCCCACAAATGTCCTGAGCTGAAGCAGAGCATCATTTGATGTCCACTGAAATCGTTACAGGAAATCCAAGCCACTCCAGCGACCATGGAGACATGCCCTTGCATCAAACAATTAAATATATAAAAAATTCCTTTGCTTTTCATCTTTGCTTTGAGGAACAAATGCAAGACAGAGCCTGAAAGAGCTGTGCACCAGCTTTGCTTCCTTCATGTTATAATCTTAACTACGATCTCCATCCCCTTTCATTTCTTCAGAGTATGCTTTTCTTGAAATATAGAAGGAGCAGTAGTTTCACCCAAAATAATCAACAGTTGGATTGGCATGATTGCTAGCTTTACTGCAACACTCACAGAATGTCGCAGTAGAAGAAATGCCAGAATGAAGTTTGATCTCCGTCATGCTTATTGCTTGCTTACCCATCGGACAAGAAGTCAATGCAAATTCTGATCTTAATTTCCAAATGTACATGATGAGACTTTTAGCTGAGACTTATTTATATGGGAATCATCTCAAAAGTTTATATCTCTGAAGTTGTTCAGCCATATTACATGCAGCACATAACTTTCTGAGTTTTTCGGGGTGTTATCTACTCTTTGACTCAACATAACACCAAAACTGAAAATGACCAACACTGACAAATAGTATGTCAAATGGGATTAATACGTGGGCTATATGGGTAGCCACTCCATGCTGTTGCTTCAGTATTTTAAATCTGTTGAAACCGTACTCCTATCAATTTAGAAACCTGAAAAGTTATGCTGTGTATTTTAAATAGACTTTTTCCCTCGTATTTCTTAGAACTGACTGGGAAATTGCATCCAAATAGTTTTTCTCCTAAAAGGCAAAATCCCCTAAAAAGTAACTCTCCACTGTTACTTATGACAGATTTTGAGAATGGAAAGTGAGTTCTTAAAACATTAAAAAAATTTCTGGACAAATATTTTGACACTTGAAATTAAAGATGTCCAAAGTCAGCAGCGCTGGTTCTTAAGAAATTCCCTTAGCCATTCCCATAGAAGATCAAAGAGAATATGCAGGGGAAATTGCCCTTTTCTTCTATTTATTTTTAGGCATCTCCTATGGGTCTCTTCCTAAAGAGCTTTTTGGTCTGAGCTGGTATGTCTACGCATACATTCTTATTGAAACAAGTTTCTTCGAGATTATTTTGGCCAGATTTGGGGACATTTGAAAAAATCTTAGAAATAACCACAGGATGGCTGAACAATCTGTCTCACCTCTCTAGTAATTACTTTTCAAAAGTGTGATAAAGTTTTTTAGATGAAGTTGGGGTTTTTTTCCTAACTTTAAACTTCAAGCGTGTAAATGTTGCCAGAGGAGCTAGCCACTCCCTACTCTTCCATCATAAAAGCAGAAGAATTGGCTTTACAGAACAATTAATGAGCTCTGGGCTTCACTAACTGATCCCAAGGCCTTAAGGGACCACAGTGGTTTCGTTATTTCAGATGTACAAAACTCCACCTTGTACCTCTATCTTCGTTCAGATGCCTCCTAAACTAACTGTATTTGATATCTTACTCTAAGCTGGAGTGAATTACATGTATAGATCTTCCAGAATAACCACATAAAAGCATACCAAACCAAAGCAAACCAAGAAACTTACCACAAGAATAACATCTTGAATCACTGTCTTGAATCCCTATAACGTCCTAACGCTGCTTTTCAAGCTTGGGCTTGGTTTCCACTTTCCACTGAATTTTGCTTTGGGGTTTGGTGTTTCTTTATTTTTTTTATTTGTTTTGAGTGTGAATGCACATATCAACAGAGAATTACTGTAAATAATACTGAAAAATATTCCCAGTAGGTGGTTAGAGAGACACATGGGGAAGGCAACTATCTGTAGAGCACTTCAGGGATCTCACCAGCATCTGGCCCATTTATCTTTGACTTCCCAGCCCAGATCACCATTTTGAAGCATCTTGATACAGATCCAGCATCGTAAATTTGAGCTTTGCTGTGCACTTGTACTGTTGATTCAGCTGCAGTGGGTATCCGGTCATTTGGGCTGAGGAGTTAGATGCAGATGGCCATACCGCTAGCCAAATCACTCCCTTCTGTGCTGTTGGCTACAGAAACTGGCATGCTTTAACCACACTAGCCCAGTAGGCCATCTGGATTCAGACAGACCTTCGACCCTTTTTCTGGCATGTCTAAGTATTGTAAAACTTAGCTTGTTGGCAGTCATGGGAGTTTCTGGTTTTTTTCAAACAGATGTCCAAAGGAGCCATGAGCCGATGTTTCATTTGCTGCCTAGGGTTTCTTTGCATCTAGTTCAAGACCTTGCGAAGTAGACAGTGTTGTGAAGCTGGTTCTCCTGTGGAAGACAAAGCCTGGGAGGGAAAATGGAGGGTTTCATTTCACGGCCAATTTTTCAAAGCATGCATGGCAATCTGGCCCTAGAGATAGGGCTGTCCTTCCTTTGCAATACTCTGGGCTTTGGTTCAGGTGGCGGAGACCTCGCAAACCTCTGCACCTGAAAAGAGTGGCTGCGAGCCCTTCAAGCCAGGCTCTACAGGCAAGGACCCAGAATTAGATGCAGTGGAGACGATGCGAGTTAGAGTATACAAGATAGGGAGGAAAGTGTGTGTATAAGGAACCTACATTTTAAACTTACAATCCTAAAATTTCGACTAAGGTCCTGAATAATTTTGGGGATCTAGTCTGTTGTGTTTAGTGAGAAAGAAGCAAATATCGCACAGGGAGTTATCTGGTGAAGTGGTAAGTGCTGAAATCAATGCATGGGGTTAATTCAAATTAAGCAAAAGAAAGGAAGAAGAAGGAAAATTCAGCTAGTAGTCTACATGGAAGGCAGGGAGAAGAAAACATCTTCCCTGTTAGCTGCCTCATGGTAAAATTTTCTCTCAAGGCAAGCAACTATATTCAACTTATACACAGTATAACACACTATTTACATTACCAACGACATTGGACTAGACAACCAAGTAGATCTTTCTGTCTTTTTTTCTTTTTTTTTTTTTTAAACAAGGCTATGCTGATACCTTTGCCCCAGACTTGGATAAGAGAATGTTTTATTCAGTTATGAAATTAAATACTCCAATGCTCGTAAGATGACAGCCATTAGAGCACAGCATGACTAAATACTATTCACCTAACATAACATTATCCATCAAGAATCCAACACACACACGCACAAATGGCCCACACCCAGTGCACCCAGCCAATACCTAATCTGTTGAAAATTAAGCTGGTAATGTATGTTAAAACATTTGTGGGAAGTTTGGATCCTGAGATATTTTGCTACAGTCTATGAGCCTTTCAATTAATTCATTACTCATTTTCCCCACTTGCTTATTCATAACCAGAGGCTATTGTCTTGTGTTTCTGACATCACGGTCAGTTGCCTTAGGAACAGTGATGATGTCACAAGGGTAGAATTAGCACCTATTAATATGAATAGGCACACAGAAGAGATGAATAATGAGTTCAGGGCCTGAATTAGACACAAATTACTAGGAATTTTTTGGACAGGAAAAATAGTTGAAAGGTAAATGGGGCTTATATTTAAATATTATGTTTTCATTGCACTTGGACAGTGAACAAAAGTTGATATTTGAGTAATAAAATTACAAATACCGGGGTGAGAACAGCTGTAGGATCATGAAAGTTTTTTTCCATGCAAATGAGCCAAAAATTATGACTTTATTTTGAATGCTAATGGGTAAGAGCATGTGCCCTAGAACCCAACAAGGCACAGGGCTCACTAACATCCAAGTACTTGAAGTTCTCAGAGTCTGACAGACCACAGTTCAACAGGGTATTGCATTATGTCTAACCACACTTTCCTCTATTTCCCACTGAGATGTCTCTCCACTCACGCTTGCTCTTTGTTTCCTGGTCAACATTTTTATTTTCTGCTTTGTTCATCCTCAAACCCTTTTCTTCTGGATTAGGCTAAATTACCAGCATAATCATGCACCCACCTGCTAACCAGTACGAATAAAACAGTTGCTGAAATATTGAATTTTATGAAAAGAGGGGAACATATGTATTCTAGTCTAGAAGAAACCAGAAGTGTAAATAATGCCTTTTTCTTATCCCTCTTTTCTTTATTTCCCAGGAAAAAAATGAGTACTAGGGGGTTCACTATGTCAAATTAATCTTTACCTGTGCAGCTTGTATGCATATCACCAGCTTTGGACGTCTTGCTCATTTGTAGCCTGATTTGGGACTAGGAGAACTGTTCCACAGGTTAAATTGGTACATGGGAAGGCGAGAAGCAAGAGTGGGGAACGGCTGTTTCTTTGCTCTGAGATCTGGACGATGGTGCCCTTGCAAAGGACTCCTGGACATTTCTTGCTGAGCCAAATCCCTCTTACAAACAGGTCTTATTGCCACCTCAATTCTCTCGTTTTCCTGTTCCTTGGCTGTGTTCATCATTAAGTTTTCTGAGCCCAGATTCATGTCATCTATCTCGGGCACCCAAGTGAAGTGTTTGAACGAGCGTTATACTCACCTGCAGCTCTCCCAGCAGTCAGGAGGGGAAAGCAAACACCTCCAGAGGCTGGTTCTGCTGATGCACGGTTGTTCGTGTGTGGACGATTAAGGCGCATGAACGTCAGCCCTGAGAGCTGAAATGCTTTGGGTTTAGTACAGGATATTTGCTGAAACGTGACAGCTGATCTTATCCAAGGAGAGGCACTTGAGCATCGAACCACCACCTCTGACCTGCAGTTCCATGAAGCTCTGAAACCACTTCTTCACTGTGCAATCACTTCTGCATTTGTCGCAGCTTGCTTGCTGGCACCCTTCCTCCCCGCTGTCCTCAAGTTATGGTATTTCTTGGCATTTATTGTGACATTTTTCTACTGGTAACAAAAAGGTGGTTATTCCACATTATTTTTCTATAACAAAATAATAATAATAATAATGGGCAGTTTTCCATTTTTAAAGCTTTCAAAGCTTTTCTTTTTTCCTTTTCCCTTACTGTTTTTTTTTAAAAATTAAGCTCTAACATTATTTTGCATGAAAAAAAAAGGAAGACGAAAAGTAAACTCTCTACCTACTCAATTGTAATCTGCCGTTTTGAAGGTGGGTCAGGCTCTGAGATTTTAGGTTGAAATTGTCTAATCTTTCTACCTTCCCCTTGGCAAGGCAACACCTACACCGCCATCGGCGAGGATTCACAATCTGCCCAGGAGTCACTGATGGCAGGAACACCCTGTTCCAAGCACCTTCGCTCGCTGAGTGTTTTTCCAGAGGCGGCAAGGCTCTTCCACTCCATCTTTTGGCAGGCGATCCGTAACGCCAAACCTTCCAGGCAGGAGGGTGAAAGCCAAGCCCTAAGGATGCTGTCAGCGGGGAGGGATGTGCCGCAACAGCCGGCTCCGTGCCCGGCCCCGTGGATCCCAGGCAGGTGGGGAACGGCGCGTTTTCGCTCCCCGCTCTTGACATGAGGATCAAGCTGCCCCTCTGCTTCCGCCGTGGGCTCTGATACCGGCCCCCATGGACCCAGCGTGGAGCCACGTTGGCTTCACCAGGGGAGATAGCAGTGACCCGGTGTGTCCTCGGCTTGTCACTCTCTGTCCCGACAGTCCTGAGGAGAAGCAGCTGTCCCTGCGACAGGAATCGCAGCTCCCCAAATTACCTTCCCTGTTTGCCTTTAGGTGGCTATGAACATACATGTGTTCAACGCGCCTCTTTTTTCCCATCTAGAAATCACCTAAAATACATATATTGACCTTCCCAAGGTGCTGGAAGGCTGAGCAGGTGTCCCGGTGCTTCATAAATAAGACAGAAATATTTTAAAAGTCAGCTAAGTCATGCTTGTTTGTAATAGGTGTTGCTCCTAAGAGGCCCCACACATATTGCTTTATAAAAGTATATATGTTGAGCATGTCACACATGCACACATGTGGCTCCATGCAGACAAACGTGCATAGACAGTTAAGAGACCGCTACTGCTTTGATCACCTTATATTTTAAACAGGGAAAGGCAGCGTTAGTTTTATCCTGTTTTACAGATGAGATGAACTGAGGATCAGAGAGATTAAGGGCTGGGTTTGGAAAAGTGTCTCAGCAGCCATGGGTGAATGAAGCCAAAGTATCTGCTTTTGATAATCCTTCCCAGCACCTCTTTGAACTGCTGGATTCCTAAACCAGCCCGACTCAGTCAAGGTCACTGTGGTAGACCTTGTTTCTCCTTCAGAGACGCTTTCATCACTAGACTGACCTTCAACAAGTTTTAGTTAAATTGTGTGACTGCTTATAGGTAGGGCATAGAAAATATATGTCTGAATAACGAGAAACACCAGGCTACAAAATGTTTGGTTTGCTGCAAGAAGCCCATGCAACACATCTGGCGTATATTTGTAGCCATCTCGCAACGACGGACCATGCATACACATGTGAAGCACCAAAGAAAACAGCAGCAGCCTAAAAGTCCTGGGCTGATCCCAGCCAGACTCTACTGCTGCTCATGTTTTTATGGAAGGCTTCCTGCCTCTATGCTGGGAGCGCGATGGCTCTTCCACGCCGGCTGACTCACTCGGAGTGTAAGGAGCCAAAGCTCCCCACCTCTCAGTTCCTCATTTATCACATCCCTCCCCTCCTTGCTGTCTGCAACTGCACAGGCGTCATCACTACAGATCAAGCTGGGGAGCAAGCACTGCGCCACAGAAGACAGAAATGGTGAGACGGACAATATTTTTGCTCATGTTCCCATGTATCTACATCTGATCTTGTATTTAACACCAGACTAGATGGTCATAACAAATCCCTTTGGCTCTAAAATCTGCTCATTTCATTGAATGCGCTATATGGAAAGTATTCATTCTTCTTTGCCTGTATAAATATACAGGTATAGATAAATATGTGCACATACATATATATTAAAGTATGCACACCCACAGCCTACACACACACACACACATGCATTTTATAACCCTTCACCTAGATATCTATAAATCTCTAACCTCTTCTGTTTAAATTTTCCCCAGAGTTAAGCTACAGATTATTATTGATAAAATATGAACTAATGCTCATAACATCCCTGTGTATTTAAGGTGGGATTTCATTTCAGCTAATGTTAACCCACTAAAAGTAAAATTTTAAGCCTAGACTAGTTTTCTGGGCTTCTTTATGGCCAATAAAAAGACACAGGCACATCCACAGGGCAATTTGGCTGATCTGTTTTAGTATTTATTGGCTAGACATAGATGTCAAGTGCGAAGCAGGGCTGTTTGTTAGAGAGGTGAAATGAATTGGAAATAGCTAGGGTGGAATTTAGAGACTGGTTCAGAGCCCTAACACCAGCTGTCTTCAGCACTGGTGTGTTCATGTGAGCTGGGTGTGCAAGTTCCCATTACAGTCATTGGAGGACTACTCAGTGCAGCCAGGTGGATCTGGAAGAGTAACACAGATGACCCTAAAATAGACATCTACCAGCTGATGACCTAAATTTTGTCCTCAGGCTGCAGCAACTAAACTGACTACAGGCAAGATGTCATTCTCCAAATACACACATGGGGCCGAGACTATGGAGTAACCAAGACATCTGCACAGGGCTCACGAACATGACACAGGACCTCTGGGAGACCTGCATCTTTCTGGAGTGGAGCTGGAGGACCTACAGGGTACGCTAAAATATCTCATAATTAAATGCCTAGTACTAAACCAGCCTCAGGTTTCCAAGGACTGTGAGTGAAGGAGATGATGGATAAACAGGTCACACAGAGATGTGGGGCTCAGCTTGGATCACTAAGTCTAGTGCCATACGAGGTACCATTGGGACCTCACCTCACTTCTCGCTGCCTCTCTAGTAAAGCACAGTTCTGCTGTAGGCTTTGTGTCAGATCTAAATGCCCCATGTAGACACTGCAGGTATTTTAGAGGCAGCTCAGATGGCACAAAACCACAATATCCTTAACAGGGCATGTCTGGGCATAAGGGCAACCTTTATGCTGAGATTATTCAGGTCAACAATCCTTAAAGCCTAAAATGGATCTAATTTTAAAACATTCTTCCATCTAGGTGGATAGTGCCAAGAACAAATCGAAAGGAAGATTCTCTGGAACAGTTCAATTGAAGGAGAGTTCTCAGTATCCCTTTCTTAAAATTATGTCCTAAGAACTCACGAAGGTTTGCCCTTCAGTAAGGAGATAAGTGTCTCTTCCACTTTACCAGCAGGGAAATTGAGGCTGGATGGCTGAACAAATGAGTTGCAAACATACAGAAAGCTTGTGGCTACTCACAGCATGATACAGGTTGGAAGAGACCTACAAAGGGCATCTGGTCCACCTTCTACTCAAGGCAGGATCAACAAGCCCATATTTCTGACCATAAGTTTAGAATGTTGTTCACAAAAAGCATTCTCCTTCTGCATTTAAGGTTAGTTTTTAGTTACCGTAATTGTCGCACAAATAATTCCGTATCCTCCTGGGATATCATTTTTTTTTCCTTGCAGTTTCAATTTTTATCATGACTCCTGGGTCAATGATGCAAATGCTCAGTCTATTAAAAAAGGGAATTTACATCTATTTCTGGACAAAGTTCTTCCCTGGCTTTAAGGGTTGAATGGCAATGGTATTTAAGATGAGTTTTAAGGTTGCCCTCAAAGCTTTAGTATTAAAAGTCCTACAACACTAATCCTGACAAAGTTAGTCTTCTTTCTGGAGGTTATAAATGAAGTACATAAGTAGGGGAAAACAAGCCATCTGCAGATACTTTCCTGGAAGGTCTCTTCTTCACAACAACAAGACAGTGGGGACAGCTTTGGACCAGCAGCAAGATCAGACAAGATACCCATGAGTTGAGGCAATTTAGGGCAATCTCAGAAGAATATGTTGAAGCTTTGATGGCTTGTCCAAATCACTGAAGATGATGGGATTCCTTCCTTTCACTACTATGGGCTTTGGCCAGGTCTTCATACTGCAATCATTCCTGCAGTATTCATTGTCTACTTTAGTACTTGCATACTTAGAATAAATGCTACAATGTCTGCAAGTAGTTTCTTCCAAAAAAATAATCAGGAGTATAAATGAATACATGTTGTCACTAGTCTGTAAGGAATGCAGATTGTCACGAGAAACAGCTAATGTTAGAAGAAAAAGGGAAGTAAAAGAGCTAAACAGCTTGCTAGATTTAGTATCCGTGTCTCCCTTACACACTCACTGTCCATTGGGCAGATAGCTCTTGCTTTCTAGCAGTTATTGTTTATATTTTTGACTAAGCAGTTGGATTGCTAAACAGTTATTGTTTAGCAACAGTTATTAGTATCATATAAGGAAAAAAGTATTAGTATATATGAAGGTATAACATTTTTTATTTGATTAAATAATATTTTCATAGCTCTTTGAAATCAGAAATGGAGCAGAATAGTATGATTGGTGTTCGGGAGGAGAGCAGACACCTCATGGTTTCCTTTGCTGGGACTGTCCATCAAGTAGAACGACAGCCCTAGCGCTCCCCAGTTACAAGGGACAAAAACTAGAGACGCCACGATTTCCTTCCCTGGGCAGAGGAATTCCACAGTCATTATGTCTTTGGTGCAGGAGCTGAGGTCATGGGTGTGATTCAGCGGCTATGAATTTTGCAGCGTGGGGCAGGCCTCTCAAAAGGTTAAACCCATGACTGGGCTGCAGCAATATAGCAATTGGAAAACCACACACTTCTCTGCCTGACCCGCTGGCAGCGATCGGTCAGCGTAGGAGAACAGAGGCTGAGCAAAGACACGATGCAACGGGCAGGCAGTCACGGCAAGTGTGGACATTTCAACCAGAGCATGAAGTTCACCTGGGGGTCATTGCAGCTGTCAGCTTCTTCTGAAGCTTGATCTGAAACCCACCGACCTCAATACAAAGCTTTCCATTGCTTTCCATTTGGCAGGCTTTGAATTGATCCCTTGGTGCTAAAGTTTTGAAATGATGAAAAAAATTAGCAGTTTCACCTGTGGTTTGCCCTATTTTTGTAACCTGCAGACCCTGAGATTAGCTGTTTCTGTTTTGCATGGTGGCTTCAAATCTCAGTTCAGGCATCTTTGTGCCCTGTACCATAAATTAATTTCAACAGTAAGACAGGCAAGTATCTAGTAAATTTGTACATTCTCCAAACTCAGCTTCTTGGGAAGGAAAAAAATCACATGAAACTATTCGTGTCACAGTGACACTGATGAGGCCAGATGACAGCTCAAGACATCTGTAACCTTTCAGGTTTTCAATTTTGAGATTTTCAGACTTATTCCTAATCTGAAAGTGGTAACTGTGCTGCTCGTAGGCTCCCTTTCTTTGCAGAAAGATGTCTTAGCATAAGTCAGAACTAGGCTTTATACCAAAACCTGGATGAAACAGCAGTTTATTCAAATACATTTGGAGTCATTTTTATCTAAATTATGATCAAAGAATTTTTTTTTTACCATTGGAGGCTAAAACAAGGATATGATGTGAGTTCAGATTCAAAAAGAGTGAAATCTTTTGAATAGTTCTTACCAATTGGCTCCTAACCGTAAAAAATTCCATGTGATTAGCTGATCACCACTTCAGGGTGAAACCGCCTGAGAACTTTCAAAAATTTTAGATGATCTGGCCTGGAGCTCATAAAAGACCCATTAGTATGAAATATGTGCCTCCTAAAAATCGTCTATGAAATATTTGCCTCCTAAAAATCCTCTGGTCCAAAAGTGTCCATTGCAAAAAAAAAAAAAAAAAAGTTTGACTTGAGACAGTCTCTACTCACAAATGTTTATGACAAAGGCTATATGAAGAGAAGAATTCTCTGGCACGCACAGGATTTCCTACCAGCCTTGGCTCAGATTCTACATAAACTACGCTGGTTAAAATTTGCGGTCATCTTCACCATAAATTAAACTGGATCATGCTATATGAATGGTAGAATAATGAGCCTGCAACTAGGTGTACAGGGATCCCTCCCTAAAAGTAATGTCTAGCTGGAGGAACTAATTGTAATAGAAATTAAATAATCACCTAGCTTGTTACAAATTTAAGCAGAATCCATATCTGTCTTGATTAGGAATAGACAGCTGTCCTTTGCTGCCCTGACTAGTCAAAACCTCTCATGTAGACTTGAAAATCACTGTTCTTCCAATTTAGTGTCCATCAGCAATTATTCCTTTTTCTACAGTGCAGGCTGACTCTAAGTCCAATTGCTACATATTCAGGTTAGAAACATTTTTCCCATTTCCACAGAAACTTCTGAGAATACAAAAAATACTATTTATTTTTTAAGAGGGAGACAACACTTGAAGTCTGTTAGAAGTTTTTTGTTTTCTTCTCAGTAAACATGAGGGGGAGCAACCAGCAGTTAGTTATTTTCCTGAACTATGAGAGAGATTCAGCTTTAAAGCATTCTTTGGCCACCACTGAGTTCTCCAAGGATGTCTTATTCCAGGGTCTTCTCATTTTGATGAAAGCATTATGTCTGCTGAAATATTGTGCTGAAAAATGGGTACAATACCATTACGAGTTTTTTTTTGTCTTTTTTTAGTTGTTTGGTTGGTTTTTTGGCAGGCAATGCATTATTTTCCAGCAAAGTATCATTCAAATGGGGGGCAGGGGGGGAGCCCAGCCACTTTTAGATGCAGTTGGATACCAACAAGGGCAGCAGAACCAATGTCAGGTATCTTCTCTCTCTCAGTCACCAGACACACCGCCGTCAGATTTACACGCAGCCAGAAAGCATTAATAAACCACTTTGGGAAAAGGCCAGAGTGCCTGTGCTACGATTTGTCTTTAGAATCACTCAGATCTCTGATTTTGCACAACAGCTTCATTAACCGACTCAGTCCCATGACCTGACCCCCCAAAGCATTTCACGGTGACACCCCTGGCAGTCATCTGGGTTGCCCACCGCCACGCACACACACATGCTGAAAAACACATTCCCACGTAAAGGCAATGGGCTTGCAAATTATGAAAACAAACTGCAAGTCTGACTTAAAGCTTTATGCTTGCTGAAGCTCCATGCTATGTAGTAATAATATTTACAAGGCACACGGACTGAGCTGGCCAGGCTGCCTCGCTCCGTTACCCACCGCACTTACGTACATTCTGCACGGTCGGACGCGTGACGTTACCCTGCAGCCCAGGTCCTTGATTTATAGTGTCTGGTAACATCTCCCTCGTGCTGAAATTGAAATGTCTGTGATTTTTGGACACTGAAGGAACATTGGGTTTGCTTTGACCTGTAAATGAAGAGTCGGCAATCAATCTTTAAACTTTTTTTAAAAAATGAAAGCCCCTTCTCATCTCCTCCCTCTTTTTATGCTGGTATCTACCCCCCTCAGAGTTTTTCAGCATTAATTGAGCTAAACCCTCAATTTTTCAGACACTGAAAGTGAATTTAAGTGCTCACTAAGGTGGCTAGGTCAGAATCCACAAGAGGTTATCCACAGCCAAAAAGCACCAAAATAAAGACAAGCTGAACAGAGGATTGGATTCGCTTCATCTGGCTCTTATTGACTAAGGGTAGACTTGGGCTCTTGTATAGGCTAGAGTCAGTGAAGAGGATCAAGACTGTTAGAAAAGATACCATCCTATCCTGAGCTAGGCAGTTAAGAAGGGGGAGGTGAAACCCATGCTTTCAAGTTGCTTATCTTTTTCCATTTAACATGGAGTAATGTAAATAAATCATTGGCTTAGACTGGACATCAAACTTGGAGATACCTGAATTGAGACTTTTCCACCCAAGGCCTTGTATACCACTTAAACTTTCTAAAAATGTCCTTAAGGTTGCACTGAAGTCCTTTGAGATGACACGTATGCATACACCCCAACTCTTCTTCCTGAAATGAACCTTATTTAGCAAGGAAGTGCATAGCTTCATAAAAGTATGAAATAATTCTACTCTTAAAGCTCTGTATGAAAAAGCAATAATAAATCATCCATGAACTCTCTCCTACTGACTTTGGCCTCTGATTAACTGTCAGACTTTCCTATTTGCAAATTTTGGGAACAGAGTAGATAGGCACTAAATCTTGATTAGTGCATGCAAAAGTATCCTCCACTCTCATTCAAAAGACTTCAGAAGACCTCAGCCTGTACAAAAGATCTCAGCTCTAGCCTTAGATACTTGACAGATAAAGTTAAAGTTGTCTTACTTTATATTTTCCCTACTAGCTTCAGAAATTATTTCTCCCTTACATCATATATTGTCTCTGTAACTTCTGTTTAACTTAAAAAGCCTTTTATACAAACCTCCCCAAACATAGAAAAATCTCCATTCACTTTGTTTGGAAGTTTTCTCATCTGCCTCCAATGTCAAGAGATACTCAAAGAAAGTATATTTTTGCAAAAGAAAAAAAAAAGAAAAAAGTAGTATACAGAAATTTAGTGATGGGCTGGTGAAGTAAAACTTCCTGAGAGGCTCCCTCAATAGCTGGAAACTACTGAACAAGATTATTAATGGCACAAAATTATTTTGCACAAACCTATTGCATTATTTTGCACAACAAATTGCATGATGGAAGATTTATTAAGATCTCTGATTTGGAAGTTCCAGTTCATATTCCTAAGCACTAGAAGATGACCCGTTCACCTATCCAACCATTTGTCTGTCCATATTACAGATATACCTAAAATTCAAGTTTAAGGAACTCTTTTCATATAATGTTTTTTTAAACTCACTTCCCTCTCATTTCAAACTTATTTTATTTTTCAATGGTAGAATTCTTTTTTTCCTCCTGTATTTTTTATGTCCTATTTGGGGGGGGGGGGGGGGGCATTTTGTTATTTTATTTTTCCATAGTACTACACACATTATTTGTTGCAATATGCCTTTATGGACCCTAAGTGTACTGTAATAATGATAGGGAAAAAAAACCTTCCAAGGGCAATAGTCCCAGCTATGACTTCTAAGAAATATTCAAGAAGGGCTTTTAGAAGCTCCATCAGCCTGGGACATAGCGGTATAGCTTATCTGAAAGGCTGTTCTGCTATGTCTTTTTTATTGGTGATATTCTGAAACACTTCAAAATTGCATGTTAATTCCCAGTCTAGTGTCTCATGACAAAGCTCTGTGCAGGAAAGGATTATGGTTCAATCCAAAGACCCACGCAAAGACTGCCACAGGCTTCAGAGGGCTTTCATACTGTCCCCAGTGACTCACCTCAATTTAACGTATAAGGAGGCAGCAGTTCTTAAAATGATGTGAGGAGGAAGTCTCAGTGTGGATGTTGTCAGGAAACTTCTTCAAAATTATCTAGGGCTCAATTAATCCTTCGGGCTCAGCTTGAGGTAAAGCACACTGGAAGTCATGGCACACAGATGTGGTCTTTCCAAGGTTTTTTTCCTTGCTCTGCATTTGAGGGAACAGTAAAAACCTGCGACTCATGAAAGCCAGTGGCTCATTTCCCTTAGGCTTCATCAGGAGAGCTTTTCAGGTGAGTGAAGAGGAGAGAACAAGCAGGCCTGTTTGTGCCTTGCTTGCATTCCAGAAACATAGTTAATTCTCCAAACCTGATGAAGATTTGGGTAAGTTTGGTTCACCTTTGCTTCCAGATATGTCTCAATAAATAGAGGGCACAGACTGCCCGTGGGAAGGATTTGTAGCCTTTTCTGTCAGCCTCAAAAGGGTCCTGGAAGACTTTTCCCACTCCTGCCTGCAGCAACCTCATTCCCTCCGTGCGGAATCCTCATTTTCCCCAAGAACAGCACTAAAGCACTTACAGCCCCAGTCACCATCACAAATCAACCACTTTTACCAAATTGCTTACAATTTAAGTAGATAAGAGAGTGGAGGGGATGAAGACCAGCCCCAGGTTCACACACCAGGGCCAGACCCATCATCCGGGTTCCTGCGGGCAGGATCACACATAACCCGGGGAGATTTACCCTTATTGCAAAGGACTAGGAGAAATTGAAGATTCACACCATGGAAAAACTGCAACTTTGGACTATTCAGATTAAAAGCACACATTTCCTAGACAGGGGGGAGTGTTTCACAGCTGTGTGATACAGAAAGAGTTAAATGCAGGTAAAAACTGTGCTTTTTCTGGTACCATTGGCTGTGCCCAGGAGACAGGGATGGAAAAAGAGGAACAGAACATGTTAACTCAAGAGAAGAGACAGGGCATACAACTTCAGGTACACTGTCTTCAGGTGATTGTGGATTTCAGTGCGTGCATACCTCCAAAGCCTTCTACTAAGTGCCCCATCAAAAAGTCATTCGTACCAAATTTCAAGTGCATCTCCAAGGAATGATTGCCAGATCTTCTCAACAAAACACTTCCAAAACTTTTTGACATGTTCTGTGCTTTCCACAAACACACACATATATTTTTACACAATATTTGTGCCATACCTACATGTGATTTATGCTATGTATGTTATTGGAATAGGTATATTATGTCCACATTATCTTTGCAAATAATCCATTTTGCTAACCCCTCCCAAGAAAACTGCATTATTTTGTCTTAAACATCTCCTCCAGCTCACTTTCCCTCCTCCTCAGGAGAAATATCTGAGGAAGAGATCTGTAAGTGGATATGGTTTGTGACATGGGAAAGTCTGGATGGCCTTCATAAAAATGTAGGTACCAAGCCAAACTACAATACTCCTCACTCAGAAGGATGCTGGGAGACCAAGATATTATTCAGATGCTGAGCACTTTCAAGGGGAGAGCCTGGAGATATTACATAACGGTTGTCATCTGCATTATTTAACATCTTCCAATTTAAAAAAAAAAAAAAAGAATACATTATAAACAGCAGAGTCTTTGGTAGCATTGGGAAGAGATGCTGGAGTCAGAGAAGTCAGTGCTCATTCTTTTTTTTCAGCCCAAAGCTGCTGAAATGCGTATGTTACTCACCTGGTATAGGGTGATGTGTCCTTCCTGAAGGTAATAGGTAAGCTTCTGTTTGGTGTTAATTAGCACAACAAAACTGTGATCAGCCAGGTGAAATTTGAAAACAATGATTACCATCTTTCTAGTAAATTAACTGGGGTGGGATCTTCAGCCATTGAAATATCATCAGTCCGGTCTGTTGGGTGGCATTCAGGATGCATGGGGCAATCGTCAATCTTGCTTCACACATCTCCCTTAACTAAACCTGCTTATAGCAGTTTTGCAGGAGGCTGTAACTCTGCACTACTGTGTAGATGTTGTAGATATCTAATCTCATTCAAAACCTAACTGAGCACAGTCCTGAGCACCCTGATTTTAATTGGTCTGGGTGTGAGCCAGGGACCAGACCAGATGATCTCCTCAGGTCCTTCCAAAACACTGTCGTCTTATGGTTCTGCTCTCTGGTTTGGTCAAGAGACTTTTTCTGGATGTGTGACAGCCCGATGTCTGTCGTGTGTATGTGTGCCTTTGCCCGATGTTGTGATGGGCAGGATCACAGCCGCAGCCCTTAGATGTACGGGGGCCGTTTCAGGCTTGTGGAGATCTCCCTTCTTTTCCTGTTAATTACAGTGGAACCACCAAAGGGAAGTCCAAAGGCCAGATTTTTAACTGGCATAAGCTCCTATGGCTTTACTGACTTCAACAGAGCTTTGTTAGTTTGCAGAGGCTGGAGAAATGGCCCTTGTCAACAGGATTTTTCGTAGAGACCTGGTACTTAATGCTTGCCATTTGGAAGCAGAGTGTGTGCACTTCGGGTAGTTTGCTTACAAAGATGAAATATATTGTTTTAATATACATTTTAAACATGCCGGTAATTGCTTTGCTTTTCTTTAAAAACAAGACAGAAAAAATTAATGGTAAGTGGAAATCCATTTTGCCGTGTAATAGCAATACATTGTATATTATTACTATTCTGCTATTCCACAGGGAAAGTAAATGCCAATAAAAGGGATTAGAAAGCAACATGCATTTTCAATTAGGGCCCTCAGTGCTGCTGAAAGCAAGACTTGCCAAACATCTAGCTGATGGGACAGAGCTCCCAGCAAGTTCTGGACACACGTCGAGCAGGAGGGGAGAGATGAAGGGACCCCTCAGCACGGCTGGCCAAGGGTGGGCACGCAGGGAACCAGGGACCGAGGGGCAGAGCAAGGACATCTCGTGGTCAGGGCAAAGCAGGGATGGGAAGGAGGGCTAGTGGGCTGAAACGGATCGCTTCCCACGGAGTGAGGAAGCAGACGGGGGCCATCTGTGTCATATTAAATCTCCTGGCCCTGGCCAAAGGCTGTGCGATTAGGAGACAACCCTTCTTCAAGCAGGCTGGAGCTGTCTGTAAATAAACCGAGGCATGCCCGTGCACGCTCATAGTCATTGTATCTCACCTCTTACAGCTCCACAAACACACTTGACACACACTATGCACACATATTATTAAGCTATACACTGCAGTGTATGTGTATATAAATGACATGCATATATGTTTGTATACATACACATACTCATTATAGAGTTTATACATGTGTGTCTCCTTGCTTCTCAGTCTAGACACAGAACCTTTAATTATGTAGAAAGTTCAAGAAATCTGTAAAGTTTTTATACACATATTTACATGATTCCAGGCATAAAATGAACAAAACAGGAAAAGGGAGCTGTGATAGAAGGTGGGACAATAAGGAAGAGAGACCAGTGCTTACAAATAGATGGGCCATTGAAGATGGTGTCTCTAAGAAACTATCTGTTCTCCTCCTAATACACCCAGTTTCTAATTAAATAAAAGTAAATCTTACTCTTTTTCCTCTAGGAATGCTGAACCATTCTCATTGCTATCTGGGACAGGATTTGACAGCTTACATCAGGAATGGGCGTGAAGTTGCCCAGATGTGTCTGCTGAAGGAACCATTTTCCTGGTGATGACAGAAGTCTGGCAAGATGCCTGATAAAAATCTGAGGGGGATTTTTTTTTTTTTCCCTCTTTCAAAACAAGAAATAGGGAAAAGAGAAACCTGTATGCATCAACCACACATATATGAGAAATCCCCCTTCTTCTTTTTTTTTTTTTTTTTCAGGTAGAAACACTGAGGTCTTCAGAAAAGACAGGAAATCTTAACACTGCCCTCCGCAGAGCCTCATCTATCAATCAGGTCTTTCCTTTGGCCCCAGAATATTCAATCTCTCTCCCTCTCGTCCTCAATTTGTTGTATCTTGTACAGGAACCCAAGGCCATGTTTAATGTGTTTGTTTTTTACACTGACAACATAAAGGTCAACATTTAGGTTAGGTTACGTAATCAGATCAGTCCCCTGTGCCTAACCACAGAGCAAAATAATTCCCACTTAATTGTCCTCTCCTCCCACCCCCCCTCCTTCTGAACAGCAAAGTCCTATTATTTCTTCCTTCCCTCTGCCTTGGAATTACTTCAGGGCTGATCTCAGGTTTGTATGAAGCTGGGATCAAATTTTCAAAAACACTTAAGCAAGACTTCCGTCATAAAAGACAGGCATTTGGGAAGGAAGAAGACTTCCTTTTTTATTTTTTTTTTAAATGCTGTTGCAGGCAAAAAAACAATGCAGTGGGATTCCCAGCAGGAGTTACTGGCCTAGTTCGCATTTTTATGCAACAAATATTCCTTGTGAGCATTGGCTTTCCATGGTGAAATCCGGGGGGGCCTGGAGGGCCAAAAAGTGACTGAGCTCCCTGGTGTTGTAAGAAAGAGATAGGAATAAATGTAGTCTCAGAGTCTAGCTTCATATTCAGTTAGAAACTTTTCTGATTTTGCAAATGTCAAACTGAATTACTGCCATGCATTGTTATAGGCTGTAAAGTGACAGGCCGAATATTAACCTGCAGGAGAAGGATCTGGGGGTAACGGTGCCAAGTTGAGCACAAAGTAGGAATAAATCTGAGTGCCACCAGTTCATTCCCACTGTAATTAAGGCAAACCACATAATAACGTAGCACGTTAGAAAGTGCATGCCCAGTCTACCAAAAGAAGCAATTACTCTGTACTCGGTCAAGGCTGCATTTGTAGTACTGCACTCAGTTTTGTGTACAGAGTTCAGGATGGATTTGAAAGAGTGCATTACAGGGCTCCCCATATGAACGTGTCCTATGAAAAGACCTCAATGGAGCTAGGCTTGCATGTTGGGTGGAAACTACAGCTATTTCACTGGCAGCTAGACAAAAAAATGATAAAACAAAACTCATCTTAACCATGCTGCATAATACAAGGGGCAATGGTTTTGGTTTGAGAGGGTTAGTCTGGACATTAAGAAAAAAATCATTTCAGTATAATATAGCACTGGAGCAGGCTCTCCAGAGAAACTCTGGCATACATGTCTTTGGAGGTTTGCAAGCTATGGCAAGGCAAAGCCATGGCTGACCTGATCTATAGCTGGCTGTAGTCCTGCCCCAGCTCGGAGTTTGGACTAGGAGGCCTCTGGTTGTCTCTTCCAAACAGCTTTTCCATGATTCTTATAGCATCAGATTTCTCAGAAATTGCCCTCCCCAAAAGCACCCTTTTAACCTCCCTAATGGCCTGCTGAAATCTTGAACGTGGCAGAAGAAATAGGATGGGTTGTTTCTTTCTCTTAACTTATACCATGGCTTACCATGGTTTAGTTTTCACTGCATAACTGGAGATTTGGCTTTCATCATGTGCAGTTAGACAAAAATCCCATCACCCATGCCTGGCTACCAGGATGTGTCAGCAGGGAGAAGGGATATGAAGTGGTCTCAGTGCTAGCCAATATCTCTGGGAGTTTCTGGCCACCTTTGACTACCCAATTCCAAGGGTCAGGCACTCATTTATAGCTGAGTTAGCTGGGGAAATCTTTGGAACAATTCCTGTGAGAGACTAGAGCATGTACCCCTGGATCTGTAACAAAATATTTTAATTGCTGTGCCAGCCAAACCTCTGTATGTACGTACGTACTGTTATGCCTCTAAAGAAGGATGGACAGCTGAAGTTCTGAGCAGCAATATTTCATTTATTCAAACATAGTAAAAACCCATACAGGATACGCTCAAAACAGTTGAATATTTTATCTTCAGATACCAGTTCCTTAAAACTGGCTTTGACAGCTGAGCAGTTACTCCTAAGCCGAGCTCTTCATGGTGAAAGAACATCTTAATTCAACAAGGAACTTCGCCAAAATTAATTACCTGGATCCTATGATCCCCATGTTTGGTGATATCACTGAAGTCAGGATTTCCTTCTTAAACTTAGGTGCCTAGTGCCATTTGAATACTCTATAGCGTGTCTGTATGG
Organism: Buteo buteo; assembly: GCF_964188355.1. NCBI lineage: Eukaryota > Metazoa > Chordata > Aves > Accipitriformes > Accipitridae > Buteo > Buteo buteo. Next base: position 2,783,671 of record NC_134172.1, on the reverse strand, counting down.
GGTTGGTAGGTAAGACAGAGGTTCGTAGATAAGACAGAGGTCCTGTGGCCCTATGCCCTTCTGGAACTGGCATCCAAAATGACACGACATACTTATCTTTGAGCAAACAAACTGAGCTTCTAGCACATAAGTAGACACCCACAAGTAGACTTCTGCATCTGGAGCTGAATGGCACCTAATACAGCTTTCTGAGATGACACCAAGGGTTCAAAAATCAAAGTAATTCATGAATATCTGCTTTTGTTATTTTCAGTCCAGATTATTGTCCCTGGTTGGAAAATGTTTTCTGAGAAAAGTCAAGATAGGGGACCATCACAGTTACAATCAATGACCTACATTTGTATTCATGAAGTATAAAACCATGACAAACTGTAACCTTGGAGTTTCACCTCCAAATTTTGCACTAAGTCCTTGTCTTGGGGTTAAGGTGTTGCATAGTTTTAGGAAAGACATCCAATAGCAAGGGCAATATCACTGTAGAGACGAGCTCTCTGCTTTCCTTTATTTTTTGTACGCTTTCCCTGAAATAGTTTATTGCAGTCCACTGTTGGAAGAAGAACAATGGACTACAAAGGGTAATTATTCCCATCCTTATGTTCTTAAGCACTTTGACTAATTGGGAAGGAATTAGGAAGGAAGCCACATGACCCAGTGAATAGAAGGGACTGGAAAACTCAAGAACTGGGATTTATGCCTCAGTCTGCCCTGAGTGGTACAAACTAAGTTCTGTGAAGTACCCAAATCTCACCATCTTTAACATCTAGAGAGTAGCAGGAACATTCCCGTAGTTAAGGGAATCAAGTATGTAAAGAGATGCAAGTCTGAAATTCAGCACACTGCAGCTAATGGCATCTTTATGGGAATATCTGCAAGCAGCTGTTCAGGCTGTATAATACTGGAATGTTATTAATGTATATAAAGCATATAACAAAAGTTACTGCATGTTGTTAACTGCTTCTTAGATTAAATTTAAATGAGAAGATGTGAGAGCTGTTGAGGAGTAAAAGTCTCTGTGGACAGGGTGTTCCCCCTTCAGCTGTGAGACATATAACACTGGATTTCATCCATTATTCCCTGCTACAAAACATGCTGCTTTATCATAAATGGTGGGGAGAGAGGCATTTGTTGACTAGCTATAAATTGAACAAAAAGAGGTGCATTCAGCAGCCCATTACAGTAACGCTGTAATAGGACTGGAGGATACAGAGAAGGATTAAGCATTCTGAGAGAGAAACATAAAACAATATGAAACACATAGAATAACAATGCAAAAAAAAAAAAAAAAGAGGGGAAAAAAAAAGACCTTTCAGACCATACACAGAATAATTCAAAGCAAATGTGAAGCCATTCTCTTCAGCAAGACAACCACAGTAGGTCACATGAGTGCTTATGCTTTTTTTTTTTTTTTTTTCTTTTTAATACACAACATTAAGCTAGTGGTCCTGGACAGTATTAGTTGAAAATATCTCTTGAATGACTGTGCTTGCCAACTGGCTGTTTTGTATTTATTTTGTAATTATTCTGATTATTTGATATATGCATTCTGTGCTTTTTCCCCCCCTACTAGGAAAATAGAAGCATCAGATCCCCATACGTTTCTCATATTTGCGATCAAATGCATTCGTGGAAAATATGGTTTGCTGAATCGCTGTGGGCAGGACTCATACATACTTTTCTAATGCCGGATGTTTGGAGAAAGGTTTTAAGTATACACTCAAGCCTCCGCATTTTTTGATTTTTTGTGAATAAACCATACCCTGGCTACAGAGACACCTGACTGGCCCTAAGCAGACCAGCTTAGCATTGGCAAGGCCTTTTAACGCAGAATATAGCTTTACACACTCTGTAACCCGCCGCAAGTTGGCGTTTTACCACAGAAAGAAGTGATTTTGTCTCCCCCCACCAACGGCTGCTCCCGTTCCCTACTGCCAGCCCAAACATTTATGTATCTGCGAGGTGGAATGAGAGAAGAGGCTGAAACTAACCCCGAAGAAAAAAAATAGCGTTGACCCACATTGGCTCCCTGATCTGGCCCAGGATATTGCCACACAAGTATTTGCACTGGATTTGGCTCAGAAAATTAAAAGCTGCAGGAAACTACGGGCAAGACTGCTCTGGGCATACACTGCCTGCCATGATGTTTTTCCTGAACTGACGGATCCTCCCAGGACCATAAGGACATCAGTGCCAGGACACCTGGCCTGACCCCGGACCACTTTGTTTATGTCCAGATCGCTTGGATGTTACCCATGTTATCCAAACCCAACATTACCTCCGATTTTGCAGAGTTGGCTGCAGCTTCTTGGCAGCTTTAGTATAAGATCTGCACCCAGAGCATTGTAAATTTGGGTTCTCTCCAGTTAGGGTCAAAGACAACCACTCTCAAAACCCAGCATTTTTATTTATGGTCTCCTTGGTTTTGTATTTTTTCAAATTTTTTTTTTAGTAACAGTACTGACACTGAAATTTCTGCTTTTCCTTAGTCTTTCTTGCTTGTATATGGGGGAGCAGGAGAGTGAAAACAGTGCGCAGATCATTTCTCACTCTTTGACTATCATTTTATATATGGCTGCAAGCTGCTTATGGTAAACCCAGAACTGCTTCTGGTATTCTGCTAGGGACCATGACCTGCTTAAATCTGCATCTCTTCCTGTTTAATTTTCTGTCTCTTAGCCATCTTTAAGATTCACAGCACCAAACTACATAGCTCGATCTTAGGATATTCAGGAGCAGGTACTATCTGGTGAGAAGGAAGACCATAATGAGAAAACTGGAGGCAAACTGGTCAGTTCATGGCATGCAGCATCAGTTCAAGCTCTGGGGTGTTTCATTTCCATTTGCTTGTGCTCAAGGCTAGCAAAGGGTCTTTATTCTTACTGGGACAACATAGAAACTTGTTTAAAATGCACTTGTAGAAGCCTGCTATCTCTTTGCTACCCAGTAGCAGGAGAAAATGTATTCTGTAGCATGCCGTATCAAATCTAGCCCACAGTCAAGCACGTAAGGAATTTAATTATTTCACTTTGATATCACTTGCTTCAGAAAATACAATACAGAAAGCTCATGAAGCATGGTAACACCATGCAAAGTCTGGATGCATGCGAAGTATAGATACCAGCTAATAGGCATAAAGAAGGAAAACTCAGTAGCAGCAGAAGAAAGAAAACAAACCAACTGAATGCAAACATAGCCCGGACATTTTGTCTTTCTATTTTGTCTTTCTCCCCCTCCCTCCCTCCCTTTCTTTGCAGATCTTTTTGTTGCCTCACTGGGTATATCCAACTGCATGCAGCCCACTGACCAAGTAGTTTTGGGGATTCACTTCAAAGCAAATAGATCACTACATAGGAAAGGAAAAAAGGATATCAGATACGGTGCCCCCAGCTAGAGCTCAAAGCCACAGAAGCAGATCAGAGGCTTTTCCAGCTGAAAACTCCCCTTTTTGCCTTTCCTAAATCCTTCCTACCCATCTCATTCCCTACATTTCAATACCTTGTGGGTTGTTTCGATACCTCCGTGCTACCACACAGCTCAGGGCAGGATTATACAGCACCATCCCTTCCCCTGCTGTCCCTCTCCCTCTCCCTTCACTTCAGACCATTGCAGTTTCCTTTGTATTGTTGTGTGAAAATCAGCAAAACCAGAGTGCTTTGAGTGTCCCCCAGCCGTGACTATGATGTTTCCAAAATGAAAGGAAAAACAAGGGGATGAAACCAGGAGACAAGAGGAGTTTTAATTCTTGTGGCTTGCTTTTCTTTTTTTTTTTCTTCTTTTGGAAAGGAGAATGAAGTGGAAAACAGAGGGAAAAACTAATGAAAAGACAGTGACAATAAACATCTAAATGTTCATAGTAGATCATCCATAACCAAGCTTTCCTGGAGCATACAGAAACACACGCACGCAATCTCACTGCCTTCCCTAGCAAAACCCAGTGAGAACATGAATCCATGTGTTGTAGCTCTTGCTCAGGCAGAAAGGGGAAAGTTTATTTACGTTTTGCCACATAAATTTTTATCTGTCCCTTGCATGTATTTTCTGCCTGGCAAAAGGTCCTAGGTTTTTTAACCTCTTTGAAGGAGGTAGGTCCCAAGCCAGGATACAACCACAGGACAAATAATGATTCTTTCTAAGAAGGATCCTCAGAGAGAGGTTAACAAAACACACTGGGCACCAGAAAGTGGGTAGTTTTAAAACTAAGTAAAACATACAGCAGGGCTATGAAAAGTTTTAACTAAGAGATCCATAAAAGATGGGGGGGGGGGGGAAATCATACATACATCTACACTCTTGCATGGATCTGTATGCACAAGAAATAAGAAAATGGCACTGGTACAACTCCTCCAGCTGTCAGGAAAGGTCACTGGTAGAACCAAGACTAGAAGCTCGGTCACTTCATTTCCTAGGAAACTGCAGGTAACAGCTGATTTTTGCATAGTTATTGCAAGAATGGGCAAATTTGGAGCAAATTTGAAATGAGAAAGTCAAGATTTTTAATTTTTTTTGCTAGATATTTGTCATTTTTTTAAGGTATTGAGCCAAAATTCTGTCTCAAACAGGTTCAGAGAACCGATGTTTAAAAAAGCATCCCTGTTGGTTTTTCCCACTATTTATAATTATAAAGTCTATACAAACTCACAGATGTCAAAATTATTTAATTGAGAACATCTCATGGTTTCTGTATGAATTTTTCCTTATTTCTATTACTCATGACTGCTTCTTCTCCTCTTCTTTGCTTGTACATACGTATACAATTGTTATATTAACTTGATGTGCATTCTTGATGACTCCATTTTCAAGAGCAGTCCTCCACTCTTTTCTGCAGCCACAGGTAACTTTTTAATTCCTCATGAGAAATAAAAAAATATTTTCAAACTTTGCCAAAATAAATGTTTAGAGGGGCAAAGGATATTTTTAACTGTCTTTATTTGAATACAAAACATGATTTTTTAGTTGCTGGCCAATTCACCACCTTGGAAAGTCCTGGTGGACTCTCCACCATGATGTGAGCAGGGATGGGGATACCATGTCACCTTTCATATCCCTGTTGGGGACCTATCCTGTGCTTCAGGGACCATTTTAGGTCTCAGCATCTCTGGGAAATACCCTTAATTCTTTCAGTCTTCACTCGCTGTCCAAGGAGTTGGGAAAGACAAAGAGGAACCTGTGATTTTGGCCCTTTCTCCTCCATAGTTTCAACAAACAGCAAGTGAATTAATCTTGAGTATTAGAAAACATGAATGCATTGATCATCATCTTGTATACTTCCCAGTGCAATATAATAGCATGCACAAACAGAACCTCCTGGGTTGACTTAAAACAAGGATCCCAGAGCCACGACACCTAGTTGAGCCTACCTGGATTTGTGGGAGCCTGGAAAACCAATCTGGAAATTTCATGGGAACAAAATCTCATTGAATTTCAAGTAGTATCTCTTCTCTGTTAAGAGAAGGATATTGACAGGACTATTCTGCACCGATGTCAGCTTTTATTTCTGTATTTAGTCTCACTCCAAGCAAGAAATAGTTAGAACATTTCATCAAAATCCAATATCCTCACCAAATTTAAAATGACTAAATAAAACATTCCTTTTCTTGGTCAGAAATAAGGTTGCTGGTAATCTGTGATTCTTTTTTCCCCCAAGCAGTTTTTTTTCCTGGCTTTAATCAAGCCAGGAAGATATATACATCTAGATATATAGTCATGTACTAATGCACTCAAAGAGAACTCACTGGAAGCTGTTGGCGATTAAAAATAGTCAAAAAGTTTTACTACAACTGCTGAAAATGTATATCATTCAAATCAGCATGATTTGAAAGGAATAGTGATTTCTACTTTTCTTTCTCTTCCAGTCAAGAAAATTGAATAAAAAAGTGTTGCAAAATACGAAAACATCACTTGACAGGTGCAGTCATTGTGAACATTCATGTGACCGTCTTCCTCACTCCAGGTACCCCTCTAACATGAATGTCTATAAAATTAAGCTCCTAATCGCCTTTTCTAGTCAACGATGAGTTATAAGATCCCAAGGAGGATTCACTCATCTAATTTGCCACCATTTTCTACTACAGCATCTGGATGAGTCTGACTCTTTCTTTATAGCAAGAAATTAGGGAGAGCAGTTACCTAATTAAATGTTTGCAGCTTAGTACTATTAATTATTCTGTCACTGCTTGCCCACCTATGTTTCAAAATTTTCAGCAGAATTTTTTGAAATGTTTGAAATTCTGAAACTTTCTTGGTTTGCTTTTTATTTTTACTATGTTTTTAAGTTTTATTTTGATTTAGATAGGGTGACTGTAAATGGGGGGGGGCTACAAGAGGACACCCTCGCTATGCTTTATCCTAAGCTATCTTGGAGATGCTGACTTTGCAACGATTTTTCAATCGCCTTGTTTTTTCTGCTGTATTCAATTCTTAATTGACCAAAGTGTGTAGTAAAATGGTTGCAAAGTTATTTTTTGTCTAACAAAGTTAAGTTTAAAGAAAATCCCGTTGCCTCTCTGAGTGAATCTTCTGGTTCTTCATTTCTTGCTTTGTAGCTCAGGGCAGAGCTTCTCTTGTCCACCAAGCAGAGCACATCTTGGGTTGTACTGAGCTAACAGAAGTAGCCTTGGGTATATAATCCCTCAGCCTGAAAGTCTACAGCCTTCTCTTGTGGCTTGCAACTAGCGCCTGACCAATGGTGCTGCCTCATATGTTTCCTAGAATGACTTTTCCAAATTAAGTGTGGTCAGTCTGCTCACATAAGCATCCTGCTTTGGCCTGAAGCATTCCCTGCAAAAAATGACCATTGATTTGGCAAGCTCCTTCTCCGACCTCTGAAACAGTTTATCATGGCAAGGCAATGTGCTGTGCTGAGGGTGTTTCTATTTAAAACCGTTCTGAGCTAAAAGGAGTCGAGGGAAACCAGAAGGAGAAGCGGGGGGGGGGGGGAGAAGAAAAAAAAAAAAGAAAACAAAAAGGAAGGAGGGCTTGTGAGTCGATGTTGTAGCCTGTTTCCATGACACATGAAGTGTGTGGCATGTGATATAAATACCATGACCTGGTACCACACTGACAATTGCACTTCTGGAGCAGTGGAAATAGTAGCTCAAATCAACATTGTAAGTGGAGATTAGGGGACTGTGACAATTTCCCTTGGCTAACTCCTTACCCTGAGCTTTTCAGCAGACCTGCTGGGTTTTAAATATACGTTATGGTTCCCATGACCTGCAGATAACCCAAAAGGAGGCGTCAGCATGTCAGGGCATGCACAGATAGGGGAGCATTTGATTTTTTAACCAAGGACACCAAAGAGCTCTGGGGGGCAGCTCAGGGAACCATTCTGTCATCCTAACTCCTTGTGCTCCCTAACCCAGAGGGAGGGCACTGAAAAGTGAATCAAGGCTTATGGGCTCTTCTTGGAGACAGAGAGGGGTCATATGAATACCATGAAAAATACATTAATTACCCATGACAGCAGAGAGGTGCATATTGCTTATGGTTTCACTTGCCATGTAACAGATCAGAAAGCCCTTAAACTCTCCCAAATGAGCAGTTTAAACTTTGCTGCTAATGCCTGAGAGTTGTGAGCTCAAGACTTGCTCTGCAGACAGGCTGAAAACTGCTTCTGTTTTACCCACATGTTGAAAAGCTGATGGTCCTTCAGCATCTGAGTACCTGCACGTGCTGCTGGTATTTCATGCTTTTGTGGACCACAGTCCACAGCAACTGAAATGCTGTGACCCTGCTAACCCCAGGAGGCATTTCATTTCACATTAGACCTTTGATTTAAAGTACAAAAGAGGGTAAAAGCTTGTGTGTTCCAACCTTTTCCGCCGAGTGGGGATGGTGACAAAGCTACAGTTGTGGGAAGCGGGTCTATAACATTTGTGACATTTTATGTTTCTACCGGGGATGTGGTTTCCATTTTGTAAATGGTACCTCCAGCCTAAAAATGTCAGAATTGGATTTCCTCATTTTTCTGTGGAAATCTAGGCTTTGTTGTCTCTAGATCAAACTCCTTCGACAGCTTTATGCAATGAAGACCTCTTCAGCTGAACTGGACAGTCTGGGTTGCCTTTAGGTTGAATTAAAAGAAATGGGAGCACTTTTGAGGAACTGGTTTCATCTGACCAGTTTTAATTTACTTTAGGATGAGACGAATTACACCGTAGACTCGGTTGACTATAGCAGGTGTATCTGCACTGACTACAGGAAAGAATATGGGTGCCTGGTCCAGGTGGAGATATTTACAACAAATCCTACTCTTTGTCTTGATACATTGGACATTGTCTTGATTTAGACACGTGGTGTGAGATATTCTTTGCTGATAACTGTGGAAATGGGTCTCAGATCCCTATTCAGGCACATGTATGGGTCTCTGTTCTCTGGGTGTCTAAGCTCATCTTATAATCAATGGTATCTTGATTCCGCTGCCTTAGCATATGCAGCTGGCTCCCTTTCTGGCAGGGTAGGGTATCCCACCTGGTCTCCAGCTGCTGCTTCAGAAGGGACATGTATCTTCTATAGCTCCTATGTCACATCCTGCTGTGTAACTGAAAAAATGTCTCAGAAATCACAAGAGAACAACTCACTCACCCAAGTGTAGGCATCAGCTTTAGGGTGAGACGAATCTTCTGATCATACTGAGTAGTGTCAGGATCCATTGGCACAAAACCAGGTACCAGGTGCCATCAGAGGTACTGTAGGGATATCCCAGACATCCACACAGGTCTGGTACACTTGATATGGGACCTGGAGAAGATGTGTATTTTGTCATCTCAAATGGCACTAGCTGTGTTCATGTGCTGGGCTGCTACCTACAAGCTCTGAGTCTAGACATCCAATGCAGAAGTAGAAACCTCCTACACGTGGACACCTAAACTTAGCTGTCTCAGTCTGCAGTCTGAATCCAGACACACAGCATTAGGCAAGAGGAGTTCCATGATAATTCATGCCCAGAAAACAAAACACAAGTGGAATTCAGGTGCCCAGAAAAATAATCTAGTAACCTTTGAGTTGTCCCAGGGTGTTGAAGACATCTGAAAAGAAATAGATGTAACGCAAGACCAAGCAAGCAGTGCAGCTCTAGAAGGCCAGGTGAAACACAGGTGAGATATGTAAGCTGTCTCAAAAGCTAATGGCTAATCACCAGAGTCATCTCACAGGCACGTACCAATTTGTTAAATCTCGTATTTCTGTGTGCGTTGTTTTTTTGTTTGGTTTTTTTTTTCTGACGAGCATCATGAAGTCGAAGGCATTAAAATTTGGGGAGTTTCCTCAGGAAACGACATAGAGCACAGAGGGAGCTTACAGGTTAAAAGATTCATGAAAACTAATCTTTTCAAGGTGCAGCTGGACCTAACTCCCATTTACTGCAGTGAAAAAGGAAGGGCTGCGTATATCTCAAGGCTAACACCTAAAAGGAAGGAATTTTGCTTGCACTTCCCAAGTGTCTTGCCTGGAGCTGGGATTGGCCATGCTCAAGCAATGTGCTTAATGCTTTGGCATAAAATCTCCTCCACCTGCATTTGCTTTAAACTTTGCTTCATTCTGCCTTATTACCAGCTTAATAAAAATAATATTAATGTCTTCATTTCATTCTGCAGGGTTTGGGATTATTAGACTGGCAGCCAACCAAGATCTTTGCTGTAAATTACAATGTGAAGGTTATGTGCAAATGATAACTTACTCCTTGGGTTACAAGTAAAAGGAGTTTTCATAGGCATACAAGGGAAATAACTGTGCTTTTTAAATCAAAGAGGTTAACTAAAGTGCTACCTTTTGGTGAACCAGAACTGCCCAGAAGAACAAAGCTTTTTTGATTATTTTGTTTGGGTTTTTTTCCTCTAGTTAGGGTTGTAAAATATTCTGCTATCACAACATACATGCCAGTGTGAGTCCAGTGGTTGTGGTAACTCTTGTGGGTTTTTTGGTACAGGGTCCCATATTTAGTGTTTTATTTCCTGAACTCCCAGCTACAAGAGTCATGTGATTGTGTAAGACTCTCAAACTGTTATTTATTTCAAAGGTTATATTTCTTCCTTCTAGGAGTAAAGAAACACTTGAAAATGTGATTTCCTAAAGGCTCTAAAATTAAAAGCCAAATAAAAGGAATGCTATTGTTACTAGTGATTTTATGATTTTTCTCTTGATCTTTAGTTTTTTGAGCATCTGACTCAGTTTTGAAAGCAGGGGACTGTAAAACAAGGTCAATATTGTACCCAGATCCTGCACCAACCACACCATTCTTCCTGAGGTCAGCTGAGCAAATGCTTTTGGATCAGGTCCCCATTTCTCAAAAAAACTTCACTAGCAGCTGGACATATCAAACCATTCTGCATATTTTTGCTGTCAATGTTCCGTCTGGTGAGGTTTCTGACCTCTGAATTTCACGCTTTCATTTCCAGTACTAATGACCCTGCCTTGAACAACTGGATTTTTAGTCTAATAATAATGGGGTTAGTGACACTCAAATTATCAAGAAAAATTGTTCCATTTCCATGGACTTTTGCACTCAGTTTAAGAACACGGGGCTTAGTCTTTGGTGTTATGATCAGTGAACTCTCTCCAGACATACTGTGAGTGCGTTAGAGGTCTACATGCTGACGTATCAAGCAGTTGAGTTATATATTCTGCTTTAAAAGCATAAGCTCAAGCTGCAGAACTGTTTGCTTTTAGCTTTGGAAATTACTGGGTCTATCAAAAAGGTTGCTTTGCGTTAGCATCCTGCCATTTTAGATCACTTGCTGAGAAGTATTGAGCCTTGATTCTTCAGAAAGGCTTGAGTTCTGCCCATGGTTTGTTTAAATTACTGGGGGCTTGTGTTACTGATTTCAATGAGGTCAAAACTGGCACACTGAAAACTAAATCTATTAATCTCCCCCCATTCACCTCCTTGAGAAAGTTATAGTAGCAGACTAAAGAGGCTATAAAAGCTTTTGGAAGAACCTCAAGCATAAATCCATTGAAGTGTCAAAGCTCCAATTCACCGAATGAGAACCAGAGCAGCCCCTTCATCTGCAGAAGGTGGCTGTCTGAAGAAGCCCTCTGAAGTGGTCGGCTCCCTCTCCGGAGTTGATTAGTGCCTTTTCTAAGTTCTGTTTGCACTGAACAGAATGCGCGTTCCTCGGCTGCCGCTCTCTCGTTACCAATTTGGGGTTAAGGAAAATGAAAAAAAAGGCAAAAGCAAGAGAAAAAAAGATTCCTTTGATTCAATTTCCTTTTGTTAAGACTTCCTTAAATATTATCATTGGTTGTTGTTTATTTTACTAGGATTGGAAGGGGCAATTGTGGTCACACATCCGACTGCTGGCATAACTCAGACCAGAGAATCCCTGCCTGTGATTACTGGATCCTGCTCAAACGCCTGCAATCCAGACTGAAGCAAATCTTTTATAGTTTCTGACTCTGTTGATCCTCCTAGAAAGCTCTGATCTTAGCTGGTTACAGCTGCTGGTCTCAATTGTGCTATCACTTAGGATGACTGGGAATACATCCACAAACAAAGCGGTTTGCAATTTTTGTGGCGCTTTCCACTCAGCGTGGAGTTCTATCTGCTACTGCCCAAAAATCACCCAAAAGTCCTCACCTGAGTAAGCCCTCTATTTACAGCACAAGAGCTGGGACTGAGAGAATAAGTACAACTGGGATTATCCTGGAAGTATCTGCAGAGCAGGGACTAGATGGACATGCCTGAACTGCCCTAACTTGCTTCATGTGAAGTTACCTTGACTGTAGCAAGTAATGGCATTTCCCACATCAGCTCTCTGGAATTAAGGATGGCTACTTCATTTTCTTGCTAACACTTTCTTGTAAGACTTAAGTGCACCAAAGTCTTACTCCAGAGACAATAATGTGCCCAAAGTAGCAGGTTAAATAAATGAAGTTTGGAAAGGCATTTCCCAACTGTGGCCAATCTTATCCAATTTAAAATTATGTTTAATTTTCCATTAGTATCTACCATTCACTGAAAGCTTCATACAGATAACAAAAATAATAAAAAATATACAAAAATAACAAAAGCTACAGTTCTAAAATTCTGTTCTTAATCTAACTAGCTAACAGCCATTCATTATATATCTCCTTAATCCACTGGCAGTTTATTAAAATTTTCTATAAAATGGGATACAGAAATAAATCCTTCAGTCTGGGCAAATTAACGCTCACACTTAACTGCATTGTTCTTGGTCTCTCTGTATACATCTGAAATAAATAACTGCACATGCAAATTAGCATATAGAAATGAGCATATATTTGGAATTATATATACTATAGAGTAACAATCAACATTTAACCTCCATTCTCCTTGATCCCAATTCCACCCGTGATTTTCTCCATTTGTGTTAATTTGGGTTGGAGAGTTTAAAAAAGTTGGGTGACTTCAGCGTGATACTGGGAAAGATGCTTCTCCTGGTCTTGAAAGCAGGGACCCTGAGTCTCAAGATACACAGCACCGCAGGTAAAACTGCTTGTCAGGTGCAGTGTACTGGGGCTGAACTACCTACAGCTTCTGGAGGAATCTCACAAAGCATGATAGGTAGGAGCAAAGGGAGGGATTTAGCTACAGAGTCACAGACCTAAAGGCAAGCTTCTAACAACGGAGTATGTACATCAACTTGATGTCTGGGTTCCCACTTGAGTCTGCAGGGATTTGGGGTGGGATGCAGCCGCTGTGTGTAGGCGTCGTTGGGTACATCCTGGATGGTGAAGTATCTCAGGTCGTAGACTCATCTGTGTTGGAGACTGTTTTGGGTTTTGTGTGGCGGGGTTTTGGTAGCAGTGGAGGGGGCTACAGGGGTGACTCCTGTGAGAAGCTGCTCGAAGCTTCCCTGGCTAAAAGTCGGACCCACCTCTGGCCCAGGCTGAGCCCATCAGTGATGGTGGTAGTGCCTCTGGGAGAACAGATTTAAGAAGGGGAACCTGCAGTGAGTAGGGGGATTGGAATGTGAGAGGAACCCCTCTGCAGATCCTGAGGTCAGTGAGGAAGGTGGGGGAGGAGGTTGATGCCCCCGCAGCCCGTGGTGAGATGGCAGGCTGTCCCCCCCAGCCCACAGAGGGGATTGGGGGAGCAGATGCCCACCTGCAGCCCGGGGAGAGAGGGGCCCACGCTGAAGCAGGGGAATGGATGCCCCACAAGATGGCCGAGACTCCATGGGAAAGCCAGCGCTGGAGCAGGCTGTACCTGAAGGACTGCAGCCCGTGGGAAGGACCCACGCTGGAGAAGTTCATGAAGGATGGTCTCCCATGGGAGGGACCCTATGGTGGAGCAGGGGACGAGTGAGGAGTCCTGCCCCTGAGGAGGAAGGAGCGGCAGAGACAACGTGTGATGAACTGACCCCAACCACCATTCCCCATCCCCCTGTGCTGCTGGGGGGGGAGAAGGTGGAGAAAATCAGGAGTGGAGTTGAGCCAGGAAGGAGGAAAGAGTGAGGGGAATGTGTTTTAAGATTTGGTTTTATTTCTTATTATCCTGGTTTGATTTGATTGGTAACAAATTAAATTGATTTTGGTTTTCCCCAAGTTGACTCTGTTTCTTGCCTGGGACCACAAACGATGAGTGATCCCTCCTTGTCCTTGTGTCGACCCACAAGTTTTTCTTTTTATTTTCTCCTCCTCATCCCACTGGGGGGAGGAGTGAGCGAGCAGCCTCATGGTGCTTTGTTGCCGGCTGGGCTTAAACCACAACAGAGACCACCTCAGGAGGGTGTCTAGCCCAAACTCCTGCTCAGAGCAGGGTCAACACCAAACTCAGAGCCAGTTGTACAGGGCTTTGTCCAATCAGGTCTTCAAAACCTCTGAGGATGGAGATTTCAACACTCCTATAGGCAATTTATTTCAGTGCTTAATTATCCTCATACTGTGGTTGGCTTTTTTTCCCCTTATAGTGAGCCATAACCTTCATTATTTTAATTTATAACCATTGTCTCCATTTCTTCTGCTCTGTGCCTCAGTAAGAACCCTGGGGTCAACTTCTCAGCAACCTCCCTTTAGGAATAAGAATGCAAGAAATTTTGTAACTGTGTGAATGTGCTGAACATTTTCTTGATCCAGAGATATCACCTACCCACCTTCACCTCCATGGGTGATGAGTGCCTTCCACCCACTGGTCCATACAAAGACATGTGTGGAAAGATTCAGGCTCAGCCCGTGGTCTGATGGACACCTGAGGGAGGGTTTAGGAGGACATTTGTGTGGGCAGATTCAAGACACTGAGTGGTCAGAGTCACTCTGGGTTGACTGTCCTCCAGATTACATGTGATGGCACTCCTGAGGTCTGTTTTCTGTACACATGCATAAACAGTCTAGCACGGCCATGGGTGATCTTCAGACTTCTTGGAGGGCCCTGCAGGGGTTAGTCTGTGTGGTGGATCAAGGAATGTGACCTTAAGAAGGCCCCTGGGAGTGTTGTACAGGCAGTCCTATATATTGTAGATGCAGCCTCTGAGCCCAAGATATATCTGGGCTGGCAGCCAGCACGCAGGTCAAGAGGCTTGGTGTGCTTAAAGCCCCTCAGATGCTTACATTTCAGCTGGGAGTGAAGACATAGTCAATCTGCCATTGTTGCTGGAACATTTTCTTGTCTTTACCTCATAAATCTAGCCAGCAGACCTTGGCTCTCTGGAGCTCTGAGTATTTGTAATGGTGAACCCTGAAAACATTCAACACTTTCGCCTAAGGGCTTACAGCACCAAGTAGCTGTCTGAAGCAATGGTCAATCATGGGGATGGAAAGAGAATGGGCTACGAAAACGACTGTGTTTAATGTATTTGTTTAATGCTACAGGTTTTCTTTGCATCACACGGAGGGAAGATGCCAAGGAATAGCATTGGTTCATTGAGACACCAGTTTTTCCAGCTGAAAGCTGGTCAACCTGAAGAACTGGTGCCATGTGTGAAGGCAGGTCTGTCGGCACACACAGCGGATGGTTGGGCTTCACAGGGGGTGGTGGTGGGAGGTGGGATGGGAACAGGGGCCTCACACGTGATCACGGGAGGAAGCAAAGAGTAAATAAATGTCTGGGCAGGCACTACAGCAGCCAGCATCAGTGGTCAAGGGCACAGGAGAAACAGCTGTGGGAGATCGGCAAGAAGGCAATGGCCTCATGACCACAAAGGAAGGATGGTGTTAGAGCCAGATGGGGAAGAGCTTGTGGTTCATCATTTCGGGGTCTTGTGGTGACAGGGACCTAAATAGTAAACTTTATTACTTTCTTCAATTAATAAGAGTGCAAAAATAGCCATGATACAGGGTCAAATCAACATCTTGGGTGACTGGGCAGCTCCAAGCATCAGCTGAACAGTGTCAGTTTACCACAACGGGGAGTCTGGACAGTGGACCCTTGCTGCAGCTGAGTTACGCTTCCAGAAAAGCTGCCCTCTTCTCTCTAACGAAGCTATACATATTTCCTCAGGTGATCACCTACCCTCTTTATTGTAACAGAGTTGTAAAGATTTACCCTCAATGAGAAGCTGGGTTTGCTCTGGCCGTGCTGACATACACAGCAGAAGTGACTCCAACTCTTTTGGTTCGCCTACCTTGGTTTACACTTCTGTGGGTCCTGCCCATCCCTTCACAGGGTATGGAGACTTCTGCCGTTTGAGGCATTCAATGATATTTCATCTTCTATGGAAAAGCATGTAACACAGCAGCCAATCCATCCAAGTTAGAAGATGCCTCAGCAGCAGAAAATAGCCACTGTATACCCTACCAAAAACACCTCAGCCCGAAGCAAGGGGTGAGGCAGCAGTATATTTGGGATGTTTCTTACTAAGAGCACCCATGATCAGCCATCTAGGAGGCCCACAACTACAGCAAGGACAGCAATGATTGCTTTTCCCCTCCCAGGACTCTCAAAAGCTTCTTGCTGTTGCATACTCATCATGTATCTTTAAATCACATGAAGCCCACGACCTTGCAAACATTTAATGTGTAACAGAAAGTAGATGTCTAAAGATCTTGGCAGACATGGGCTTTGATATGTAGCACTGTTCCCTAACTGCAAATCAGACACCAGGTTAGCTCCCTTGCCCTGTGTTCTGAAGGTCAATGAGCACTTCTGAAAGAGGCTGTGGATTTTTTTCTCCCTGAGAATGTCTCCAATGTAAGATGCATCTGTTTCTTGAAGCTAAAAGCTGTGGGAAACAATACTCTTTTTTTTCAGGAATGCGTACATCGCTCCTGCCTTCATGCTTCAAAATCCTAGGACGGTAAAGAGCAGAAAGGCACAACCGTGGGTTTGGGTTTTTTCTTTTGATTTCGCTTTTACTGTCTCTGTTAGGAACGATACTCCAGTTGCTAAGGCTTAAGCTCAGTCGTGTTGTATGTTTCCCTGCCACCCCACGGCATCGCTCACACCTCGTGCAGAGCAGGGAGGGGAATTGCCTCGCTGTAGGTATCAGCGAGGTCATCAGCCGCTGCGGTAAGGGAAGAACAGAGGCCTGAAGTCAGCTCTTGGCAGGTGGAGGAAGGTGGGTCTGACCTGTGGCCATCAACGTCCAGCCAGTAGATCTCTCTGAGCACTCCAGTTCCAGGGAGAAATGGCAATCGCAGACACTTTTTCCTGTTAGCATAGCTTTCTTTAAAAAAAAGCAAAAGTAATAATGTCCCATTTATCTCTGGCTAAGTTTTGGATTGTTTTATATACAAATATACACATACGTCCACGTTTTATCTTATGATGATTACATTTCTAATTACAGCATACAAATCGTTCCAGGATTTTTTTGTCTAATACCTGCAAAACAACAGGCTTATAAAAATGGGTGGGCCTGTTTTTCACGTTGTGTGTGTGTGTGTGTGTGTGTTTTGTTTTCCAAACCAAGCTGAAAGCCTTGTTGCCTGGGCCTTGCCCTTGCCCTAATGGAGAGCTTCTGAGAAAAGGCAGGAAGATAGGAGCCCTTGTGAAGGGAAGCAGCACCACTGATATACCTCAAACTACACAGCCCCGCAGTGGAAAACACTGCTGTGCAAACTGTCATCACCAGAGGCTGATAATGAAGATGCAGCCTGGAGTTTGCAGAGTGTGGAAGGCAGGGAGCTAAGAGGAGGGGTGGCGAGGCACCGAGTGCTGTACCAGGGACTGGCTGGGTAGTTAACTCTTGCTGGACTCACTGCCTGTCTGGCCAGACCCCATTTCCCCACACCTCTCCCCTCCTCTCCCATTCTACCTTCCGAGCCCACCTTCCGATGTAGGGTCTTTATCCGATGATGCTTACTACACCCACCCAAAGCAGGACTTCAATGCTATGATCCCTATCTTCTCCACCCATCTACCATAAATCCCTTTCTAGTCAGAGCTCTCTTCTCCTCCTTGAATTTCTTCTAGATGCATGGTCCAAACCAGGACCTTAACTCCATCTACCATTCTCCATGCTTGAAGTGTTAGAAATTCAGACACCTGGTACTGTAGGACTGCTCTCCTGCCTAGATGTCTATATGCTCTCAGTCCCCACCCACAGCCAAGGGATGAAAAAAGAAGCATCCTAAGAGAAATCTGTATAGTGCACTCTGGGATAGTCCATTCAACCAACACATGGGAACCTGAGGACACTCTGATGGGCATGACGTTGTTTGGCAGAAGGAATTTGCTTCGGTGAATCAACATGTGAACAATTTGATGGAAAACACTGACACGCACTCAGTTCCAGCCAGCTACATTTGTTGTAGATGAGGGCAATACTAAAACAAACAAACAAAAAAAGCCATGTGTTTTATACCTTGAAATAGCTAGGAAGGACAGAAAACAGCAATTAAACCAAGGCTACCTTGGACTTCATCCACTTGGCAGATGAAAAACTGAAATATTACTATGTGGCTTGTCATTGGCAGTTGTGAAAGGGTCCAAGTCCTGAACCGAGTTATGTCAATCAGGAGCAATGCAGATCACCGCTGGCGGCAGCAGTGTGACTTTGAACTGATTCTGCAGTAAATGAACTTAAGAACCCAGCTCGAAGGCACTGGCCACATCTGCACTTTCTGTTGCTTCATTAAGACAGTGTCACAGCACAGTTTGTAAGAAGGTTGTATTGCTTAATAAAGACACTTGAGGCGAGTTAACGGGCAGAACAGAACCAAACTAAGAGAATAGGAGTTTTTTGATTCCTCAGGGGAGAAAGGAGAGAATATAGTCTTGCCAGAGAGTTCCTGGGTTATACTTCTATTCTGGTTCCCCTTTCTGTGAGAGTGAGTAACAGGAAATGGATAGAGTAGTGTCATATGATGATTAAACGTATGGGATAGTTTTTACAAGAACATACTAGGAAATCAGCAAGGAAGATAAAGTCTTGATGATGGATATGATTGAAGGATATAAAATCGTAAGTTAAAAGGAGAAATGAGCCAGTAATGATAGTTTCTTCCAATAGAGGAACTATAATGTAATAAAATGAATGGGTGTTTCAAAACAAACACATGGAAACAGTGCTCCACACAGCATGCAGTTAAGCCATTGAACTCCCTAGGATGGGATATTGTGGCTGACAAAATTTTACATCAGTTAAAAAAAAACCAAACCAAAACCACTGATTCATGGGTCGAAGAAAACTTTCCTTTTACTCAGTGGCATTATATTACTGTCTAGGGGCCTCATATGAGGTTAGGGCCCTGCTCACTAACCTTCATGTATATGCAGATAGTGAAAGGCAGTTCATGCCCTGTAATGTTTGGGGAAAAGGATCTGAAACATGGAAGAAATGTTAGATTGCCTTTGGAGAAGAGACCCTGTTCCACATTCATACCCGTATTCTCCAGATGTCCAGACTCAAGCCCACTGCAGACCTTCAGTCAGCTCTTGGGCTCATGGAAGGAGGCAGATGCCACCTGCTACCAACTCCACACCAGTAGCAATATTGTAGTATCGACACCAGACACATAAACTGGATTCAAGTCCTTCCTAGAACAATCCATTGCAAAACCAGCAAACAAGTCAAAGCTATACGCAGGTGATTTAATTCAAGATGCCTTTAAAACAGCATTCAGCCACCAGACATCCTAATGCCAGCTGTGTAGATGAACTGGTGGAGTACGAGCACAATGCTTTTGCCTGCTCAAGCCCATATTTCACCTAACATTATTGATTTGTTTGGACAGGCAAATAACACTCCAGTTTATCAGAAGTTTATAGACACCTAGTCATCAATCATTTCCCAGGGAATTAGCTGCCGAAGTATTTTACAATCAGGATGTAGGTGACCCAGAGAAAATACTCAGGAAATAAGTTTCAGAACTAAGAAATGATGGCAGATTCCCTAATTTGTCACTGACTTATTCCATATAATAACCAGCCATTAGGCCATGATACAGGAAATACTTAAGCATGTGAAGAACAAACAGTTCCACAAAAATAAAGATACTTTATCATGTTTATAAAACCACCCATGTACTTAAGTGTTTGAAAGATCGAGGATGTATGTTGCTGTAAGTGATATTCTCATGCACTGGCAGCAGGCATTTGTTCCTGGAGTGACAGCAGAGGGAATTCAGAAGACAAATACTTACACACTCATCATGCTGCTTCTTGACCATTTGAAGTATGGAGTTATTTATTGGATGTTGTGAAGATCCCCCCACTCGTACAAACATGTGCACTAAGTCAGACTGAGCGCATTTCCCTCCTTCCTCCCTCTGAGTCGTTACTGTTTTTTAGCGAAACCCTATTGCTCTTGGCTCATTGTTCTAGCACACCAAAAAAAATTGGAAAACTTCACTCTTTCTTATAGCAGCACCCACTGTAATTGTTACAAGAGAAAACAAAACAACTGGAAGTTGCTAGGCCACATGAAATATTGAAGGGTTAGTCTCTTCGTCATCTGAGGTTCTCTGCACAAGCAAATTAATTTGCTTTCTTATGATTGACATGCATTACTGGCAACATAAACCAGCAGTTGGCTGTCAACTGGAGCTTGAAATCAGTTGGAAATCATGATAGCTGCTGCTATAAACTGGAAGGCCTGAGAGAGGAAATTCTAGTTTTGTTAACACGGCAACAGCAACACAGCCAATCCAAAAAGGGATTAGGGGGATCTCAAATCATTGGGGAGGACTATGTTTTTTTGAGAGATGGCAAAGAAGGAAAAGTAAAAGAGTTAAGAGAATGCTGGGATACCCCATGAAAACAAACAGCCAAAAAAAAAAAAAAATCCTCCCTCCAGCAGCAGCAACCTCAAAGCTTTATATGTTCAGACTATATAGGTGGCAAGTTGGTACTTGAAGCCCATGCCAAGACCAGAGAACTTCCAGCCAAAACAGATGTGGGTTTATAGAGGCAAAGCAAGCCTTTAAAATGGGTCTAGGGAATTCCAAATTCAATAGTATGTCGGTATAAACCCAAAGACATGAAAATGGGATCTGAGCTTTTAAAATGAAAGAACTAATGAAGTGGTGTTTTTATGTGTCACAGCCCACATTTTGCTTTACCAAAACACAGCGGTCCTCTCAAAGTGTTAACCCTGATTTTTCACCTTTGGATCATAGGGATGTGGCCTGAGAAATCCCCGTGCAGAACAATTCAGTGTTCTGACATCAGCAGCATTGTTACTGTTCCCTCAAGGTATTGTTTTATGCTACGGTTGGACCACACAGATCGCACTTGCTCATGAAAGCCGGGAATAATATGTCACGGACCAGATTTGCAGACTTTGTTATGTGTGTGAAGCCAATGGAGCTAGGCCAGGTACACACAAAGCAAGAAGGGATATACACACATGCAGACACCCACATTGCACATCTACACACACACACACACACACACACAGAGCTGTACACTCTCATAATGGAAAGGTTTGTCCAGTATAGAGGAGCTATAGGTTTGCCAACTGATGCTGAAATGTTTTCATCACTGTCTGCATGCATCACCAAGAAAATGATGGTCTTACTTTACAGCGTTTTGCACATCATAAAAATGTAATCCCTGCCACAAAGAGCCTACAGTCTGAGTGTAAAAACAAGGGGAATGGGGAGAGGACTCAGCATTCACTGAGATGGGGAGAGAGAGAGAAACCTTGTCTGTCTTCATTGCCTAACATTGATTCTTAAATGCTATTTCAATACCTCAGTGAAGTATAGATTCACAGAACAGCCCAAGTTGGAAGGGACTTCAAAAGATCATCTGGTCCAAGCTTTCATGGGAAAGGGAGCCTAGATGAGATTATCTAGGAACCTGTCCAATCACATCTTGAAAACCTCCAGTGTTGGGGACTCTGCACTGTCCCTGGGAAGGTTATTCCAGTAAATGATTGTTCTCACTGTAAAAAATTTGTTTGTGAAAGTAAAAAAGTACATCCCGAAAGTCCACCACACCCATCCAGCTCTCCTCAGTGGCAACACCAGTGCTCAGACCGTATGAAAAATCACCGTAAGAGTCTTTCATCTAAGATTGTAGTTGTGGATTTGTTTGTGTTTCAGTAGCAACCAGAGTTTCTTTCCTCATCACGTATCTTCATTTCCTTTCCCCTTCCTGCCCAACACTTGACTGTCCAGCCACACAGGATGTTGAGATGTTCTATTTGCTGGCAAAAAGGGGCTGTGTTTACACTTCTGTGAAGCAAGAGCCCCTACAGCAGCTTTCAGCATGGCCGGTCCCACGCCTCACCTATCCACTGTCCAAACACCTCCCTTCACAGCCTGTCTGTGAAGTCCCTGGTGCAAGCTTGAGGCATCGCACCGCAATGACAACTAAATGAAAACTGAAGAAAATACTATATTTTATTTTCTCATCCTTCCCTTCTGAGAATGAAACATTATACAATATTATTACGAACAACTTTTAAAATGCATTTTCCCTCGCAGATTATAAAATACAGTCTCATTAACCCAAGAGCTGGGGTGTCTTGTGTAAAGAGCTGCCAAACGAAGCCTCGGTTCCAGTTCACCATTTACACACAAGAGTCTTCATCAAACCCTGAATTATCCCATTAAATTTTTAGGAGGGGCAAGAATTCCTGTGAAGCCATTGATTCATCTTTTAACATGCTGTCTCAAGGGTACTCTTGGGCTTAAATGTATCCCAAGACAGGCTGGGATGGTAACTACCTTGTCATCCCAAGCTGCAGAAATCGCACTTGGAAACCTCCAGAGCTAAACCCGGTAGCTGTTAAAAAGCAGCTGTTAAACCCCTGGTTCTGCTAATGAATGCAGGAACAGCTGTCCGGGGTCAGAGGAAGGGTCAGTTTAGCCCAGCATCCTGTCTGTCCAGAGGGCAATGATCTTTTTCCCTTTTCTCAGCTTCTGGGGAAAGACAACCCGTAATCTCAGTACGTCAGTGGAGATGGAGACCAACACACATGAAGGCTGTGGTTAGGCCATCACAAATGATGGAGTTAGAAGACTCTGGGAAGTCTGAGGGCTGCCACAAGGGATATATTCCCAGAGTATGCAGATGCAATGCAAAATAATTTAATGTAAATCCTCTTTCTAGGTAGCTACCACTTCCCAGAGGATGAGAAGTGCTTTCAGCTTCACAGAGGACACAACTCAACCCATCTCACTCTCAAACTGATCACATTTACCAATGATCTGGTCCTGTCCTCTGCATCTTCTCAAAGCAGGGCACAAGCAGCATCTAACTCATTTTGTTGATCTTTCTGCATGAGAGGGGACATTTTCAGTTTTCTTAGTCATTTGGAATGTGTATATTCTTTATCTAACAGCTGTAAAGGCTGTCTGATTGGAAAATGTGTATGTAAAACAAACATCAGCTCCCTTGCTTATTTAGATTTTAAATTCTGTTAACTTGGCAGGAGAGCATTTAAGATGATCCACAGAGCTAATAAAGTTTATGATTGTCCAATGAATACTCTGCTTTGCCAAGTTACCAGAAAACGTGCTCACAAATTTGTGATAGACTCTGAGCACAATTTTGATAGACCTGTTCACCTCCCATGGCTCCTGTGTCACGATCTGTAAAAAGGGTCCACACATGCTTGCTGCGTCTGTCTGGTCTGCCCCAGCTCTGATGACAGTAAGGCAGATGCCATGTCATTCCTTCGTGCAGCACCGAGCACCACGGTACCTTAGCACTGATAATCTAGTGAAGGACCCACTCCTGACTCCTCTGAGCCTGTGTGAGGGGAGAGCATGGCTTCAGCGGAGAAAGAAACAAATCAAAGCCTTTCAGCTTAAATTTGCTCTTCTTTGAGCTTGCGGTCATTATGGAGTTTCGGCAGCCTCCAGCATAAACCAAAGTTGCTGCAGGGCCCTTCCGAAGTGTGGTGGTTGGATGCAAAACCCACTGAGCTGTTATTCCACTTTGGCAGGAATAGCAAGAGGACAAGAGGATTGAGGGATATGCTGGTACTTTCTGGTGCAGCTGAGCAGGGTGCAGGCTGGAAGGGGATGACGGGACAAATGCGGGTCCTGCGCAAAGCACGTTCAGCCATTCCTGAGCATTTTTAAGCAAGCATCAAGAGAAAAAAAAAAAAGAAGTCTCTACCAGCCTCATAGCATGCACTCCATATCCACACTCACGGCATTGCTTCCCCCATCCCTGCTCTCACTTATAAATAGCCATGGGCACGGCTGTGCTCCTTTTGGACTTCCAAACCACGTACCGAAGTCAACAGAGTGATTATGGGGGTCAGCTCTTTGCATAAACATCGCCTCCTCTTCGCAGGGCTGTTTCAGAGGCCTTTGCCCTGTCCCACCGTGAACTACAGCAGGAAATTCTCCGGAGCTATCTGAGGGCTAATTAAAGGAGCAGCCCAGAGACCCTGTAACCTCCTGAGAGTCCCACAGAACTGCTCTGGCCTCTGTCAATGCACATGACAAGGTTACTGCTGGAGAAGGCGGTCGAGGCTTCTTCAGTCAGATACCACTGTTTTATAGACCCTGGCCAAGATTCGTTAGCTGTAATAAATGTGCTTTAGCCGTGACAAGCTAAAGCTCTCTCACTTAGGGGTCTGCACGCTTCCTGGCAGCAATTTCGTTAGGACTAATGACCACTCTCTGCTGTCACTTACATGCCCTGGGCAAAGCTGCTCTGGGGTTTGTGCAGTTTTAATTAAAAAGAAGTGGTCTTGTTTCTTTGGTTTACGTTAGGTGCCCTTTGCGTTGCTCTTCTCATTAAAGTAAGGGGCGCCTGCACTGAAGGAGTCAGTGCCACTGACTAGAAGAAATGTTGAGGTTTTAAATATCGGGAAACGGTAAAGTAAAAGTGATAATAATATGCCTTCCAATGCCCTGTGCTTTTAGGATACGTTCATGTGAATGAGAGGGGAGAACTATGGGGCTGGAGAGATGCTCTCATGTCACCTGATCAATATTTGATGTAACATGTTGGATCCTGTGGATGTCGAGTAGTTACCATCCACTAGGAACTTTCTTCTCATTTCTCTGTTAGATCTGTTCCTTGCTGCACTGAAATCACCTTACCAGTCTTTACTGTAGATGATGAGGTCCAAGAACTTTCTTTTTTAGGAAAAAAAAAAAAAAGAAAGATTTGTGAGCTGTCGTATGAATTCAAGGACTGAACATTTCTTGACTTTGTGAAAAATTGCAGTTAAATCACAAGAATTAGAAACACATGCAAAGATGCACCTACAGAGTCCAGTGCAAGTGCACACCATATAGAACAGGTAGCTGCAGGGCACCAAGGTAATCATCTCCCAGAATTGCTAGACGGTTTCAAGTACCTGAGAGCATCTCTGGCTTATGGTCCATCCTGGAGACCTTGCAACAAACCTAATCCCTGTAGCCAAGACTTCACAACTAATACCTGTCTCATCAGTTTTGCTAGATCTGTTCAGCACTCAACTTATGTCCTTCTGTAAATTAGCTAGTAGTTCTGTGATTTCTACATTTTTCCCACTCCAGAAAGAGCCCCCAGCAAAATGAAATCTGAAAAAAAAAAAACCAAACAAACTAAACATTTCCAAGGCTGAAATAAAACATCATCTTGTCTCAGTTTACAGGCCTTAAGCTTCATAAAAAAAAATGCGCTAAATTGGCATTTAGTGTTTCATTTCATTTTGAAATAAAAAAATCTCTTCTGCACCTGCAAAATTTTACTTTTGCACAATCTGAGACGTGTGCCCTGCCTACCAGATTTGAATGTGCAAGGAGGTTTTGATAACAAGAAACGTTATTCAGTTCTCTTTCATACCATTTCCTCCTTTGTCATTGCCTGGCAGGTAGCATCTCCAGTTTCCTGGGCTTCTTCCAACTTTGCCCAGTAAGAGCCTGAGGTCATTCAGTCCAATACATCAGTCCATGCCTCTGCGAGGAGAGGAAGGCAGGGAGGGGGAAGTCATGTAATACTCAGGAGTCCCACACAGTAATTAATTGTGATAATTACCCTTCTAATAGACAGAAAAGAGGTAGTCTTAGGAATTGCAAAGGAGGGAGGAGGAAAAGGAGGAAATGAGGCAGAAAAGAGCCTAAATTCGCCAAACTACTACACAATTGTCATCATAAGCACCACAACATTGCTCCGTCTACTCAGAAAACCATCTTGCAACAAACAGACCTGCTTTGGTGCCCTGCAAACAGTTTTGTACTTTGCAATAGTTAGTTTTAAACCCAGAGCAGTCTTGGATGGATGATTATTCTTGCCAAGTTCTCCTTTAACTCCATGTGCCATGTATTTTCAATAATGCATTGTTACAGGCCTTTATTTGTATTGTGAGTTCAAGTAGGCAGAAACATAAAAATTTGTTTCCCTTCCTAGCTAATGAAACCTATCTAGCTAGGCAAAGTTTCATTATTAGAAGGCAAGTGAGTTCATTTCATCAATTAAATGTTAAGGAATGGGACTGATTTTATCTCCCTGATACTGTGATGAGGTACCAGATTTTTAAGTTTTATGGTAGACATTTTCTTCTTCATGCTGGTGAATGCCTTTTTTGCTTTTTTCTTCTCCCCAGATTTTGCACTGGTGAGGTATTGTTTCCAAAAAGTCCTGTAGCTTAGTCATATTCTTTTTCAGTGACACATAGCATGAGCAGGCACAAACCATGAGTTTATGCTCTCTGTGCAAAGAGCACAAAGTAGTCTGTAATCAGTCCACCAAGACTGTGGGGTTTAGTTTATAAAATACTTCAAAGAGGCTTAAATAGCCTTAGGTTTTATTCCCTGCTCTACTTTAGCCTGCTAGATGCCCCCCTGAGTAGGCACATCAACATTGCTTCAGTTTCCCCACCTGTAAAACAAGGATCATGAGATGATGATTGCCTCCGTAAAGCTCTTTCATATCTCTAGTACTATGAGATGGAAAATACTATCAGAGAACCAACTTTCCTTCCTTCCATCCTTCAGTACTTCCTTTCTTTTCTACTTGCCCAGTCTCTGTCATCCATGTTCTTTTTGTTGTTACAGCACAGGACTTTGTCTGTGATTCTGAAATCACTAATCTGTTGATGATTTAAGGCAACTGAACTGCACCTCTGTCAAACTAATCAGGAAATACAATAAACCCAAAGAGCAAATGTGAAATAAGATCTCTTACTTCCACATCTCTAGTTAAGTTAAAATATTTAATTAATATTTTATTAATATTAAAGTATGGGCTGGGTTGGCTGAGAAGCTGGATTCCAGGAAAACATCCCAGTTAGGGTTTCAGCTGCCTCTGCCCATCAACTCCCTCCCCACACTGCACATTTGGATGATGCAAGCATCACCTCGTTATCTACCCCACATGGGTAGATACATGCCCCACAAGGGAGCTCTGCTTGAATTTCTTGCAAGCCATGGTGACTCAGGAGCCACTATGTTGACTCTTTCATTTATTGACCATTTCCAGTATGCAGTGACTAGCAAGGTTCATGTTTCTCCCTGCTGCAATAGAAAATGTATATCACTTCATGGACAGCTCTTGGAGAGCTGACACACATATACCCAATTAAACTCTAGAAATTGTTTCTCTTGCAGCCTTCCATGGCACATGATTTTATTCTTGGCCTACTGTTTAGAAAGTCAAGGCAGGGTATTAGGGAGTGACCATCTAGAGACCCAAATACCAAATATTTTCACTGCAGATTCAAAAAACATTAGATCCTTAGTCAAGGCTTAAAAATAAAACACCCCATGCAAAAACATGTACATTTGATTTAGTCTATAGGAAAAGATACTGCAGGTTTCCACTCCTTCCCTTTTTGTACCGAAGTGATCCCTTGGGCCTTAGCCAATCTACACCTTTTATGATGTCCGAGAATTGATTTGCTCAAAGTTATGCATTTCCCTCATTAAACAGTCCTAAAAAGGTAAGTCAAACCCACAAGACCACACACGTTGGCATTCAGACATCAAATATACTGTGCACAGCTGGCACGATCACATAAATTAATGTTTGCTTCCATCTAGTGGGTGGAAGTAGAAAATGCATTTAGGTGGAATATTATGCAAATTTATTTTGCAGTGAGTTGTGGGTAATATAGAGAAGTTTTTTTCCTTCTTTAAGCTGTACGATTTTATAACTGATCTCGGCTCTTCACAATGTATTCATTAAATGTAGTGCAATGTTTCCATTTAGTCCTCAAGCTACAACCTCATTTCTGGGCCACTTTCGATTCACCATGGCTGTCACTCTTGGAAGAAATCCAAACCTGAAAGAAGGGTTCTTTAACTGGATAACGTAACAGTTGTGTCACAGAGGGCTGCTATAGCAGATGACATGACTAAGCACGTATATTAGCGGGAGGACTGCTTTCCATGATGAAGAGGCCTTATGCAGGTCAATGATCTTACTGGAAGGGCAGGGTAGTAAAATATTTGGACCACTAGAAGCAGAAGAATAAGATATGGTCTCTGTTTTGTTCTCGTTTTTTCTATTACACTTCCCTGTGACACTAAGTAGTTTTAAATAGATCAGAAAATGGCACTAGAAGGAATTCTCTGCATCTGCAAGAACCATCCCCTTAGCCATAGAATAGACAACAGTCCTCAGTGGTCAAAAAGGCACTTCAGTCTATTCACTAATAACTGGCCACATGACCTTATAATATTCTTTAAATGTAGTAGTGAACATCCCAAACTCAAAGTAGTAAGACGCTTTGTGAAGAGATGGGGTGAGCAATGAGAACAAATAGTATTCCCAGTAGCATTCCTAGAGGATCCTGGGAAAGGTACCGTGGCCCACATGACACAGGAGGAAACACCTCTAGAAAAATGTAAGACGTGCTCAGAATTTGGAAGAAGAGCGTGAAGACTGATGAATATGGAGGCAGTGCCCCTGGGAACCAAAAAGTAGGTCAGAAGGAGGACCTGGATTGTCCTTTTTTGCATACCCAGATAATATGAAGGTGATGTTCAAACCATCCAACATAGGTACCCGACTCCAGAGTACAAGACCCAAAGTACAGGTACCTACCTCCCCAAACAAGGATAAGAATGGGCATAAACCTCAGCTAGTTATTGAGAGTGATTCATCTCATGGAAAATTAAACACCTACATTTCATGAGCTAAAATGTTCTTTCAGCTTAGTTGATCCTACTGATCAGATCTGCAGTGATTATAATGCAACCTGAGACTCTTTGCTCACATGAGCTGCTGTGATGCAGTTTAGTTGCCTAACCATGCATGTCTTACAACATTTAAGACACATGGGTTTCGAAGAGGTCCACATGGGGCTTACAGATTGGACGCAGGACCTACAAGACATTTTCAACATTCAGGAGCATCAAGTAGAATATGTCAGGATGTGTCAACAGCCACTAAAAGCCTACATTTAGGCAAGTGAATCTTCTCCCTACAAGCCAAAATTAGTTATTTTAAACTGCAAGTTAATTTCTATCTCAGGTTACAGCTGAGTATATGGAATAGATTCTTGGCCTGTCCCTCACCAGCAATGACTTTGTCATGGCAACGTCCATAGGAACTAGGAGGCAATGAATATGCAGAATCCTTGAAGCTAAATAAGGGAAGGCACCTGCTCCTGTCATAGCAGGGGTGCAGAATACAAGAGATAGATTAAAATATTCCACTATTTGTGAAGAAATGTCCTATGCCAAAGTAAAGAACACAGAATAGATGCAGTATTCTCAGAAATCGTGAAGATCTCTTTTCTTTTTGGAAAGCGGTTGGGGTTTTTTCCTGTTAAAAGAACAAAACCTTTTGAAGGGGAAATTTGTTCCCATTGTCTAGACATTTGACTCTTTCAGTCCCAGGTAGAGAAGGTGATAAGAACTCAGGAATCAAATCATTTGAGATACAAAATGGAAATAGCCTTTCTGCATGAGTATATGTTTGCAGTACAGTTCCTCTGCAATACAGTGGCTAATCCAAAGCACCAAACTGCGATTTAACAAATACATAACATCATGATGTAACACAATTCTTAAGAAAAAAAAAAACCAACAAAGCAAAACAAACCAAAAAACTTTGCAATTTACTCCTGCGTGATATGTTTTCAGACATCTTCAGTACTACAGAGATTCTCTATTTCCTTTCTTGCTTGTTTATTTCTCATCAGGAGATATGCTTAAATAACAGTTATATATTTTCTAAGCCAAATTTTGTGGAGAAGTTCCTAATTGGTTCTCTAATGCGATGAAAAGAAAGACAAATTTATCGAAAGCTTTGAAGTGAGAGCTGAATTTATCCTGTGTAACTTTAACCACCAGAAATGTACGCCTGTGGTCCAAAGCAGTCATCTAGGTTTCCTTAATAGTCAATGAAGTGAGAGAGAGGCATCTCATTCCAGCTATTTTGGACACCTCTGCCAGGACAGGATGACTCATAACCTGGAAGTATCCTTCACTGTCCACTGATTGTAGAAGGAGACTTGGTGATTTGCTCCGAGTAGATGCCTAACTCTGAGATGGTTAAAGTTAGGTGAGATGAAGTCCACCTCTTTTCTCCTCACACTTTGGGGACAACATGAGTTTTGGGCATCATGCCATAGTCTTTTGCGGGAAGTCATGTGCTTTTTCTACCTGAACTTCACGCTTTTTGGAAAAGGGGCCAGCTCTCAACTAAGTAGCACAGGATTGACATAAAGCCAAGTCCTTCTCACCAGGGGTTATTAACTTAAGCACAGCATGGTGGAAAACTCAGCAACATTGCGTTCAGATCAGAACGTAGATTTCTCCCATCTGCTTACAAAAGATATGGAGACCTGTGCTCCACTATCATTTGGAACTACTATCTGTAGGCTCCTTCTACAGTTGGAGAGATTTGCTCCTCGTGATGGTGACTTGGTGGGACTAATACACTAAGCATTAGTGAAGATCTTTTTGTGAATTGTCCTCTAGAACAATTTGTCTTGCTGTTAACTGCAAAGAGTCTACAGTAACATTATTTTCACTAGATTAAAATTAACTTTTATAGTTTCCCATTATTAGCAAAGAAGGAAAAGATATAGTAGATAGCAAAAGAAAATGGATAAGGTCAGATTTCAAAGTTCTCTTTTTTTTTCTTTTTTTTTTCACATCATTGTGATTGGTTTCGGTTGGTTTTCTTGCTGAGCAACTAGAAACAGAAGATGTGAATGTTGGGCTGAGAACTGTAATGGATCAAACTCACTCACATAATTCATGCCATTTTGACAGGTAGTCACTAGCAAATCCCTTCAGCATGCAGTTAGGTTTTGACCTTTTTTCTTTATTAATTGGTAATGCCTTTTTTTCCTCTAGAAGACAGAGAAAATGTTCTGCGATGTGTGGTTATTACATGTCATAGCCTTCCAAAACCAAGGGCGCACAAGCATTGTGAAGGTGTTTGGGTTTCCTTTTCTGCCTTTCAATGAAGATTCAAACTTCACAAGGGCTAGAAGCAGACATAGCTTTGGCGTTGTATACACTGGTGCTCATAACCACACTATTTACCTTGGTCTGGAAATTATTTTCCCCTTTGTCAGAGTGATTTCCGCTTCCTCTAGTATATGAGCCATATTTTACCTGCTGGCATAACTATGCATAATTTACCTACTGGTTCCCTGTAGCAGTCTGAACTTTCCTGTCCCTGCCTTAAAAAGTGGCTTTGTTTACTGAGGACTGAAATCCTTTAGTGCAACAAAACTCTTTGGGTTTATTAAAGAGTGGCCAGATGAAACCTGATGACCTCAGAGACACAGAGTGATCTAATGCCACCTTTGGGATTTGAAATTAAGACCACGTACAGGTGTAAACACTTACAGCTTCCTCGCATCCCAGGAACTTATTCTCTCACTTGGAAATTTTTGATACTTGAATAATTCTTTTCTTGGGCCCTTTCCTGCAAAACCTTAATAAGAAGTCTGCATCTATTTCGATCAGGGTGAGCTCTTTCAGAGTTCCCTTAGTTAAAAGCCACTGTTGCCATCCCACAACTTCCCATAACTGTAGGAAAATAAATAGAGGTGCCTAGTCTTATTTTAGTCACTGTGGGGTATCTTGCCTGGTTTCCAGATGCTGCTCCAGAAAGGAGTGGGTCACATGTAGGTTAGGTGAATAGCTCTCAAGGTTCAATTGCCTGCATTGCCTACAGATGTAATTTATTGCCTAAACACAGATGCTTTATCCCATTTGAGGTAGCCTAGCATAGCCAAGGCATGTGCACAGACCTGCCTCTAGTGTGTGATTCACAGGAGACCCGTGCCCTAATGAAGATGCAGGAGGGTTATCTTAGAGCATCTCAGATGGGACAAGGTGCAACTGAGTCAAGTGCCTAATCAATATAATCAGTGGAGCTTAGAAAGCATCTCTTCTCACCTAAAGGAGAATAATTTGGCCAGAACAATGACTTTTTGACTCCAATTACTGTCTCATGGTCTAAGGTCATATGAGAAACTCCTGAGTATCACAGACACCCACAAGAGCTGGCAGCTCTGACACAGGAGATTCAGGATATGAATGCTTTTCTCAAGCAGGCATCTGGACAGCAGGTAGAACACCTCACAGCACCTAAAATGACATTAGGTATCTATGTATAAGCAACTGAATCTTGCCAAAAATCTGCATTCACTATAGTAGGAATTTAGACCCACATATAGATACAGCTCACATACAGACAGACATCTCAATGTGCCTTAATCTGCAATTTGAATCACATGACAAATGCTGGAAAATTTACCCCCTCTTTCAGGGGTTTTCTCTGTTGGCAAGCTTCCCTTGAAAATGTGTAGTTTGTTTCCCATTTGAACTTGTCTGGCTTCAGCTTCTACAAATGGTTTTCATTTTCTCTTTTTTCCATCTAGACTGTACAATGCATCGTTAGCCAATGCTGAGTGCCTGTAAAGGTGCATAGACGTTATAATCAAGTCAGCTGTCAATCTCCTTTCATAGACTGAGTAGATTAGGCTCTAAGCAAATAAATTATTTTCTGTAGTCCTCACCTCTTTCTTCATAACTCTTGTAAAATACAAGAACTGTAGGCAGGATTATAGTGCTTTGTTGACATAAAGGGCCTCTCCACTGCATGATCAACAGAACAAACAGAGACCTGAGCAGAAGAAAACAAAAAAAAAGGCAAGACCTTATAGGAGAGAATCAGTTCAAGTAGTGGAGCAGAAATAGTCCAAAAGGATAAGGAAATTAATCATGGGTAAGGTAAACAGGCAGGTCATAAACAGGAATCCCAAGACAACTGTAACAATAGAGCCAAAATTCTCCTCTGTGCAATGTTTGGAAGATAAGTGATTTCCATCAATGGCCGAGGAAAAAACTACGGTGTAATAGTATAAAAAGTCTGGTCTGTTCATCCTTCAGCACAAAATGTTCTGCTTAGGTGGTTAGGAGCAAAGAGAAGTTTGTTCCATTGTACTCCACTAATGCTCCCAAGAAGAATTTGCATCCACTAATGCTCCTAAGAACTTGCATCTGAATTAGGGGACTCTCAAGTGGTCCATATACTGGTTCTGAGAGTATTCCTAGTTGTTTGCATTCCAGAATTTATTAAAACCCCTTAGATGAAGTTTTTAGCATCAAGTTCTGCTAGCTGCGCTGTGGCTGTAATAATATCACAGGCTTTATGCTGAGTATACAGAAGCATCCCATTGCAGAAGAATTGAGGATGAGACTATTTTTCTAGATGGAATTAGTGAAAATAAGCAGTGAAAGCAACTTTCACTTTCCACCATTCCCCTTCCTCTGCTTCTGCTTTGGATGAGCTGGAGAAGAAGAGACTGTACCCTGAAGGAAACAAAAAGGAAATAATCTTCTAGGAAGTGAGAGGGCAATGGCCAAGACAGACCCAGAATCTAAGAAAAATTGTCTAAGGAAGCAGACTGG
Organism: Buteo buteo; assembly: GCF_964188355.1. Lineage (NCBI taxonomy): Eukaryota > Metazoa > Chordata > Aves > Accipitriformes > Accipitridae > Buteo > Buteo buteo. The sequence goes on along the minus strand of NC_134172.1, from coordinate 2,750,554 downwards.
GACAGGAAGGAAAGCACAAGACAGGAATGATTATCCGTGAGTGAAGAGAGAAAACCAACAAGTGAAAATACCTACTCAGAGCAGGAAGGGAATGTTTTCAGACATTCAGATAGTTTTTTTTTAAAACAGCTCTAGTTTTAGGGAAGACAGAGTCAGGAAGAAAGCAGGAACGACTGTACTCCACCAGCAGCTCCGAGGAGCTCCACCTTGACATTATGTTTCATTGTTCTCTTTTAATTGTTCTTAGAGCTCAGGTGAGGAGAATTTTGGTGCTATTTTCAAGCAGAATAGAGGGATAGTCTACCTCATAGAAGCTCTTCTGCCTTAAGACATTTTTCTTCTTGCAGTCGTAGTAAAGTCCTCCCTGTTTACTGACAGAAATGCATGTTAATAAAAATACCTAAAGCGCGTGCTACACAATTAATAGAGACAGATAGAATGCAATGTTCATCCTGAGAACTAATCTAGATGTTGCTGACCATCCTTTCTTTTGTTCATTTTATTATCTACCTTTTCCTCTCACTAACCTGAGCTGCAACACTTCAGTAGAAGCCGGGGAGTATGCTGGACATCAGAGATGAAGCAATCAAAAATGTGTCTAGTTTATCCATTTTTTAACTAAGATACAAATAAGAACATTAAACTCTCCAGTTTCTTTTGTATAGAAATCTGCCAGGCCCACAAAAATAATCAACAGTGTTAAAAGAACAGATGGCAACCATAATATATCCAGCAGTCCAGATGCAATGAATTCTGTAACATTCTTATTTCATTTTATAAGGCCACAAAAGCCCTCTATAAAATCAACCTTTATTTTTCCATGCTGAAGCCAAATAGTGCATAAATAGCTTGAGACATTATCAAGAGACACGAGGAACCTGGGGTTTCTCTCTCTTTATAAAAAAGTGCTGGTTTGTCCCATTATGCATGTTTAAATGGGTCCCAGTCAGGACCTGAGATAATGTCCTACCGTGACTCTGAGCTGATTCATACTGGCAGAAGGTTGTTGATTGTGGGAGTCGTGATATATGTTGTGGGAAATAGGCAGGCACTGTGTCCAGTAGAAACTCCAGATGAATGGTGTCCACGTAGTCCTGATAAGGTCACACTGCCCAGAAGTCCAATGGAGAGAGGAACTTGGTTGCAGGTCACTGGGTCTTCTGCAGGTACAAAGACCAGGTGAATGACCATCACGTCGGTTCCTGTTATGCCTCTGTTACTTTTATGTAAGCATGCGTGGGTAGGAGGCTTATTTACCTCTGGCATGGAAAAATATGAGCTATTGAACATTAATACTCATGATAAATCAAAATAGAAAGCTAAAACTAAAATAAAGTGTATGCCAAATTTCTAGGAAAAACATCCAGCTTGTATCATGAAAAAATAAGAGTGGCCATTCTGAGTCTGACCAAATTCTTGTAGTCTGTCGTGCTGTTCCCATCAGTGACATGAAGCAAATGGTTGAGGAAAGAGTATAAAGAACAGGACACACATGGACTGATACTACCCCCAGGACACCCCTTCCTTACACACACGGATGCAGACTCACGTGCACTTAGAGCTTCTGTGAATTTGTTGCTGAAGGAGCTACAGGACGCAGCACTTGTAGCTGTATCTTCGCATCTGAAAGTTCCTGATGAGTTTCGCTTCCATAAATGTATCTGATAGAATTTTTGAATCCACGTATATTTTTGGATGCCAGAATGTGGTGCAGCAATATATTCTTTGGTTTGTTTAAGGTTTTCTGCTTGATTAGGTGTCCTGCAGTGCCTCTACTAGAGAATAATGACTAATTCCACAGTCACCTTTTCTAATTACTGTGATTCTGTGACATCTGCAATATGTCTCTGATTCACACCTCTTTTCCAGGCAAAAGACAACTAATCTATTTATTCTCTTCTCGTATGGAAACTATTCTATACCTTTGATTATCCTTGTGACCCCATTACTTTTTTACGTCAATTATACATTTCTGAGTGTGGAGGAAGAGATGTATTCAAGTATTCAAGACACAGAGACACTATCCATCCTTACAGGACCATAACCAGGTTGTTCTGTTTTGTTATCTAGTCTTTTCCTAACCATTCCTAACAGTCTCATTGCCTTTTTTGAGAGTCACTGACCTGTGAGCAAGTTTGAATCGTAGATTTCTCCGCAGGGATTCCAAGACCAGTTGCCTGAATGGTAAAAGCTACTAGAGTCCATCAACCTGTATGGATATTTAAAATAGATGGTTTAGGCTTTTGTTTCTTTTTCTTTCTTTAAGTTTTTTTGTGTGTCTCTCTTTTTTTCTCTTTTTTTTTTTTTTAATTCTTTGCAATTACTGTTAGTGTTTCCTATCTTGAAGAGTTTCTTCTATCACTGGAAATGTCCTTTGCCTTATTTCTTACCTCCTTCTCCAGATTATTTAGTAATATACCAAAAAGCACAGCTCACAGATTTGGTCCTTTTGGCACTTTACTGGTAATTCCTATCTTTTATCCACAAATTATTCCTTTCACTCTGAATATTTCATTTTAAGGATAGTGTTTTCCTCTTCATTACTTGCTATAAACAAACTCAAATTAGCTGACACTTCAGAGCAGAAAATCTGGATTTGCCTCCTCTGTTCAGTTATTTCAGATGTAGTGACATTTGATAAATACTGATGCCTCCCGTGGGATAGTTTTATCTGCTTTATTTAAAGGAGGATGCTGAAAAACTATTTATTCGGGAAATTTTGTATCTTCTGTAACTGCAGACTTGGAACAGGGAACACATAGGTTTCGACATAAATGTGAGACTCATGCATGAGATGGGATGGAGATGATGAGGAGTGGAGAGGTACGAGGTGAGGCATTAGCAGCGTCTCAGCTTTGCTGCTCCAGCAGCTGGTGGGAACCCTAAGTGGATTGCCAAAGTTGGATAAAGAAAAATTTTGGAGGAAAGCACTATCGGTGTATTACAAATAATTAACTATTTGAATTAAGAGAATTAATGAGGCACTATTACTCACAGCTCAGACAGAGCCAGAGCCCTGTCGGCGACCTGTCATTTATTTTTCAGGTGCTATCTGGGCAGCACAAGCTGTACGGATCTCCAGCTTTCACTGTTCTGGCCTTTCCAGCCTGTTATCACAAACCGCGTGTGAGCTTGGTAGCTGGTTTCCCGAAATGCATGGCAACGTGCCATGCACCTGAGAGGGGAATGGCCCCGAACATTTAATGAGAGTTTCAGTTACTAGAAGGCAGTGAAAAATATCTCTAGAAATCCCAATAAGTGTTTTATCAGAGAAACAAGAGGCCAGCAAAAGGGGAGTCGGGGTGGGATTGGGAGCTGCAGAGAGAAAGAATAATAGGGAAAAAGAAAAACAAAAATAAAGGGAAGGAGGATTGAGGTAATGCACTTAATATCCAAGGCATTATGGTAAAGGATATATTAGGCAACTTGGAGCTGAAAGGAGAGAAAAAGCAGTATTTTAACCTGCCCCTTTCCTTCATGCATCACAAACAGAGTGCATGGAAAGACTGACTGATACAACATATTTATAGCTTGTACTGATTTATTTTTGAAATTCTTGTAGTATTTATAAGCCCTGTTTATCAGAGCTCAGGATAACTTTACTGCCAAGACAAACTTTCCAGTCCCTTTCTGAGTCCTGATAGGCTCCTCATCTCAACGTTCCTCTTTGACGATGAGTTTCCGAAGGCCGTGGTGGAAGATGAGCAAAGGCTTATTCTCGTATTGCTTTTGGTGGAGACCACACTCAGATTCAAAAACTGCAGAGCAGCCTGCCAGAGGCTCTGGCGTTATCACTCACAGGCTTTCCATCTCTTTGGGTTACTGTGAGGATTATTGGTAACCAAGGCTTGGAGCTTTGCTGGTTTAATGCGTGATGTGTGTTCAGGAAGGCTGGAGACTTAGAGACATGGGTGCTTAGACATGTAGGGCTTCTGGGCACGTGGGATCTGTCTCCAGGGAGTATTTTGGCACCCCACCTCTGTTTAGGTATCTCTAATCCTATTGATGTTTAATTTCTTTCCCCATTTTCCTTTTTCTTGATTTTTTTTTAAATGTTGCTGCTTACTCTTTTTAAGTCCATCAGTAGAATTGACACAAAACAATTCCATGACTTAAGAAATTCTGGGGACAGCGTAGCTTTTATATCAGGGCCTTCAATTTTGATCCAAGGAAATATTATTGAAAAATGTTACCAAATGGTCAATTCTTCAGAATGAAAGCATCAGATAAATTGACCTGAACTCAAGTTCTTCTCCACCAGCAAGTTTTGCCTTTGCTCCGTGAAGAAATGTGTAATGGGAAAGAAATGGAAAGAAAAAAAAAAGTGAGGATGGATAAGAACAAACTTTAATAAACAACAGAGAGGTTAATAGGTGAGTCTCTTAGTAGGACAGTTGGAGTTGTCCCTGCCTAATCTGTTCTTCGTGTTATGGAGTAGGAAGATTGAACAGCAGAACAACCAGAAACTGCAGGAGATCTGTTTTCTATATGCTCCTAAAGTTGCTCCTAAAGATAGCAGGTCAAACCTTCCGTGGGTAAACTGAGCCAAAGTGGAATGAAGTTGGCAGGCTCTGATTCAACACCAGGGAGTGTCTCTTTTTGTGTTTACCTTTTTTTCCTCAGACATAGTAGGCTTTTTCATGGCTTGTTTTCAACTGGGGAGTCACCCGCACTCAAAAGAAGTGTCTTGCCAGCAGGCCTCAGGTGTGCTCCAGTGAAAGCAGAACCATAAAAGTGGTAGTGAGGGATGTGAAGACAGCTCCAAGCCTTAAATTTATATCTCCCAGGCTGCCACAGTGCATCTGTTTTCTATTTGGGCTTGCACGCGTGTGTTTTTTTAAGTTGACATTTTAGAAAAATTGGAACATTTTGTCATTTCCCTCCGTGCAGATGTACAGGCGGGAGAAGTCTGTTCAGCTGGGAACTTGTGCTCGGCAAGAAGGGGAGAATTTTCTCCATATTAAAGAGTCAGTTTAAGGTAACCTGAACCTGTGCTTGGAGTCTCCTCTCTCAGAGGCAGCGGGCAGGCTCAAATCCCAGCTGTTTTTGAAGATAAAGGGTAAACAGACAATTCTTCTTGCCTTTAGAGCTTCACTGAAAGGCTTGAAAGGCAAATCTCTTGACTACCAGAGCTTGCAGAGAGCCTTAATGGAGAGCAATGGGGGCTCTGAGTATTCCTTCTCCCCTGTAAAACTTTATCTCTCAGGCAGAATATCCCAGGTTGCCTTAATCTGATTTGCCTTCTTGTAACACAGAGAGCATCTCCACCAGTGTCTGCAGGTGGCCAAGTGGTGGGAGGAATATCAGCAGACAAAATACAGGCTGCCAGCACTTATGCTGAAGGACAAGCATTATTAACTGATAGTCATAACAGGCTGTAAACTTCAGGCATTCAAGGGGTTTTCCAGTTTGCCCACTGGGTTCTCTTTTTCTTTCCTGAAGAACAGTCAGCACACCATGAGATGACTTTTTACAGGGGAAATAACAGTACTGAGATAAAAAGTAGGTCTCAGGGAAAAAATAACCCCTTTCATGTCAACTTTAAGGAGTGGTGAAAAAGAAATCAAAGTTGACTTTCAGTAAAGATCAGTGAATTGTTCCCTCTCCTCTCTGCCCTTAACTCCAAGAGGATTTTTTTAACCATTATTTTCTCTGAAGCAGGTGATTATTGATTCCTTGTCTCCTACCTTCTCCTCTGGACGTTCAGACTGCTAATGTCTAATGGCACAAACGGGTGCTTGCCTGCCCTCAGCAGATCGACATTTTCATCACAACCAGGACCTTCAGGAAATTATAATAATAGGATAAGCTTCAATTTTCACTCGGTCAGCATTCAGTGTCTAGGGTCACCTTGTGATGTAGGTTTCTGAAGCATCCTTAGATTCACAAGCGCATCTCTCCCGAGATCTACGTAGCTCTTCATATTCCCATATAAACCAAATTGAACTCCACACAACTTACAGGCAAGAAGGTTTGTCATATGAGACTGGTCGTATAAAATACAGGATTTGTTCATGCTTATTTCCCATGGTGCGTTAATGGGAACCTAATGAGTTAGGTTAACGTCACCATTTCTGCAGCTGCCGTGTCCTGCATCATACCTTCTGCACCCCAGCAATGGTCACCTTCCAGTATTCCTCAGCCTTTAGAGTTGAGTTGCGAGGCATTCCATCAATATTTCACATACAGTTTGGGTTGGGTTTTGGGTTTTTTTCAGCCAGGCCTGACAAGATCACACACATTTCAGTGACAGCTTCTCTTTGCCAATGGGTTCACAGTCTGCACTGATTACTGTAACATCTCCTTCATGCTAACCGTTTCAAACTGGGATAATTGGGAACTAAGCAAAATTTCAAGTGGCCTGGACAGTCTCCTGTGCAAGGGAAATGCTTTTAAAAGAAGCAATTAGGAATAACAATCTGTCTACTAAATTTTCCAGACATGTTGCTCTCAGGTCTGAGGGGATGGTAACCTCCACCCCTCAAAAAGCAAAGTTTTTTAGCTTGAGAAAAGCATCATTCCTAATCAGGCAACACTGAAGCAGAATGAATTGCTTGCTGACACATATCAATAGCTTCTGCCAAATTATACATGATTTAAGGCAACTAATGCACTATGTGATGATAGCTGAAGGCAAGCATATCCCAAAAGATATATTGCTTACCACCTGCCTGGACAAGAAGTACAAATATTATTGCAAACAATTTGGGGCAGCTCTACACTTCTAAAATTCTGACATATGAGTTTTGGTTGAGTTGTTAGGATATTTTGCATAAGATGCTGTTCTTATTTTGTCACACTGTTAAAAACAAAACTTAAGTCCTTATTTCAGAGGTGATCTGTATGGGAAATAAATGAATACATAATAAACTAATAGCAGCAGCAAGAAGAATAGTAATAATAGCTTAATAAAAACTCTAGGGGTTTTTTATACAGTTTTAAAGCACAACAGCCTGAAAAAAAAAATAAATATTTCTCCTTGCTTTGAATGACATCAAAATTTGAATTAAAGCTACAATAAATATTTGAAATTTAAATTTACTAGTTAGCACAACCTAGGAAAACTTATGTACTGATGATAGAAAATGTTTTCAGAGTGGTGATTTACATCAGTAAGTATCTGTCAAAGAAAATAGATGCTGGGTTTTCTTATATATGAGAATAAATGGGTTTAAGGAATTTTATTTTTTTTTTTTTAAATTAGAAGAGCAACAGTTTGTCATCTAAAATGTTTTAGATCTCTCCTCCCCAAATCCTGGAGTACTCCCAGTAAAAAGAAATGGTTAAAATGGTATCCATGTCCTCTCTTCAGAAAGGCTGTATTCACCATCTATTAACGGCCAGCTGCTGGATTCAGACTTTCCTTACATTGCACTGTATAGACAACTGGATTGCCTTTAGCAGAGCCAGGCGACAAGTGACAGGTCTTTGACTTTGTTATGCATTTCATAAAACTGCAGAGGAAAAGATTTTGGTGGATACAAATACATTTGAATCTAGCAAGAAAAAAAGTTAAAACAAGAAGATCGTGATTAAACCCCAGAAGCTTTTCTCTTCTTATTTTTTTCTCTTTAAATTCATGCTTTTATCTTTATCATAAATTGTGCAGCAAAATGGAAGAAAATCCCAAAATTAAACAGTATCTTTGAAATAGTGGAAACTTTCACCCACATGTCATGTCATGGAAACATTTCAACCAGTTTGAAAAATATCCAGTTGGTTTGGAGAGGGCTAGAATTGTCCTGAGGAGATGGCAGCCAGTCCTGATAGAGGGGACTTCTACTGAAATTAAATCAACCATGACAGATGTGTGTTGGAAATATTCTAACAAACCTCCAGATTGTTGCTCCATAGCTTCTTAAGCAAATGATAATCTGGCAGTGGAGCTGGAACTAGTGAAATATTTTGGCTTGCTTAGGATGAATATTTTTCACCCACCCCAACTAAATTAGACACAACAAGGAAGAGGAGGAGTGGAAAATCATTTCAGAGCAATATTCTACTGTGAGAAATTAGTGTGTGGAGATTAAATGACTTGCTTAAGATCAGATAGGAAATGTATCGCCAAGGCCTTTGGGAGGTCTAAATCAAAGCTTGGACTGATGTCTTATCCTTCCTTTATTCTTGTGTTTATACATGGACTGAAGATAGAAGATATTACCCAAAGGAAAGCAATATTCACCTTCACGGGGAAAAAAAAAAAAGCCACCTTTTTTTTTTTTTTTCCCCTCTTTCTCCTTCTTAGCATAGAGCTAAAGATCTGTTGTGAGCTCAATAGAAGTATGGGAATCTAGACACATGAGTTTTGCTCCTGAGCAGAAGATTTTACCTCACTGCCAATGGCTGGAGAACAGGTCCCCTCTCTGGTCTTTCTATTTCTGCTGAGCGGTCAGGAAAAGAGCTGAGGCATGTGGGTGTCTATTCTAAGCAGCCACCTAAAATCTCTTCCTGCCCCTCATGTTCTCATTTCTTCTCACTCCCAACTTCCTTTCTTGGGCAGAAGAGAAGCAATCGCAGGGTTGTCTGGAGCGATGCCAGAAGATAGCCTTGCAGATGGACCTCTTTCTAAACATTTATATATATATTTATAGATATGTATGTTCTCACATTAAAGAAGTCAAATTAGTCCCAAAGCTTCAGGCTGTTCACCTCTATCCAATGGTTTTCAGATGTTTTTGTGAAAAACCTGGACCTTGATGACTGCCAGAAAAAGGCACAAGCACTAGAAACCACAAGAGATACAATTCTTTCCTTCTTGAAGGAAAGGACAAGATTTTTGTCCAGACGATGATTTCAAACAAGTCAGGAAAAATGTTCTTAATATTGTCTCCCAATATGCACCCACAGAGATGTTCTTGGGATCACCTTACTTGGGTGGATGAGCTGCAGCTACTTGTCTCTCTGGGTTGGGGAGATGCTGATGCCAGAAATCCATCACCAGATTTTTTGATCCCTCCTTAATTCCTCCGACATGCAAGCTCTCCTTGAAATAAGGCCAACTACTGGCAGGTAAACTTCCTCCTGATAGACCCTCCTATCTTCCCCAGATTTCACAGTTTTGCCAAGATGAGCAGAAAAGGGGAAAAAAAGAAGCGAGGAGGGAGACCCCCCCCCCCTCAGTATTTCTCATATAAAACAGCCTGTGAACTCCAGAAACTCTTTAGAGGTCTATCCGCAAATGAGAACAGAAAACAAACTGGTTTCCTATAAAACACTAATTTCAACACATACTAAGCAGGGTAAAATTATTCGTTAAGCATCGGGGGGGGGGAAAAAAAAAAGAAGAAGAAAAAGACAGGGAGGGAGCGATGAGAGGCTTACATAGGAACAGATCCAATTGAATTTCTAACAGCCAAGACAGGAGACCAGTGGCAAGTATTGGGGATTCAGTTCTGTTTTGGTTGCAGATGTAGGTTATGTTGGCATGGCATTTTGAAAACAGGTGTGAGCAGGCTCCGTCCCACCTCCAGATCCTGTGTAGACAGACTGTGTAGACACTTCAACAGTGCTGAAGGCTTTATTAAGTATCCTCTGGCTTTCTAGCACAGATCTTGTGGATAGACCTGAGTTCATGGCCAACTGGTTTGGAACATGGGCAGAGGAAATGCATGTTTTGACTGGACAAGCATCCCCTTGGGGATTCTGGATGGCTCCAAGCACAGTGCTGATGAGCCATAAAAGTATGTAAAACACAGAAGGGAAAAAAACCCGAACCAAAACAAAACAAAAAACCCAACCACCCCCCCAAAAAAAACCAACAACAACAAATCAGGACTCTCATGTTCCATTCCTGACCTTGCCAGTGATTCATAGTACGGCCTTGTCCAACTCATCTGATCTTGTAATGCTGGCCTAATTAACTGAGAATGAGTCCTTTCACAAATGTCTTGTCCCAGGAAGAAGAATTATTCTTCAGGGTCCCTGTGGCTGTTCCCTGTCAAGAGCAATGGCCAATCCTGGTTTTGAAACTGCAGGGACTGGGACTGCAGATGATTTACAGAATAGACCAGCTCATATTCGGTAAAGCTGAGTTACGCCAGGAATGGCTGGAGGGAATAGCTCCTGCTGTAATCGAGGGATTGGAGAGCTTCTCTTACCAAAGAAAACTTATGGGGCTTTGGCTTATTCAGCCTAGCAAAGTAAAAGCAGCAAGGAGAAATGTGGCTGACCTTCAAGGAACTAGAAAAGTTACCAAAGTAATACGATAATTCTGACATGGAAAAAAGGAGTAGGAAAGGAGAAAGAGGCCTTTGATAAGAGACATGGGACAGAAGATCCAAGCGCTTAGGTAACTGGACAATGGAGCATTCTGAGTTTGTAGGTGGGATCACACGTGGAGGGCATCTTGGGGGGAGCTTGGTGGTCAGTGAGTTACCTTCAAACCCTCACCTTCTCTCTTGTATAATCCATGGGGCAAGGCCCATTTGGTGGTTAACTACCCCATAGCTTTGACATCACTGGCATTACACTATCAGAAGTATTACACCAACCTGTAGGGCGTGTTATATGAGCAGAGGTCAGGAGAGAAACAGGGCCATGCAATTAGACGCTGCTTTAACTCATTCTGGCACCAGAGAAACCAGAAGAATGACTTCAGCACAACACAGGAATGCCAAAATGGTGAATCAAGCCCCTTAAAAATCAAAAGGACCCTGGCAGAGAGTAAGACATTAAATCAGAATCTCCTCTCCTTCAGCGGATTCCAACTACAAAGTGGGGAACAGAGTTTGGGCTCTGAATTGTCCCAGGGAATAATTTGGACAAAAACCCCAGATATGAGCTTTGACTTTGGATAATGCTGGAGCTGAAACTGAACTTAGCCTAGTCCTCTAGCTGAGAGGGATAAAGTCTGCAGCTTCAGGGCTTGCCCCGAAGCATGTGTACTGTGATATGAGAACCTTGCTGGGAGTAGTATCGAGCTTGCAGATCCTGCAACACTCCCTACCGCAATCTCTCCCCCCCTCCCTTGCATCTGCCCGTGGTCTCTGGCTTGTTTAGTCTAGACTATACAATCTCATTATGTTACTTAATTCCTGATCTCTTGCTAAAATCAAAATGGATAAGATTACATGCCAGATAAGGCAGAAAATTCCACCAGAGCTCAGTGACATGATCTTATCAAATGATGACTTTAATTCCTATCTCTGCTAATTAGAGTAGCATGCTATGTGGAATCCAATGAAAGCAAATTCCATTCATTTCTCCCCTGTCTCCCGATTTCCCACCTGTCTGCCATCAAGGATTTTCAGTGAAGGAGGTGGTTAAAGACAAAACCAGATTATTAAAGGGATCCATCCTCTTCTGTAAGGCCCTTTTTCCCTTCCTTCCCCCATATCTCCATGTGGGATAGAAGTGGCTTGAAACTCTTCCAGATGCTCAGCGTCTGAAGGGTGACACTGCCTCCTTGGTTTCACCTGCTGGCAACCCACACTTCAGATAACAGGATTTTCTAAGAATGAAATTTTTGCTCTGTGCTGAAATGAAGATGGCTTCAGGGTAGAGTATGGCAAATGGTGTAAACTGAGGTACACTGCAGGGATGACATCAACAAGCCGTTTGCTAGTCTTCCTCCTCCAGTGAGCCGAAAAAACATGACACGCCATCTAGACAGACAAATATGTTCACTCCCCTGTAGCCCATGTTGCGAGAGCCAATTCCACCTAGGATTAAACAGTGATCCGTCCAAGCACTCCTCACACAAACACCAAGGATGAAACAGGACCGTGGTCGATCCCCGGGGGAAAGGGGTTAGTTTATATTGCGGCTGAAGGTGATAAACAAGCTCCTCTTTACTCCGCTAGCTGTGAATCAGCTCTAACTGTGCAGAAGTAAACACCTGCTGGAAGGGCAGAGGTTAGGAGCCAGCTGTCCTGGCTGCTGCTCAAGCTGGGAGCAAAGCAGGCTGCGAAGGCTCGAGCGTTTCCTCGAGACCGTTTGCTCCCGGAGGGTTGTGAGAGATCAGAGGAGCAGAGAGAGGAGAAAAGTGCTTGGAAGTGCTTGAAACACTTAAATTCAAGAACTGTCAAGGCTCAGCGTCTTCAACGCTAAGTAAAAAGATGTGCTTTATTTGCCTCTTACTGATGAGTAAGAAGGACTTTGTGTTGCAAAAAGAAAAGTTCCTTGAGGGAGTTTTGTTTCTGCCTAAAACTTATGGGTAATGACAGGTCTAGTCAGGGGCTTAGGGAGAAGCAGCCTCCTCTATTTGGAGCCTAAAAAAGGCTTCCAATGGGATCATTTTTTAATGCAATACTGCATGCCCATCTTCTGAACATTAGGGCCCTGGTGACCATGTCTATGCTGACAAAAAAGTTAGAAAACAAGCTCAAACACCCACCAGGTGCTGTTTTGGTCCATGCCCTCTCCTAGACAAGGTCCAGACACAGCTCAGCTCAGGACATCGAGCCTTGGGGACCATAAGCAAAATAAGGACAACTACATCCTACAGTCCTCCGGTGCTAGCCTCGAAAGCTTTGCATCCTCAGACACCCTCCTTTGTCTTCTCATCACACCCCGAAGGAAGGGAAATGTTTGTTCACTTTTTTTCCTGTGACGACACTATTGTTGGACTTCAGCAAAGCCCTCATACTATATCAGACACTTCAAACAAATAAAGCGCTTCTGTAACAAGAAGGGTGACCTAAGTTCACAAGCAAAATGTGAACCAAAGGAGACCCATAACCAAGTGCTACATAATGTAGACTTGCCAGTCTGTGCCTCCTGGCCAAATTTTGCTCCTCACTCCTATTGATTTAGCCAAATAGACACAGCCAATGACGCAGTTAAAAATGGAGCCATGGAAAATCATTAATCACTGTGGGACATTCAGGGGGTGGAAGAGTAGGTGGGTAGGCAGACCAACAGGCAGGTAAGTAAACACAGACTATTATCATCAGAGTATCATTTCTCAGATTGATAACATCCGTGCTCCTACCTACTCTAAATATAGGAAGGTAAAGAGATGCCAGGGTTGCTTGGCTACCTGGAGGTGGGAACAGGATGGAGATAGCGCTAATTAAATTCTCATTCCCTGGTTGTTCTGTATAAAATAGAAACTCATCATTAATGTCCTGCTGGTCCACAGATTCCTTTCGTTCTGCACAAAAAAATTTGCAATTTCTTCCCACCCAGGGTTTTTAAGGACAGGCATTGCAGTGAGAACTTCTACAAAGCCCTAAAAACAAACAGCTCAATTAATCTAGTAGAAGTCTGAGCAATAAAAAGCAAAATACCTCACCTGAATAAACAGTCACCACAATCTTTGCAATAGCCTGGGCTGGCCTTCATGCTAATATAAAAATTGGAATAACCTGCAACGGAATTTACATTTGTTACTGAGGAATACCGTTGAGTGTACAGATAATTTGGAGTGAAGAAAGGAAGGAGAGAATTGCAGCAAATAGGGTTTTCTTTGAGCAGCTACCAAAGATAAGAAGAGAACAGACAAAGCATTGACCTCTGGACAAACGCTTCCCTTGCTGTTAACTTCCAGCGCCTTGGGTGCACAGCTGTGCCCTCCAAGAGGCATGACTGAGCAATTTTGCCTGGTGCCAAATTTGCATTTGTTTTCATGCCTTTGCACACTCGAAGGTCAAGTTAGCTTTGGCTTCCTTTTCCCACTCATCTCCTGGGCACTATCAAGGAACTTGAGCCCTTTTCCTTTCCAACCGATGAAATTCGCTCTCACGTGCTCCTCTCCGTGCAGCCCGGTACAACTCTGATAAGGGCCTTCCAGCTCCCTTCTAGGAATCAGAGCATCTCCATCTGGCTAAGGCTGGCAGAGTGTGCGGGCATAACTTTCTATGGTTGCTTACATCTGTACCATGGTGTTTTCTAACCATGGAAGAGGCCGGGTCTGGAGCTGGAAGACAGTCAGCAGAAGGATATCTTTTGTTATCAATCAGGATATGGCTCTTCCAACAGTAAATGGTGATGCACTTTCATCTGGTTATTGAAAAGATAAGTTAAAAACTTCAAGACTGAGGTGCATTTCAAGTTCAGGGATCCCTTTTCACTCTGGGATTTCACTTCATCCCCTGTACACACCATAGAAGACTCCAGGTGAGTCGGTCACCCCAGACTCCTCTTTATAGTCAGTGGAGAGAAACGGGCACTTCCAAGACACGTCTCCTCGGACCTTGTTGAAGGACCTGCCCAGAGGGCAATGAACCTGCCCCAGAGTGCACTCACTACGTCCCCAGGAACCGCCAAGGGGAGCTGGGGTGACTAACTCCGGCGGAGGCTGCACCACCCCCGATCTATGCATGAAGTCGGATGAACTCCACCCTCACTCCATCACTCACTTCTGTCTGTGCATGCAACATCTTCAGCGCAAGTCCCAGCAGCCCCGTGGAAGCACACCTGGCCATCCCTGTTGGCTGCAGGACTGACACGATCTGGGTGTAGCATAGCATTTGGGTGAACTCCGGAATGCACAAGATCAGGGCAAGGGAGGTGAGGGCTTCATCTCCATCAGTGCTCAGGGCTGGAAGGATGTAAGGTGCTGCCGAGCACAGAATAGCTCTTCTTCCACTGCGCAAAGATTCAAATCTTGTAGTAGTTGTGAGAAAACAGCCTATCTAACAACAGCAGCTTTGTACAAGACACTGAGCATAAAACGAGAACTGGACAAGCAGGAGAAATGAAGGCACACCGCAAATTCTGAAAGGAGAGGGGTTGGCGTGCAGTGATTTTAGTTAGCACTGACTGAAGGGTTAGAAAGGCTCATAGTATTTCTTCTGTCATGTGGCAGACTTCAGAAAGGATGCCGGCAGAGCTCTCTCCACGTGGCAGTCCCCATTTGTCTGAAATTGTCACGGGAGAAGGTTTCCCTCCTTGGATGGCTGTGTGGCTGGCTGGTAGGAAGGAGGGGAGGAGAGCATAAAGGAGAAGCAGAGCCTCACTGCCTCCCTAAACTTACGCTGAAACAGGAATTCCCATCCTAAATCTCTCAGGATCTCCCCTTCTTTATTTGTCCTGTGTTTTTGCTAATGGCTTTGAATGCCAAGTTCAGTGGAAATGGAGCAAAACAGATTCACTAATACAATACAGCTACTTTGCACTGCTCTGCCATACCATGTGCAAAAATCAAACTCATTACAAATATATATATATTTTTTTTAATCACTCAAATAGTGATACTAGTTTCTTTTTGGAAGTGTTTAATAGCCCTTTATGGAACTATTCTTAAGCAAGAAAAAAATCCACATGAAGTGTTAATGGCCATAGCAACAACAAAGGTTTGGTTTTGTTTTGGTTTTTTTTCTTTTTTGATTCTGCAAGCACACAGAGCATGGAGAGTGAACCTACTGCTGGGTGTGAGCACTTTGTGTGACATTCTTAAGGCAGAAATCTTAGGAAGGAAGAGGGTGGGTTTTCAGTTTTTGAAGACCAATTCTAAATAAGTTGAAGAGCCCTTATATTTCACAGAGTGGATACTTAAGGCTAAGGTACACAAAGGATTCTTTAGTGGATTTTTTTAAATGTGTCAGATTGATTGGAGAAAATGAGTAATTTTTACCTGCGTTTTGGTTGTAAAAAAAATAAAGATTTCACCTCCCCAACAAAAAATGAATGTACTTTGAAATCAAATTCATAAGAAGCATAAGAGATTGGGAATTTCATAGACCTTAATGTGAATTCTGAGAAAGAATTCACGTGATTTTTTACATGAACATAGAGTTTTCTTAAACTTTGATTTGGTTTATGACAAGAGGCAATGGGCACAACTGAAACACGGGAAATTCCATTTAAACATGAGAAAAATATTTTTATTGTCAGTGTGGTCAAACACTGGAGCAGACAGAGAGGTTATGTAGTCTCCACCCTTGCAGACATCCAAATCTTGACTGGACAAGACCTTGAGCAACCTGCTCCAGCTCACTCTGAGCAAGGGGTTGGACTAAACGATCTCCAGATGTCCCCTCCAACCTCAGCGTCTTGCTGATATGTGAGCTCAGAACAAGCCCCTTGCTTCAAGAATCACCTGCTGACCTCTCTCGTGATTGTGCTTGCAGTTATTTGACAGCCCTATGATGCAGGGTGGTGTTACATCCGTCCTCACATAGGAGGGAAACTGAGGCACTCTGCTGCAGAAGTTCTTCTGTGGCATCAGTGGCAGAGCTCCCTCTTGCCAATCTTCCCTGATCCTCCTCCCCTCCAAATGCCCCTGGATAAGCCATAAAAATGGGGAATAGCTAGGTAGAGTTGAAGTGACCTGGTCCTGAAAAAGGGCATTTTTCTCCTTAGAAGCAGCTGTACAGTGAATGGATTAGGACCACACAGTGCTAATTCTGAAAGCTTAAGGAATCAGGCAAGTTTGGTGCTGAGTGTTGGCTTTGATACTGACTTTCATTGCAGCCTTGGATGTGTCACTTCACCTTGCTGCGTTCCTCTCTAAAACTGGGGAAAGGACTGAGTCAGGACCGACTGCCCTTACCAGTCCAGGGTGAGACCTCAAGACTAACTTTGAGATGGGGGAAGAGACACCGAGACAAATGCGTTGCTCGTGTACCCCAAACCCCACGTGGCTGAGGGCTGCAGGACCTCACCAGCAATGATATGTCAAATGAGGGGAACGACCAGTTCCTGAGGCTGCTGCCTGCCCCCACAAAGTTGGAGGGAGCTTGGACAGGGGCTGGCTGTGCCGCTGAAGCCGCCTTTTATTGCATAAAGAAAGAATGTGGCTGATTTCCCTTTGGTTTCTGAGAACACGCTATCTGGCTCACCTGCGGCTCCTGCGGTTTGAACCTTGGGCCTTGGGGGTTTGGTTGGGTTTTGTTCTCCCCCTGTCCCCCCCCGTCCCCTGGCCTCCAATGGGAAGTCATACAAGTTCGAAGAGAGCCCATAAAAAAACGCCTCCTCTCCACAAACAAACCCTGACATCAAAGGGAGGCGTGAAGGGGAGCCAAAATCTCAGAATCAAAGGCACTGACTCATTTCTGCTGCACCCTCTGCATTGCCAGGAGGCCACAAGTCACCGTGGCCCCCCGAGGTGAGATGGGCATCCACCCTCCCACTCCCACGTGGGGAACCCTTGGCTCGACCCCATCGCAGCAGCGACGTTTTTCCGTCTCATCTGCTGCTGGAAGAGAAGCGGTCAAGGTCCAGGTCTCCTCCGTGTTTGTCCTCATTCCATTCTGCAGCTCAGACATGCACCAACAAATGATGACCAGGGAGGCACTTCAAAGCCAAGGCTTTTTTAATGACCAAAGTGAGGGACAACCTCTGACTTCCCCACAGGGGAAACAATAATTGTTGACAGGGCTGGAAAAAATGTTCTCATTGTGAATATAAACAGGCTGGAAGGAGCTCGCAGTGCCAGATGTGGCTGAGAAGTGTTTAGGAGCCGAGACAACATATGAAATTTCCATCACATTTTTATTAATCAGAAAAAGGGTCTGGGTGGTGGCTTTTTTTTTTTCCCCCTGGTCAATACCAAACTGGAAAACAGACGTCAGCAACATTCCTTTTTTTTTTACCTTTCTTCCCTTCCCTCTCCCCCTTCTCCAATTTTAATTGGAATTTTAAGTAAATTGAGGATTGTCTTGGGAATGCTTTGTTTGAAATAATCTGCCTTGCCCGTGTTCTGATGTTTTTCTTCCCTTTTCTCCAGGCTGAGCATCCCTTGTGTTTTAAAGCAGTTGTTCACCCCCTTACTTGACTCATTAAGAGTTCCCCAAGGAAACGGATGCCCAATTGAGTTCTCCTTTTACAACACTTGCCCCGCACACATGCACACACCTCACCCTGGGATGCAGTAACAGGGCTTAAGAAACACGATGGGCATGGGAGATGGACTTAGTTATACTGTGTACCAGCCGTCTGGGTAGCTTTCAGATTTTGAACTCACACCTCTGGAGACTTTGAGCCTGTAGGGTCCCTGTTGCATGCAGTAAAACTTGGGAACTGCAGCTGTATAGAAGAGATTGTACTGGTCCTGCCCTCTGGGAACCCAACCTGAGTCTATAGTTTGGAAACTCTTGCGCTGGGAGAGCTTTGGAGACCAAGTGATGTACCATGGTGTCTAAAAGAATGATGACCCCAACTTGCTGTCCTTTGGGCCACAACACTGAGAAAACCATGCCCTGTTGTCAAAATAATAATTTGTTTTTTCTGTCAGACATTGTGTCCAGGAGAAGACACTCCTGATTAATGTGGTGTCCTCAGGGGACATGGACAATTGCTCCCCAGGACCATTTAACACACTGGCCAGTCCCCGTTTGGGTTGGAGAAGGACATTAGTGTGCAGCTGAGCTTGCCTCAGGAATGATTGCTTCTCAACATCGCCTAGGGAACCTTCTTGCTGTTCTTCTCATGCAACAAGGCATTTGGCTTGCTGCTGGAATAGGAACAGATTAAGGTTATGAGGGCTCAGGACATACAGAAGAGTAAGGATATATGTGGGAAAAATGAGTGGGTATTGTTTCTCACGTTGTGGAAATTGTATGATCTTTGTAGTAGGTTGGGAATTTCCCATGGATTATGTGTGCTGATTCCTCCCTGTCTTTCTTCTCCCTGCCAGCTTTAAGAGCCTTGGTAGAACTGACAAAGAAGGTGAAATATCCTTTAGCTTGGGCTAGATACCATTTCTGCTTCTAGATTCCAATATAATAAGTCTTCATAAGCCTCCTTCATTCTTTCAGTCATAAACTCTTCCCCATCAGGTCCTCCAGGTCAACCCACTTCCAGGGTTGAAGGCCAGGTTTCCCTCCACTTCTTTCAGAGTCAGTGAGCTCTGAAAATCCGTCTGCATCCACCTGTCTCATGAGAGAACTCCCACCGCGCTGCTCTGTCCATCAGGTTTTGGTTTGGAGCTCCACCACTCCCAACTTAACAAAAGTTTTCTTAGTGTGTTCTCAATGTATATGAAAAAGCAACTGCCCCCCCCCCCCCAGCTGAGCACTATTCCATGAACATTAAATTTTATATTCATGTGAATGAATTATTTTGTCAAAGTCCATAGGAACCTGAGAGACTGAATGCCTGGCACCTCATTTTCTACATTATTATACAAGCAATTATTATATGAATCTATGTAACAATAGACTTTCATCAGAAAGAAAAAAAAAAGAAAGGAAAATATATTCTATGTTTTATATTCTGGACATAATCTTTAAATTAGCCTTCCTTTTTTTTTTTTTTTTTCAGCTACATCCTTGAGAGGTGTTCTATAGAATAGGTTATAAGATAGAGAAATCTGTTGATGTAAGATTCTTGTGGGGTGATTCCAGAAAAAATCTAACTACAGCCCTAGTGGGAACCCAGCATTGTGGCTGCATCTATGTTACATCAGAGGAAGAATCTGGTTCTTTTAACCCAGCCTTCTCCATGCAATCTGGAAATAGAAATTGCCAGCAAATGTGGAAGAGTTGTGCCTGGGACGTGCAGGAGACTGGCACTGAACTGGAGCTTGCTTGTGGATTCACAGGTTAAATTTCTGCTCAGCAGAACAGCCTCAAATACGACCTGTTTTAAGGTCCTATATACAGTGTTCAGTGGCATTTTTCCTGTGCACCACCTACCAGGACAAGCTCTAGAAATGAGTGGTGTCTCAGGTTTGCAGTCCTCTGGAGCTACTCTTCAGCTGGATAGATGGGTGTAACTTCATAAATAGCATGAAGCTGTTTTGGTTGTACTTGTGATGATGTTGCTTTTTATTTTGTTTCGTGGTGCATCCTTCAGTTTGAGTCTGCAAAGCCTGGTAAACTGAATTAGACCTTCAGGGTAAATCTCATTGCAGTCCAACCAGTGATTCTCAGTCTAGACCAGCAAAAGTCATCCTAAATTTGCCTTTCCACGACATATCTGTCCCCACACTGTGACCCTTTATTCCTGCACCCCCAGGCCTCTTAGTAAAATCCACAATACTCGGTAAAGCAATTAACATTCTGTGAAGAGGCTAGAGAGATGCTGCTTCAAACCCTGAAGTTTGTTGCTGGCTGGAATTAGTCAATGTTCCTGCTGGTGCAGCATCCAGAGAAGTTCAGGAGGATGAAGCAGGTCAGGTTAATTTTATCTGCAACAGAAATGTATCTCTTTTGAGTGACAAAGTACAGCACTCCGAGGCCATGATTCTGCAAAACAGTTAAAAATTTTCTTACATGAGAATCATACCTGGGAGGCTTTTGTACCCTACTTGTGACTCCAGTGGGTTTTCTGCTTTGGTCCCCTGCAATCACGCATGACAGTGGCACGGTTTAATCAAGGATATACAGATTATCCAGTGTAGACAGTCCCAAACACTACAGTTCCTTGGACCCTCCCCAAAACATATGGCTTAGGACAAAAGATGTACAATCAAATTATGGTTTCCCAGAAAATAGAGAAGAGGATAATGTGACTTAAGTTAAACATGAGAACTTTCTCTGAATCAGTAGGGACAGTCAATCACAGAATTGAAATTATATATGGACTTAAGTGTCTTAACTCATGTCTCCTAATCTTAGACTTGGAATAGAGGAAATGAGGTTGTCGAACAGCACTACACAGGCTCCTATAGCCAATGAAAATCTCAGACTGGCATTGCAGTCTGGAATTCTTTTTCTCCCTCTTTTTCCCATTTCTAGGGAGAGAGTGATTAACTGCCTTAATTAAGAGTCTGAAGTTAGGTGAGAAGAATCTGACCTTAACTCTTCTGTCCTACCAGTTGCTCGGGGTGAAATTACTCAGGGTTTCATATATACCACCCTGCTGAGATGACACAGCAGGAGACTTGCATGGCGATAGTCGGGTTACACTGACATCAGATGTACATTTTGGGATGTGGGTTGGACGAGGCATCGACACCCCTTCTTGAATTTGGTTGGATAAGAAATGCCCTAGGGTCTCTGTTGCTATCTGCTCCGTAGCTCCTGGTTCCCTCCTCCTGGCCAGCTGGACCAATCCAGCTCTGACTCAGAGGGAAATTTGCCATTTCTTGCATCACCAGAACAGTTTTCTCCCGCAGATAGGTGTTCCTCAGAGGTCCCCAATGAAATTCCTCGTTCAGATTGGCCTTGCTTAGCTTAGGCCAGACAAAAAAAAAAAAAAAAAAAAGGGATTGCGGTGAGACATCCTGCAGTCAGCCAGGAAAGAGTTGGCCCTGGAGAAAGGGAAATCAGAGGGCAGCCCACGTATATCGGCCAGTTCCCATACCTCCTGAGTGTTCCCCTGCTTGGAAAGCAACTCGCAGGCGTTCCCCCTCACCCGGGGGTGCTACTGTGTCCGTTCCATTAAGCGAACTTCACACCCCCATAACCTGGGATGTTTGTTTTATCACTCAATTCCCTGACTTACGTAGATTCAGAGAGTCAGCGGGGTCTGCAGGGTCCTTTGGAGATTCCCTCTCTTCCTTTCAGCTCATAACAACTCTTTGCCATTTTGGAATTTGATGCAAAACACTCGAATGTCAGCAGGTCCCGGTGGAACCTTTAGCCGGAGGTTTTCAAAGGCTTCTTCAAACAAGAATGAGTTCAGCCTAATAATAATGCCAATAACGCACATAACAGTAAAAAGAAAAATATATATATTGTATTATTTCTTCAGAGCCCCAGTCATGAACCGCTCAGGGTGCTGTACAGACAAAACAAGAAACTAGCACCATCCAAAAAAGGCTCAAAGTCCACAGCTGAGGCCCACAACTATGTTTAAGGCAATATTATTCAGCTTCCCAGTTTCCAAAATGGGAATAATAGGTACTACAAAGTTAAAATACAGTATCTTCTAGACCAGATGAGAAGTTTACTCATTACTAGAGTTTGTTAACTGTCCCTTTTAGGAATCTTCTAAATTAATCATTAGGATTGGGGACTTTCAGTACTGGCCTACTGATGGGGTTGGGTTTAGCTCCTTTGGGGACCGAAGGGCAGGCATGAGCTGCTTTGGGCAGAATTTCATCACACCATTTGCTCCAGTTTTTCTAATGTCACCGTTTTTCCCCTCAGATTTTGGCAAAGTCAGACCACGCAAACTTTTCAAATGCACTTCTAGCCACCAGGCATGGCCATGTCTTTCATCCATAGGTAAGAGCTTTTATGACCCTGCTAGCAGGTATGATAACTTCCACTGCAGAAGTGGCCACATTTCGGGGAGAGATGAGTGATCCCCTGTCTTTACTACCACATTAAGCTTCAAAAAAAGCAACTTCTTGTCTCCTAGGGGCAAAGGTACCCAATGAATTTAATTTACTCAAGTTCAAGTCACAGAGGGCTCCTGAAATTTCTCTCTGGCATACATCACAGATGAAGTATGTGCTCCTCGGGGGATTTTAATTCTTACAGCATTGTAATGACCAATCTAGAGGAACATGTTTTGGCCATGTTATACCTTCAGCTTCTACTTCAGCATCATAAAAATAAAGCTGGAGCAACTGAGCCCTTGTAAAGGCAGATTTGCAACCCACCCCTACACCAAGTCAAAATATTTGTTTAAAGGATGCTATAATAGGATTCTAGAAAGAACAAATTCTGGCTCTTTTGCTCCCTTTATGGAAGCGGCTTTTTACCTTGTGGTAGGAAGCAGAGTAGGAAATTCATGCCTCTGTAGAACTAGGGAGATAGGGAACATTATTATTTTCAGCGATTTTATTATTTTAATATGTCTGTTCCTCTTATCATTTTAGAGAAACAGAGCCCTCCCCTGTATACAGCCTGCATACATGAAACAATACAAAGAAAGTCTATGTCACTTTGCACAGACAAAATGGTATTTGGGGAAAAAAACGTGTTTTTAAATGATGCTAATAGAGTATCTAGAGCAATAGGGCTCTAGACTGGCAGGATGTTCAGAAGCTCTATGACTGTATGAATAGAAAGAATAATGACAGCTGGTCACACACCAGAAATACTGCTTTAAGAGGGAACTGAAAAATGAAATCTCAAAATTCTTCATTTTTCATGATCCACTGTATTCCTTTTTTTTCATAATTTGTGAATTTTGCTACAATGGCATTATTATTTTTATAAAAATACCAGGATTTCATTATAATATTATGTCCTAAGATTAATCTGAAAATTGTAATAACAATATTTCCAATTAAATAAATAGGATACGTATTTCCAAGATGTTATTTAATTTGCAAGAGGGAGGAAAACAGCCATTTTTTAATCCTCTCAGATAATTTTTCCTGTTTAAGCTGTGTAAAAAAGAGACTCTAAAAAGAGATAAAAGATCTAAAGCCCATTATGCATTCCTAAGCCATCCAATAGTCTCCAGAAGCAAGTATGATTGCTTTAATCATTTTAGTTAACAGAAAACAATAACCCTGTTCTTCTTTCAGTCTGGGTGAACTGCACAGTGACTGTGGAATAACAAATATGCTACACAGCACCTGAGCATGTAAAATTCACTGCAAAGGGAATGGGATTTTTTGCACAGAGTTGATTACAGGCAGAAATTCAGAACCTGTGGTTTTTCTCCTGGTTTCTCTCACGTCATTTTTCTCACACTTGCAGAGACCGTGTAGTATCTCCTATTTCACATGAGCTTTCCCCTGACTTTTGCAGGTTCTCAGTCCCCCTTAGCAGTTCTTCTCCCTGGTAGGAATCTCTTGAGTTTATCTTGGACCTTCTAGCTAACAAACTGCTGCTTACAGCAGGACCCTCAGACACAGGCAATGCTTCCAATCTCTACTCTGGACACGTCACGCTGGATTTTAGCTCCTGCAGGCCCTGGATGTTGGCAGCACTCCTTGCATTTAGGACGTGGGAAAATGTGAGAGACATCCTTTGGGCGCTGGTGGAACAGGCATCAAGAATTGGACTTGAAGGTCTACATGCCACCCTAGGCACTCCATGTTATGAACCCCAGAGCTCGTTAGGGGACATTCCCTAGGGATGCCGCCCATTTCACATCTTTAGAAGATGCTGGTCTCAATCCACTTCTGCGCTTTTATTTTTAGTAACCTTCTCTCTTTCCATCCACATCTGACAGGATATGATGACCTAAGCACCTGAACAAATGACCTGCTTTTTCCACAAGTACACATGCCCTCTTTGATAAAAGCAACCCAATGGGTCTCAAAGCTGCTCCTGGGCTGGGCAGGGAGCAGAAAGCTGAAATGCCAGCATCTGGTGGAGGACATCATTCAGTGCTGCTGGAGCTGCAGATGCCCTTCTGGTAGTCTAGAGCTCCTTCTGCTGGGCACACAGCATCATGCCTGCGTCCTAGACTCCAGCTATGAAATTCGAGATTGTGCTTTCTGGTTTCTCAGAAACTACCAGAGAGAAAGTCTGGTTTGGGGGATTTATCTCTCTCCTCCTTCTTCCATGTAAAAATAATCATAATATCACAGTTATAAGGCAACTAATATTTATTACTTATAATTTTGGCATTTAGTCATAATTTTTCATCCCCAGAATATTTAGAAGAAAATGAGAATGTTCCCTTTAACCACCTCAAATATACGGCCAAGTCCAGGGAGCAATAGGGCAGCTGTTTAGCAGCTATACCTGACAAAAAGAGGTAAGAGATGCAGAACATCATGGCCAGCTCACATCATGAGGAAGCTCTTCTTTTAGGTGCTGAAAGCTCAGTGTATCTCTGATTCATTCCAGAGGCCTTAGTGGAATCTCCCTATTAAAGACTTTGTATGCTAACGCTTGCACCGGCGTTATTATTTATTGTAGCCCTTATTGCAAAGATGTCCTGGTGTGCTGACACACGCACACATCATCCCCAGAACCAAACACCTAAAAGGCAAGAAGAGAAAGAAAAGCAAAGCCAGAGGGGCTGACGCCCAGCTCCTCTCAGCCCTCCTGGCTCACACCGTTGCTATTTTACACCGCTGGTAAGTTATGTGCTACTGACAGATTCATTGCCAGCCGAGATTAACACCATCGAAAAGCCCAGCCTGCCTCTGAGGGTAGGAGGGTACACGGTTTCTTTCCCATTCTCCTGGAGCAACTACAAGGTCTCCATCCGAGCCTCAAACCAGACATAATAGGCAAGACGTGTTTGGTATGGTCAGATCCCCATCCAACGCGAACTGGTGGCAAGGTATTGATTTCAGCTGCAGTGCAGTGTTACACGGCCCAGAAGAAGTGCTAAGAAAATGTTTTTTTCTCCTGATACATCTCCCTTCTTGCTTTTTTTGCTCCCTGAATAGCTATCGATGGCATCTGAAGGTCAGGATTTGTGATCGCAGTGGTGCTTGCTGCCTTCAGCTGATGGCTGGGGACACGTGGCCAGCCTCGGTCTGCCACGGCTCTCTGCCTGATTTATGAAGAACAAAAGCATCGCAGCTGCCAAAGCTAACCCTGAAAGCGAATCCAAGGGAAGGCTTGCTGAAAGGCCAGTGAAGCCTCTGCTTTTTGGTCAAGAGTGTGTAAGCAGGCTTGCTTGCCTTTTACTTTGACTTCCCAAAGTACTTCCTTCCTCTTGAGATGATGCTCATCCTCTTCTCAGAAGAGGGAAAAAAAATGACAGACGGGACAGAGTGAAGAAAAGGAGCATGAGAAAAGTGGAGGGAATGGGAAAAGGGTAAATTTTTACTGACAGATCTGTAGCTGCACAACTCAACCTCTCCAGGAGAGCCAGGTGCCACTATTGGCACTGCCACCACGTGAGTTTGGGCAGGTCGTTTTACTTTGTCTTTGACAGGAGACCTCACTGCTGGGTGCTGTAGCCACGGAGAGAAGGAGAATATGATTTCCACCCCAAGAGGGCACAATCAATATTTATCTGGTTTATCTTCCTGTGCTGGTTTATGATGTCTGCACAGTCCTTCCCACCCCTCCAGCAGACATGATAGAAAGAAATGTTTGTCCAATCCTTGGTTTAGTGCATTAACTTACAGGATTTAGACTAGTAAAAGGGTCTGTGACCAATGATGTGCTTTGTCCTCCCTCTGTAAGGCCAGAAACCTCTGCTGGACGATGGTTGTGGGATTTTTCAGAGCACTGCTTTCAGTGTTGAGTTTCCTCAGTACTTGGTTGTCCTTCCCTCAAAAAGAACTTGAGGTGTAGGATGGGGGGTTGTGTGCTATTTCCCCACACATGGATCTGGAAGAACATAAAATTCTCTAATTATACCTGAGCGAGGGCTGAACGCAACCTACCAGTCAAATATGCTGGGTTGGAGAAAAGGTGCTGAGCTGCCAGAGGAAAAGAGGGAGAAACAGATGTAGGCAGATGAACTCCAGGTTCTTCCCAAAAATTGTCTCTGTTCATTGCTAAAATCATCTACCTGAGTGTCTCCTATCATTTGAGTTAACAGCCGCTAAAAAATTCCTGTTTGAAACTTGTCAGCTTATAAATGGACTTGTCTCCTGCTGGGTCCTGTGGGCTGCAGGTGAGCTAGACTAAATTAACTGACACGCTGAAGATCTTGCTCCAAGGCCCAGAGCCTGTTGGGGGTTTAGGACATAAAAACAGCCAAATGGGTCAGACCAAACATCCACCTAACACAATATCCTATTTCATAAAGTTGCAAATACCAAATGAGTGTAAGAATGCAGTGAGCGTATGGCAATGCTTCCATCAAATACTCTCACAGTCTATAACAATTTCTGCCTTTGGGACTTGCTAAACTGGACATGATTTCTGTGCCTTTTGTACCTTTTAATGGTTTTCTCTTCCACTGATTTGTTTAGCTTCCTTGTGAAGTCATTAAAACTTTCTGTGTCTAAAACACCCCGTGTCAGGGAGTTACACACTCTTAGTACCCATAGAGTGAACCCATATTCGTACCCAGCTATGAGAAACCACCTTATTTTGTTGGTTTTGAACTTGCCACCTGCTGTTAAATTTCTGCATTTTGCAATGAAGTGAGTGTTTCCCTTTGCTTCAGATGGAATTGGGAAGGCAAAAAATTTCCCCTGAATTTAAGCCAGGGGTAATTTTTTTTATTTTTTTTTTTATACAGGCTGTTCTCCAATGTACCAAGGTCATTTGAATTTTAATCCTGTTTTGGAACATACCTTGCAGTCCAGAACAGCTTTGTGTCATCTGCAAATATAATAAGATCCTTCCCTCTTCTACCACCCCTGTCCTGAATGAAAGTGCAAATACCACTAGAGCCAGCACAGATGCCAACGTGTCCCAGCTTGATGTATCCTTCCGTTTTGACAGCAAACCCTTAGTAGCTACCTTCAAGTACAATTTTATCTCTGTTCCTGCTTCCTAGCTTTAGCTGGGTACTATTTTCCTCTCTTGCTTGTACAACATGTGAAATAGTGTCTAGAGCCTTCTTAAAACTAATATCCCCTCCTTCTCTGTCATGCTCAAAGCCTCTTACACTGTATTTACACTGAACTAAGAGCTCTGAGAACTTCCCTCTACCACAGATCGAGGCAAATGCCTGTGACCATTTTGTGGTCCAGAAACCACCTGGTCTGGAACAACTTGTCTCCCAAAACAGGGCAGCCACATGTCAGCTACCTCCTACAAATGGTCCCTGAGTCACCCTAACTGCCCACAGTCTGCCTGGGACATGTTTTTGTACCAAGAGACATTCTCAGTCATGGTTGAGTTTATGTGTTTAGATGTATTTTTCAAATACACAACATTGAGAGGCACCATTCCCAGGTGCTAAAAAAAAAAACAAACCAAAAAACAAAAACCACAAACAAATAAATACATAAATAAATAAACCTCATTAACCTATGAGTTTGCTAGAATGTTTTTTTTTTTCCCAAATCCAGGGTGAGTTCATTTCCCTTTACCATCAATGTCAACTGTCCTAGCCTCACCTGGCAGGACTTAGTAGGCTTTCCTTACAGCTCATTGCTCAGCAGCACTGCTCCAGACTACCTGTCTCTCTGTGCTGGGTTGACAACAGGAGCACCAGGCACAGCCCGATCTTTTCCCAGGGTATGGAGAAACACGTGAAAAGTTGCATTTTGGGTGATGTGAAGAGGGAGGGCCCACAAGAGTTCATCCGACAGGGCAGCAGCACAGTTATGGGGCTGGAGAGTGTTTCAAGTCGTGGGGCTCTCCTGGGCAGGAGGTCCCCAAGAAGCTCTTCCTACTTCTTATTATTACAGCAGAGTGTTCTCAGCCTTCCACAACTGTCCTGGATGCGGTCAGTCTCTAGGTCAAGATTCGGGGTGACCTGGTGCATCAGACCTTGCACCAGAAGGGGGGCTGCCCTGTAATTGCAGGGGGTGCAGAAGCCAGTTATGGAGATTCTCACACAATACCTGCGAGACGTTACACATTTGAAGGGAGCTCTTAGTTTTTGCTGCCTGATGACTCTGGCTTCGCTGAGTCTGCTTTTACGATGCTCTTTTGGGAAGAACACTCTGGGTAACTGTTGATCTTGCTGTAGCCCTGGACTCCACTTGTTTATTTAAACTTCTCTCGGGTGAAGTGACCTTCTTGCATATCAGCAGCGAAGCTGACAAGGTTATCTCTTGCCACTGATTCGGCCCTCCATTCTCCTCACAGGCAAAATCCTGTCACGCGCTGCGGGAATCTGTTTAGCATGACAGCTTGTCCTCCTGCATATTCATCGTCGGCTTTCAACTGCGCTGAAGGCAGGCTGGGGGGGCAAGCAGAAGATAAATGCCTTTCCAGGCGAGGGAGCCTGATGTGGTCTTCCTTCACAGTTCAGACCTCACCAGGCACCAGCGCCTGATCATTTATCATTTTCATTTCTCCTTGGCTCATCAGCTTGCTTTGGGCTCAAAGAGCAGAGGAAGAGAGGATCAGGAGCCTCAGCTTCCCTATTAGCTGTCTTCATTACCTGCAGGAGGTCAGGCAGACTTGCAAACTTCGGGTGTTCTTCTTAAAAAAGAACTGCATCCTACCAATTTATCTCTATTACACTGGAGCGTAAATCAAGATTAGACATAAGCACTTGTAGCCATGAGCAAGGCTGAGATGAACCCTCCTCCCTCCCTTCTTCTGAATCAAACAAGCAAAACAAATAGAGACATCAGTGGCACAGAGATGCTGTGGATGATGCTGAAGCAGAAAGCAAACCTTGTAGGTAAGTTCTTAGAGAGTTCCCCGCAGGCAGCCTAACCACTGTCCCTTTGTCTGCCAGAGACCCACATTTAGGTAGCTGGATGACTTTACCCAGGTCAACCATCTACCCCCAGCATACAAGTTACAAACTGGGAGAGAAGTCTTGGAATTGGCCTGCAGATGTATGGGATAGAGCCCAGTTGTGCACAGTGCACTCCACGCGTGCTCCATGGCAGACCTCTTTCTCCTTTACCTCCAGCATAAGAACTGTTATCTCAATGTCTCCTTGACCACCCTGAAGCTTTTGTGTTGTTGGTACCATAAAGAGCAACATCAGTTTGGTGACAAAACTGTTTTTGCCCTCAGGGACTTGTAGTGTGGGTCAAACCTGCAAGAGGTTCTCAGGATGGGGCTGAGCCACTCAAAGCCATGCAGTTTGATAGCAGGACCTTGCTGCAATTTCTGTCTCTTTTAGATAGGACATTATTATATTATCCTTGCCTTCCAGAAGGGGAAATCAGAGCACGTGCATCCGTGCACACCGCATCTTCCCGTGGCCATACCGCTCCTCCAAGACAGGTTCTCACCCAACACTCTGGGTTTAAGGCTCTGTGTTCATGTTTGAAGGGTTCTGAAGGGAGTGTTAGCTTCCCAAGCTGAACTGGCTCCCATGCCTTGTGGTCATTTTTAATTCCCCGGGAATGGTCTCTGATGGCAGCATTTCTAACACCCTTGTGAACAACTTCTGGCTTTTCCCACTCCTGTTTTCCTGTTTGCAACTGAATTCCAGGCAGTTTTTTCCTCAAAGCCTACATTTCCAAAAACAAACACCTTAGGCCAACAAAGAAGAACCAAAAAAACAAAGAAAAATTTCTTCACACTCAAATCATCCTTTTGGCAGCCTTTCAGCACCAACGCAAAACCCAAATATCTTTCAACATTACCAGCCGAAGACTTTCTTAGAGAGCAGTGCTAATTGCACCACATGGACATTTTGCACAAAGACAACTCATGTAACAGGCTGCCAAAGCCTACACTGCAGCAAGGAACCTGGGGTGACGTGGGATCTTCCAGCGTAACAGGTACCGCACACCAGTTTTGTGGTTAGGAAAAGAAGTGTTAGACGTCAGTTTGGTTCCTAGCATCAGCACACGCTGTCTCCACCCAACAGCGTGCTGAGGGGATGTGATACATCCAGAGCTGCAGCCATCTCCCCTCGCTCCATAAATCTATAGTTTAGTGCAGACGTGTCCATATGAGCCAATCATCAGGTCTCCCATTAGAGTCAGTGTGCGGACAGTGATTCGTCATCCCAAAGTCGAAGTCAAAAATAAAGAGGGATAATTTGTGTCTTAAAGTGTCTATTTCTCTCTTTTAAGTGTAGAGGAAGATAGGGCACTTAGGTTCTATGTAGGCAGCAGTACTGGAGATGCTTAATATTGGGTAAGATAAAGCCAGTGCCTTGGGAAAGGATTTTTGGGAAACCAGCCAGGACAGTAATGGAGCCTACAGAGGGATATAGCTAAGCCAGTGGCTGTCTGCTGTGGGGTAAGATAAATCACACTCTCAGCTCCACCAAGTGATTAGATCTCCATCAGGTGTATTGGGAGCTAGAAACCTTCGTTATACATAGACACTGATACTTTTGACAGGGCGTAATTCAGCTTGCATTTTAAGACATATTAGGTGGGATTCAGTTATAAACGTAAGGTCTACTGAAAACTGAGATACCTTATGGTGTTTGTGGCACTGAGACAGGGCTGGCAGAGGATCTACAGGAGGCTTGTGCCCTTCTGCATCAGGAGGTGGGAGCTAACGGGGTACACTAATGTACCTGAAAGGATGATAGAAGCCAAACTTTGAACCGAATTAGGTGTCTTAATCTGTTAAATTCCTGAAGTTAGGAAAGATAAGTCTGTGTTTTATCCCAAGCAAGATTGTCTTTCTGATAGAGAAACACGGATAAATCCCCCTCCAAACCCAAGGCTCGTTTCCAAGCTGAGAAGTCTCACAGCTTGAGCCCTAACCTTGCAGTTTGCGGTGCTATGTGAATCTATTAGTTCAAACCAACAGCAGTGTTATTAACATTATCTAATGAAGGGTTCTTAGCCAGTGGACACTGGAATCATAATTAGATCCAATCTCCAAAATTAATTATGCTCTCTGTAACTATGAATCTTAGCTGCTACTGGTTAGCATTCTTGGAACAGTATCAAGCAAAATCAGGACTATGTTCTGCTGAAATAACAGACAGTTGTAGTCCAAAAGCTTAATTCCAGAAAATAAGGCAAAAGGCAAAAGGAAAGACTATCAGATGACGAATTCTCAGATGTATAAGGTGGGCTTCAGGGTTTCTGAAGGAAAATCTGGAGGGCAGTTAGTATTATCCTAAAGCAGACATCTAAGATAAGTCATATGTATCACTTAGAGTTCCTGTTCTTCTTGGGTGACTATAGAGAGCCAGGGTGTCTAGCTTAGACTGGGACACCCAAATCTCAGATATTTCTGTTAAGTCGTCTAGCAGATAACCTGTAACTCCGTCCAAACAGACCTTCTTTGTGCCCAAAGAGAGTTTTAAAACCAGATTATTATGGATATATTACCCTTTGATTTTAGATGGTATTTAGGCACAGCACAAATAATGTATATGTGAAAGAAGGGAATTAAGCTCAGAAGAAACTCGAGTCGTCCTCAAGACACTGTTGAGCACTGATATGGAGCACTATATCTATCTCTCTCTGTCCACTGTAATCCCAAAAAGCTAATGGTCTAGTTAACACGACCTAAAGAAATAGTCTAGAAAAAAAAGAATGATGACTACATTCTGCAATGATGGCAGTTGTTCCTATGGAAAGGAGAGGGACAAATTTCTCTGTTTGGTAAGGACAGGAGAGGTCACAGGCTTGGAGAGCACCTCTGAAAACTCAGGTGAGATATGAGACATTATCTTAGTGGTAGAACAAGAGAAGATTTGAACTTGATTGGTGGTGGGGAAGGGAAGAGTATTTATTATTGGCAGTTGCAGAAGGCTAAAAAAAACCACATCAGGAATGCTTAATCCAGCCTTAAACTAGATGACTTCTTGAGTTTCTTTCCAGTCCTCCTCTTCTGTGATTCTTTGAAATGTCTTCCAGATTGCTGCTCTGCCTTCATTTTATTTTCTGCTGACTCTCCTGATATTGTTATTTTTTCTGTTTAGACTAATATATCCCAAAGGTGTCATTTAAATAAAAATGCGTATCCACAATCTTAAATACATCCAAGCCATGAAAATAGTCACTTCTTTTCCACTTCACTGAAATTTCTGGCTCTTGCTAACTACTTCCTAAACACAACTAGTATTAATTTAGCATTTTACATGGAAGTTATGTAAGGAAAGTTTTTGGAAAAAGAAAAGGTGTGGTGATTATCAGGCTTTCCTAAACAGGGATTTAAAATACAAGTTATTGAAGGTATGGCAGATGATGTCTTAAATGATTAGGTTTGCAATAGAGTGATTTCAAGCATATGTATAAAATCTGGGTGTGTCTAACGTATATGTCACTTGAATTAAGGTTTAGTTCTGGGTTCTCTAAGAGACCCAGATACCTGAAGCAGAGATCCTCCCCGTCTGAGAAACCATCTTTAGAGGACTTATTAAGCTAAAAGTTGGCATAAAAAAAATGCACTCTGTATGGTGGCTTAAAAAAGCAGATTTTTTATTTTTGATTTTAAATGATTTTTTATGTGTACAACAGTTCTCATAGAAGAATTTCAAGAAATACTAATTAGGAGAGAAACAGTAGGCCCTACTGCTCTCTGTCAAAAAAAGAAAAAAAAAAAAAAAAATGGAGCCGGACAAATTGCTTAAAGCCTTCTTCTGAAAGGAACTGGATAAAAAGCCTTCATAGGAATCAGGTTTTAAGGGAAAAGCTCACCTAATGAGTGAGTCAAGTGCTGAAGTATAGCCAAGGGGGCTGGGTTTTCCTTTAATTTGAGGGGTTTTTTTCTAGTTTTTTTGTGCCCTGAAACTGCGGCAAAGCTGCCTGGCTGATAAGGAAGACAATGACGTCATGGCTCTGTTCACCATGACAGTCAGGGTCAACCTCACCATTTTCTTCAGGACCAGACTATCAAGTAACATCTCTGCTCAATCCCTTCAAGGTTTTGGGCGACTGTATCATTACAAACAAAAGGAATTGGGCCCCTGGGAGCCCAGAGACTTGGAAGTGATGCTTGTTGGCATAATGGGATGTGGGAAACAATTTGCATTTGACACAGGAGAAGGCATCTGGTTTTCGTTAATTGGGTAACAAGGCAGGAAAGCTATCAGATGTGCTAATTTGTTGGTCTGGCATGTGTTGAGATGGGGTACTGAGGATGTTCTGGCACTGTGTGATGAGGAAAACTTCCTAACTAATTTCTGAGCCAAGGCTGTTTTGACAAGGAGAATGTTGATGGTTTTTAAGGTCACAGTGACCTAAATGGTGATGTTAATGTGGAAGTGATGTAAATACATATGAGCTGGTGTTCAGCTAATGGAAATGGGTATTGTGAGATAGATGCCTCTTAACTGCTGTCAATGAGTACATAAATCCAGCAGTTTAGGTATTAAAAAGATATAGTTTGTTGAATTTTATGACATTTTGAGTACGTTACTTACCGTGTTTTGCAGGCCAAGAAGGTGGAAAGTCTGAAAGGGGTGCCAAACTCCCAGCAAGGTTTTGCCTTGTATAAGTGCATCTTCCCTTTGATTAGCAAAGAACACTAACTTTGCTCCTTGATTTCTATTTCAGTAACAGTGCCATTTTTGTAATAATCTGAATGGGGCTAATGCTAAGCATACCTGTCAGAAATAATAACTATTTAACCAAGCATCATTATCAGTGTAGGATAATAACTTTCCACCCTCAGCAACACTCCAGCCCAGGCTTTAATTTTCCCTATTATGGGGACTGGTTTAGATAGTGATTCATCTGAGCTGATTTAGATGTTTGTGTTAGGAGGAAGTGAATTTCACTCTTAATTCATCAACAGTACTGACCATGGTGACTTACACCTTTTACATATACAAAGAGTCAAGTCTGACTGACTTATTAGCAAGTATTTTCATGTAGTTAAAAACTAACCACGTTATCCCCTTATTTTCTCCTGAGAAACTTAACAGACTAAGCTCTACATTAAAATATCTCAATTTATCAACATTTTTCTTGAAAATGGACAATATGTTGGAAAGCAAAAATGCAGTAATAATTGTGACTTAGCCTGAGTAAGCAATATAACATTGTACTGTATCTCTTCTAGGATTTCACTGGTGGTTTTGTGCATAGCAGCTCTAAATAGATTTAACTGGGTGAAAAGGAAACTCTGTTCCCAGGGTATTTTTTATTTAATGATATCCATTAGAGTGGTGTCATTTTTCAAGATAACGAATAAACATAGTGACCACTAAATTTTTGGATTAAAATGAAAACCAAAGAACCTTTGTGGAAGTCATTCAGCAGATACCATGTTGACAGAGCTGATAGCTGAGATTTCACAATAAACTGCAGATCTAGGTTCTAGTCTCAGCTTTATTAGCATTTTCCAGCATGACAAGTCATATACAGCGGGGGACCTTGCATATCTAAAATGTCCACCTCTGCCAGGGCCCTGAGCACACTAACAGTCCTGAATTGCACCAGCCAGCCTCACCTGGGTCCTCTACCCTTTGCTCACCAGCCCAAAAGCTCTGTTTAAGTTCGGTGAGAGCCCAGCCCAGCCTGGGCTGTGGTTTTCCTCAGCTCCTGGCTTGTTCTGCCCTCATGGAGAAGCCCTGCTTTGCTGCTCCCTGACATCTTCATCCATGACGGTCACCTCAAGATCTGTATAGTCAACATACAGGGCATAATTCATCTTGCTCTGAAATGCACATCTAAAACAGTTCAGGCAGATAGAGCTCTGTCATATATGATTATTTTTCCTCAACAGACCATTCAGAAACAGCTGTAACTTTTGGCAGGTGTAAGTAAATGAAATGGTTCCCACATTTTGAAAATGGCCAGGGGATCAAATCTGCTACTGAATTCGACTTAATAAATTCATTTTCATCAGGGGAGTTGCAGCAACAGCCCAGTACTGCAATTTCAGTCCAATGGTGTTGTCAAGCGTGATGTGGTTAGCAGAAGCACCACCAGAGAGAGATGCTAAGAGCACACACAAAGTCTGTTTCTGTGATTGTGTCAGTCTTTCGACTGTGAGATGACACCATTGAACAATTTGCATTTTAGCTTCACTCAATAACTGTGAGAACACATCCTTAGCCTGCTTCAATACTGAGTTTTTCAGAGCATGGACTCTGTCTCATCGTGTGTCCTATAATGTTTTGATTCTCAGCTGAGATTGTTTTACAAATAAGGAGGTGCTCCTCTTCTGATCAGAAGCAGAGCTGAGCAATGAGTGGAATCTGGGCAGGAGTCTAGCATGACTGCAGACAACAACGAAGAGCAGTAGATGTGCAGGATATTCCCCCAGGGAGGAAGGAGAAGAGGTCAGAAATGATGAAATGATTCCTCCAAAATGTGCTTCACATGGCTAATAAATGTCAAAGTGCTATGAAGCATCATGAGACATGGAAAAGGAAATGGACAAGATACTAAATACTTGGAAAAACAATAAAAAAACCCCTCACTGACCTGGAAGCCACCAAGGCAAGCTGTTTACAAAGTATTTGAAAGAGACATCTGTTGACATGCAATGGATACTGTGGCACACTGCCTTTTATGTGCCACTTCCATGACAAATGCCTCGAGCCTTTGGACGGTTCCCAGCAAACCCTCTGGTAACAGGGGAGGGGAGAATGCGTGATGCTAAAAGCAAAGGACTAAACAATTGGAGGAAATGCCTTTGAGATAGCTCCTGGGGAGCTTGGCTATCTTCTTACCTAATAAAATTAATTTCCCTGGCCTACACATGTTCACTGAGACTGCTTTTCTCCTGGCACTTTTCCACACTCTGGGACCAGTGTCTAAATGGTGCTGACACAAATCATTTCCCAAAGAAAGCTCAAGCCTGCCTCCTGTCTTTCCTCAAATAAAAAATTCCTATTAAGTCAATGAGAATCCAAGTCTGAAGTCCTTTCCAAAAGTAGGTGACGCAGGAAGCTACTGTCACTAATACAATCCAGCATCTGTAGCCACTCATAAGCCAAGGAGCCCTATGGCTACAAGTCATGTCAGACAACCCTGTTTCCCTTGCTTGAATGACTGGGTCTTCAGATACATCTGGGTCATCTGAAGGCAGCATTTTGGTAGGACCTAGGAAAAAGATCTGAATTCACGATGTAGTCAAATATGACCTACTCAGTGGGAGTACTTCTGCGATTTGTTAGGCACATGAGTCCATTGAGGACAGAGCCTTTCCTTTAATCAGCCAGCCAGAATCTGGAATGAACTTGCACTAAAATGATATTTTCATTAATTGGCCATTAGTTTTGTGTGTCACTTCAACCTCTAGTATATTGAATAAACATGGTCCAAAAGTATGTCATGAATCTTTCTTGAAACCATCTAATGAAGACAGTTTCTAGCTTACGTTGACGCAGTTTGTAAGCAATAGGATCTGCATTCTTTTCCTGCTGCCACCTTGAAATTATGACTGACATCCAAGATAATCTTGGAAAGGTCAAAACGTGTTACAGGAATTTAACAAAATATGACTTAAATCCAGCTTTGAAAAACCATTGAAATGTTGCCTAGCTCTGTCCATTTGAGTTGGCAAAGACGTGAGCACACACAATGCACACATCATAAAAACTGAGACATATTTACCATGTCTTGACTGGGGAATGTTTCTGGTTTTGCTTCTCTCTCTGTCATTTTCCCCAGAAAGTAATGGTTTACATTTGGAAGTCCATTAGATTTTGTATAAATTTCATTCGCTTATCAGTTGAGGTATGCAGCTAACAGAGAGATAGCTTAAATCATTGGGTCACCATGCCCGTGAAGAACATGGGAAGATTCAAAGAGGGGTATGAAGTACTAACATCTTCGTCACAGTTTCTCAGATAATATTGCAGAAAGTCAGCTCCTCCAGGAGAATGAGAAGTGACTGTAACGGCTGAGTACACAGCTGGGATCTGTTCTGTCTAAGTTCAGCTGGCTATGATGTAGAGAACTACAAATGAGCTAGACACCTTTGGTGTACTTTATAGTCCACAGAGACAGGTAGGGTACAAAGCATCAGCTTTACTTTATTTGGATAAAATAGATTGATACTCACACTCCCTACCTATTGATTACTTCTCTATTGAATACAATGTCTATTTCAAATGTCCCTACATTGTATGTTGAATAAAAATATTATGTGGTGTACCTTGATCATGGCTGTAATTACAAATGGCAGCTCAGTTCTTTCTGCCCAGTAAGAGAAATGTTTGTAATTACTAACCCCGATTGTGAACACTATACTGCTCCATTACTGAAGAAACTGAGCTGCTTCTGAGACATATACTTTCTTTGCAGAGCAAGGTGATGGGAAAGTCAAATAGAGTACCCAAACTGAAAATTTGAGGCATATGGACTGTGTAACACAAGCTGTTTGCAGGATGTAAAGCAATTCATTCTAAACAGAATTGACTGCTGAACCACAGCCAATTTTTGAAATGAAATCTGCCTTGTTTGGGTTTAAACATGGAAGAAGAGCATCTGGGGATAAATGTGAAAAGACAGATGCGTTTTAGGAACCGTGTATAAATGATATCTCCATCCCACCTCTGCATGTTCTCATACCCAAACAGTAAAGTCATTAATAAGAATATATAGGGTAACTAAATACATACTCCTTCTGCCTTACCCTCCGGTGTACAGGGAGCGGCAGGAGCTCCATGGTCTCCCAAAGTGCCAATGCACCAAGGGGATAACTGCAAGGCAGCTGGGTCAATTTGCACCAGCTGAACATTTGCATCAGAGAAACACACCTAGGAATCCTTGAGGTCCATCCCACACACATGCCCCCATCCAACTTGCTTAGCTGAGAAGTCAAAACATAATTTTCATGTCTGTACAGTCTGTCAGGAAAACCTCACAGCAGAAGAACTTGCAGGGCTGATAAGGGACTTCCAGCAGAGGAGTTGATGAAGCCTTAGGAAGGTAATGTGTAGGCTCTGATGGCTAATGATGGCTGGCCGCGCTCTGTAGCTTTTCCTTAAGTGGCAGAAGATACCCCAAGCCCTATCTTCTTCGTTTTCCATTATTCTGGGATTATTCAAGATATGCTCTTCCACTCCTTACCCACCATTCTCATTTCCAAAGCAGAGGTGTGATCCTCTTGCTTTGGGAAATATACAACATTTGGAAGCAATACTCATGTGTGAAGCTGAAATCTGGAGAAAAAAGAAAGAAAGAAAGAAACCCCACAAGTTAACAGTTCCACCTTGTAGTCAACTCAGTTCTTTTGAACTTGCTTAATGTTAAACTCACTCCCTTCATGGGCTCTGAATTTATCAGGAACTTCTTTATTAAAACAGCAGCCTGTCCTTCCTTTCCACAAGCCCATCTGCTGCTAGTAGCCAGGGGCGTAAGAACGGCTGTATGGGTTCAAACCACAGACCCATCCAGCCCTGTATCTTGTTTCCAGAAATGGCCAATATCGTTTCCAAATGCAGGTGCCTCGGAAAGAGTGGAAGGATAAACAAAGCACGTAGTGATAATTCTCCAAATATTATCCCAACCTCCAAGAATTTACAGCCTAAATACTTCCTGAAATATAGGGGCTGTCTTTCTCCTTAGTAACTTCCCATGGATGCTACTTCTATGAACTCATCCATTTCAACTCTGAGCCCATGTCAACTTTGAGTATCCAAAACATCCCATGGTGAAGAGCTGACATCTTAATTATACGTTCCCCGCTCTCTGTAGGACTTGACTGTAGGTGTTCTTCCTCTCTACTCAGATAGTTAACCAATGACTTTAATTCCTCAGGGATTTTGATGTTATTAGAAGACCTCAGAGACTGCTTACAGGATTTGAAATCCTAATCACAGGAAAAATCAGCAACAATGTGGATGTTATTCATGCCAGCAGATACAACCACCTCCATTGCAGATATCCCTGTCTGAGGTGATTGCTGACAAGAGAGACAGAAGAGTCTAGGACCTGCTGTCGTCATCTCCTCCTGGAGAAAGGGAGATGATTCTTCCTTAAAATGCCTTCTTCCATCCTTTAATTATGAAGGCACAGGTTAAGGTGTTTAAAATTCAAGTAAATCCCACCACAGATTTTTCCAGGCAAGGATGACTGAGATTTTCTTGCTGTCACATGGTGACAAAAGACCCCACAAATAAACCAAAAGAGCAAATCACAGAGTGTTGTAGGAAAGCAGTCATGTTTGATTAAAGTTTTGGAGTTCATGCAAATAAAATATTTCCCTTTCAAATCTACATCTACTGCTTGACCTTCTCTACTGGACAAAAGCAGGGGATCAGGCTAAATATGTACCTGTGTGATACAAATTCAGCTGGCACTTGTAGTCTTTCCAGTCCTGCCATAGATGTCTGTACAAGATTTGTCTGTTAGACCCCAGCAGTCTCTGGGCTTCGGCAGTCGGACCGTTAGACAAGCAGGAAGGAACACACTGCTTTGAGCAAAAAGGGCAGATAAACAGGAGTTCAGGAGATTTACACACGCTAATTCTTGGATAAACATCCTCGTCTGGACTCTGGTCTATCAGTTATAAGCTGGAAACCCTGCCCTGCCTGTAGTTCAGGGCGAAGTTTCCCGCTCACGCTGACTCCTCCTAAGAGGAGTTGTCTCCACTATCCTCATGCTTTTCCAGCGCAAGAATTAGCATTAACCCCATTTCCTTAGAAAGGCAAATGGACCATGGAACATTTAACTCTGCAGGCCACCAGCAGGAGTGCCTTCTGAGCTCAGATTAGTGCTCTAAGATTGGGCTGCATGACTGGTCTTGAAATACTGGTCCAGTTTAGCATATTTAGCAGAGATCATCCCCTTGTGTTTCTCCAAAGCCACATTCAGGTGTCCATGTTCGTGCATGGCTATGAACTGTCAGTCATCCTGGCTGGGTTCATGGGGTCACAGTGCAAATATCAAGCTGCAGCTGCCTTGCACCTTCCCCAGCTTTTACTCTTAGTCTCTTTCCCCTCTCATGTCCCAACACACTGCAAGCCTCTCCAATCATGTTACCAGCTCTTGCATGCTCTTAAATACTGGAAAGACCAATGCTAAAGCAGCCCTTTGCTGTCCTTGGATTTTAGTCATCCTTGCCACCTGTTAAAAAATTAAAAAGCAAAAATGCGTCTTCAATGTGACGTCCTACATCCACATTTAAGTAGTGGAATAAAGACCAAGGTTTAGGGCCAGTGCAGGACCAGCCTAGCAGCTTGTGTTGATTTCAGCTCAGATGGAAATCAGGTTGCTTGTTTTCTCTGAATATGGACTTGGGAATTTAGCCTAAAGCAGGCCTTTGGTTGTAGAAAGTTGTCTGTCTTTTTTACACTTGGGTTGAAATGTAACACTCATGAAAGATTCTAGCTTGTGCAGTTTAGATGATAGTTTATTATGCTATGTCTTAAAGAAGAGATACAAAGTCCTCTCCTGAGCATCCCAGGTGCTATACTGAAGATGAATAAAAGTTATAGGACACAGGACACATTTATCACATATTATTGCTTGAGCATGCTGCAACTTATAGTTAACTGTGCTTCTGTCTCCTGCAGAGCTCAGGTCACTAACTGAACTCAAAATCTCAGGAAGGCAGCTAGTAACCAGGATTGCCATCTGCTCCCAGCAGGCAAAGGATCACCCGGACTTCTATGGTTCACACCAGCAGAGCTGACCTCTCTTCCTTGCCCCGCAAAAAGGACAGTTGTGTCCATAGCAGAGAGTCCCTTGCTGGGGATGGGTCCTGAATGGGGAAGTGTTTGCTGGCCCCAGCCAAAATCATGCCAGAAAGCCAGATCCAGACCTGGGCTGTGATTGCCTTATTAATATAAAGGGAGTCAGAGGGCATGGGGGAAACACAGGGACCATGAACAATTTAACGGGATATGATGCCATTCCATTATGTCATATATGCCCCCCTCTTTCTCCCAACTTGTGTTCATTTATCTACACACACGCACACACATGCAAGTATATATGTACATACATAATTACATACATATTAAATATAACTGTAAATATAAAGCATTCTGTGGGAACTGCATACACACACATACAACAGTATCTGCACACACACATGTATATGTGTATGTATATACATATAATGTATAAGTATGTATATGCACACATATAATGCACATACACATGTTGGCAATAACTCTTATGCTTTTTCTAATATCTAAATCTCATACACAAATACCCTTTGAAGCAATAGTCCACTCTGGCTATGACTAAACAAACTTTTTATCCTTCAAGAAAGGGGGGGGGGGGGAGACCCTATTCTGTTGAAAAATAAATAAATCAAACGCACCAAAACTTACAGATGAAAAGTCTCAATGAGGGAGGAAGAGGATTTGGAACTGAGCCTGCCTACATGACACAGAATACCAGGTATCTTTGATGGATGGGAGCATACAGTGCCAAAGTGACCCCTCCTGGGCTATAACGCAACGCTGGCTGGGCATGGTGCCCTCCTGTTTGGCTGCTCTGCTCCTGCAACGCTCACTGGGAGCCAGCGACGCTCAGATGCATCCTCTGCACAAGTCAACAAGGGTGATTTTGGACACTGGCCCCCTTTGGATTGCATTAAGCAGCACAAGGAGGGTCTGTGAGCTGCTGCCCACAGCAGGGGCTCCCGGGCTGGTTCATCCCCACCTACTCCTGCAGTGGATGCAGCAGCACAAGGTCTGCCAGGCAGCAAAACTTATTTCACTTTCCTCCAGCTGTGCTCCCCCTGCTTTCCTATGCCTTCT
Source organism: Buteo buteo (assembly GCF_964188355.1). Classification (NCBI taxonomy): domain Eukaryota; kingdom Metazoa; phylum Chordata; class Aves; order Accipitriformes; family Accipitridae; genus Buteo; species Buteo buteo. The sequence continues at coordinate 2,708,779 of NC_134172.1, read as the reverse complement.
CGATTAAGGTCTTGGGGAGATGATAATAGCTGTATCGCTTTGCCTTTTCCTCCCTTCTTGGGACCTGGGGGTGCGGCCGTCCATAAACTGATAAATAAGCACACCAAGCAGCCTCCCACTTTGATTTGGATCCTGCAGAGAGGCTGAGGCAGAGCCAGGAACACGGCAAAATGCTTTAACTTCTCCAAGAGGAGAAGGACGTGAAGGTGGGAGGTGAAGGGCATGTTCAAAACCACACACCACCACAGTTCTCTGCTCTCGTCACTGGTGCAACCCTTAAAGACCCATAGCTCAGGGCCCTGCTTCGCCCCTTCTGGAGGCTGTAGAAGTCCCTCAGCCCAAGGATGTAGGATTTATGAGGCTGACTGTGAACTGAATTTCATGGCAGGCCCAAGGTGATGTTGGAAGAGGTGTCATTCCTCCCTCCGCCTTGCCAGAGGTGAGCAGCAGAGGGGGAGATGATACAACACACGGGCAGGAGAGCCAAGTCACGGTGCAAGGGGCACACTGGTGTGGTGCCAGCCGGAGCGCAGAGGTCCTGCCTCCCTCCACTGAAGAGCTGACCTTAAAAAATGCTGTGTTGTTCCTCCTCGGAGAAAGACTGGTGTCTCCCAGAAGGATCCTGGCAGCTCCCAGAGAAGGTGCCAGCACTTTCATTGAAAAATTGCACCTCTGGCACCCTCTTTCAAGTCTCTGAGAAGTGCAGAGCACCCCAGGCACTGGATATTCATTCCAGATGATTGAGAAATAGATTCAGAGGAATCATCACAAGCCAGAAGGGTTTGAGTAAACAAGCTGTCAGAAGACACCAGCTTTTTCCACCTGTCCCTACCCTTTGCTGACAGCCCACGGCCATGTCACCTCAGGGAATGGTGTCCAGATGCATCCTCCTTGCCCAGGAATAACAAACACCTCCAAGGTGGTCTCTTCTCAAGCCCTATGAGGGCAATTCCTCATGTGAGTGTGAGTTTCCCTGCTTGACTCATGTCCTGTTTTGCTCAGATCGAAGAGAGGCACCTGGTGACCGGCAAGTGCCAAAAGTTGCATCTTTGGGGCTTGGGGAGGGTGTGGGGAGGGTTACTGGGTTCCCTGGATCACCAGACCTCTCTGCTCGCCAGGAAAAACACCGCCTGATCTACTGGCAAGCGGGGCAGATGCTCGGAGGTTTGCGGCTCATCTCAACCTGCTGGCGGGTGTCCCAACCTCTGCGGTCTCTGGAAGCCTGAGGCCCAAGGTTCGTGCTCCAGATTGTGCGATAGGATGGCATCTGTCACACCTCGGGGTGGGATGGCACCCTGGACCCCCCCTCAGCCCATACGGCGGTGGGAGGAGGCGAATGGGAAACCCGCCAGCCAGAGGCGCGTAATCCTCCCCGGCACCGGGACGCCCGTCTGCCAGCCCTCCGGCAATTCCAGTTAACGTCCCGGTGCAGGAGAGCAGCACCATGATGGGAACACCCAAATCAAGGACCTGGGTGAGGAGCATACGGTGGCAGATAGGAGGATGGGTTCTATGCTCAGCGTGGGGGGCATCACGGACCTCCTGCTGCAGGAGGGAGGCGATTGCTTCTCCTTTTCTTCTGCAGCGACGGGTGCTACAGTCACAGCTCGCACCGTCCCTGACCCTTTGCGGACACACCGGACGAGGAACGATCTCCAGAGAACAGCGTGTCACAAAATAGCTTGCTCTCCTTTTCCATCTGTTGTAAAAATACCCCCCCAGCAGTGCCGGTGGACTCAGCTCGGATACCCCTATGAGGAGGCAGGGGAAAGGCAGAATTAGACAGGATGGCTGTTATTAAAAGGCTGTCCCACCATGTGACTCCGAGCAAGCATTCTCCAAGCCTCCCGAGTAACGAGAGGCTGTTAGTGCCAGCTAATTAGCAGCAAGCTAATGGGTCGGTTGCTGGAGCCCCTGGCTGCAAGTAAATTAAGTAAGAACAAAGGAAATGAAATCTACCGAACAGAAAAGTTATTGGGGGTGGTAGCACAGGACAGTTCCAGGAATAAACTTAATAGGCTTAGTAGTATTTAGGTGTAACTAACAAGAGCTGAGGTTCACATGCTGCTTGCTAATTTATTCCATCCTCTTGACTGAAAGCAAAGCGGAGGGACAGAAAATGAAGAAATCCATGGAGTGGAAGAAAAGCAAACATCAAAATGTCTTCAAAGGGAAGATAAGCTATTTCAAGCAGCCTTTAGATATTTAGCCCCAAAAAGGCCTTCAGGAAAAAGTGAAGCAAGGTTGAAAGGGAAGTAGGTTATCAACCTGGACACAACTTGAGGGGTCAAAAGGTATGGATGGAGTCAGCCTTTGAGTGAGTCTACTTTGTCTCCCTGCAAACCTTAGACAAGTCACCTAATCTACCCCATGCCTTTGCCTCCTTCTGCTCCTGTCCAGCCTCCTTGCAGAGACCTCTTCCACTTATTTCAGCGGAGAGTCTGACCGTTGCAGTCGCTCCCTTGGGGAGAGCTTTTCTGTAATCCCATTTAGTTTGAAGCTGGCATTTATCAGGTGGATTTCTTTCCCCCTTCTTAGCACAGGTGCGCTTTTAAACTACAATAACAAGAAATATTCTTATTCCTGACTTAACTGATATTTTTTTTCTAATCATTGTCAATCCTCTTTATTCATAATCAATAAACAGTCTTCTTGAGACCATTAGCCTCTGTAAAGCATTGTCACAGGACAGAAGTGGGACTAAGGCCCAAATTTTTTAAGCAACTTAAGTTCCTGACTCCTCCTGGACTTCAGAAGACCTTGGTGTTCAAATACTCCTCAGAGTCTGGGCCTGACAGCTCCATGGTGGTTTTCACATCTGAGGATGTGAGGTTAGATCCATGAATCCTTCCTTTCTTTTAGCCCACATGCAACCTGGGACTTCAACCCCAGAGTATTTACTTTTTCTATTATTTATGCCCTTGCTCAGGCCCCAAAAGAAAGTATACTGCAAAGATTGCATAGGCAGCAGCAGTGCACTCCCTACACTTCAAATCAGTAGGTCTTTCTTCCAGATTCTCTCATTTCAGTGATCACATATCAAAGCAAAATCTTCTTGGAATATATATGTAGCTGAATTTTAGCTGAACTTTCTCCAGCTGCAAAATCAGTGTGAATTCTCCTCTTGCATCTCACAGAAGAAAAAGAAAGGGCCATTTCTACAGCAAGATGTCTTCAGAGTGAAATCTGCCTTGGACAACTGCAAATTTTCAGCCCAATGCTCACAGTCAAATGAATGATAAACCACCAGGGAAAAGTGGAATTTACAATTCAGATAGTAGGTAGCTGATAGTAGCAATGATGTTAATAATAATACCAATAATAATTTATGGGCAGAAATAAATTCATGAAGAATAGAAAGATATTTATTTGCTTTGGTCAGGGAGAGAACCCGTGATTAAGTCCAGTGGCCTAATGAGTTCACAGCTCGCAGCTCAGCTCTAGTACCTGTCCATGTGCATAGTCTTCAGATGTACGATGTGCTCTGGCTTAGCTAACGCTTAATGGGAAAGAGGTGAGCTTTGACCTTGCAGTTGGGGTGGACAAAGAGCATGCTCACACAACCATGTAACAGATGGCAGCTTTAAGCCACATTATCTTGATTGTGTGTTTGAGCTCCACCTCCTCGTGGTGAAACCCGCTGCTGTAGGTACGGGTGGTTACACCCCGTCATCCCGGTCTGACGAGGTGGGGAACTGAAACCATTTTTGGTGACAAGAAGTCACTAAATCTGAAGGGTTTCAGTCTCATTTCTCAGCTCAGTTGACATACCAGCCATGGGGCCTGTGATTACGTGATCATCCCAGAGAGCAAACTAGCCTCACCCTTTTCTATTCTATGGGAACACAATTAATTCCTTCTTGCACATCATTAACAAGGTCCCAGTTGCAGGATCTTCACTGGTAGTACAAACCGAAGAGTTAGACGTGACCCACTGCAATGTCCATCCTTGGTACTGGTTGCAAGAGAAGTAATTTTTTGGTTTGTGGCTGGAACCTGCAGTGTTTATAAAGCAGACAGCTTGCAAAAATTAGATAGAGAGCTAGTAGATAGCAGGTTACTGAGGCCACCTATAGTCCTTTTTAAGTCTCACAGGCTTCATCCCTAATTCTTTTAGTTTCTGTGCACTCCCTGCCATTTCCCCAGGCCCAGGCTGGGTTCAGGCTGTATGTCAGTCTTATCTGACCATCAGGCCATTTGCTGATTTCAACCTGAATGACATGAAACCTTTCACGCAGTGTGAATCCCACGGAGCCCGTGAACTCAGATCTCAGGGAATCTGCCCTGTGTAATAGTGAGCTCCTTAGGGGTAATCTATGACAATGAAAAATATTTTTTCTCAACTTGTGATGTTCTGTGTGCTGAGTACACCCTGGTTCATAGCCCTCTTTTTCTCGGACTGGACAGAGGATGGACTGGAGGTGAAGATTCACCTAAACTTGTTTCACCTGAGCACTGACATGGCAGACTTCACAAAGTACCATACAATCGTCCTGTTATTAAACAAATTTACAGAAGGAATTCAGCAGGAAGAGGAGGACATGCAGCTTGAGGGTGTTAGGCAGATGATCTCTGAAGTCAGCAGTTACAACTGAAGAGCTGACAGTCTGCAGGTGTTCATCACAGCGCTCCAGCTCTTGGTTCCGAAACTCATAGCACAGCTACGTCAGGGGTTATCAGCACATCTTGGTTTTCTTCAGTCCAGCAGCAATAGGATTAGTTAAAGTTACTAATGAAAATAGTTTGAGCAAAACTTTACATTCACATAACCCATCAGGTTATCACTGTAAGAGATATATTGGTTAAATGCATTGGATGGAAATGGTCATGTAAAATCATTTCAACTGGCTCCACAGCTCATCTAAACGTTCAGGACACAACAGATTTCTCTGCCTTCAGAGATGGTAGGAACTTCAGGTCTTTAAAGTAGACTCTTCTCACTGGAGTCTTGCTGATGTATTGGGTAAAGGTATTGGTAGGGGAAGGTGGCTATTTGGGGGTTAGGAGGCCTTGTGTTTGTTTGATTTTTATTGGCTTGAGAGCTTCATAGAGGTAAAACCAAAATCAGAATCACTTATCTATCACTTATCAATCCAACAGTGAGTGAAAGATCCCCAGAATCTCCACAAAGACAGATCATTCTGTTCTGATGTCTACACATGGATTTGGGTAGTTCTCCTTAGTCATGCAAGCTGAAAAGCATTGCCCTGTCTACCTAATTTCTCAAAGAAAAGTATTTCTTTTAAAGATCTCTCATTCTGTCCTGATCTGTGCTATTTCAGTTCTGTGGAGAAGCCCTGGAATCAGTTCTCTGTCCATGGCTAAAGCTATTAATCACTCTGTGCTACACCTTTGCTGTGGGCCAAGGACTGAGAGCTAGATACTTGCAAACAGACACACACACACACAAAAAAAAAAAATTAGCACAGCTGTTATGGAAAGCTCTCCCAGGTGATCCTGAAGAGTACAAGACTGGAGGGATTCACCTCTGGTACCTATGAGCAAAGTTGGTTGGGCAGGGACAACATTGCAATGAAAAAGATGCCAATTCAGGGTGGGCTCTGAAGTTTGAAGACAGCTTCCCCACAGGGTCTTGTATAGATAAAGCAATATTCCGCGCTATTATGCAAGTTTCAGCATGCCCTGCTCATGTGTGATAACTTCCTTACTGATTAAAGACATCAAGTTTCTCTACTGCCTGCCAAAAAGGGACAGCAGTATGGGTGTCCAAGGAGACAAAATTACACAACAGGTTGTTCCCCTGCATTGTAATACATATTCTGCATCACGTTTTTCCTTCTCCACTGCTCCCAGATGACAAAGGCTCCTCCTCTGCAAGCTGCAAAGCAGCCCCTGTTCAGGAATGTCATTACTAGAGGGGCTTTAAAATAAAGCAGGGCACACAAAAATGTGATGACTTGTCAAAAATGCAGGCTGCAAGGTGTTTAAGGCATGAATTTCCTCTTAATGAAGCCTCGCTGAGGGAATATTGCGTTCAGCCTAGAGTGCAAGCGATGATGTATCACAAATTTATGGCTGTCCCCTAGTGTTTCCCAGAGTGAGGAAGGGGGCATGAAAATAGCCACACAAGGAAGGGCTTGTAAAATCACCGCCATTCAAGCCGTCGCTTGGCCCCAAGCCATATCTGTCAGGGGGTTTCAGAGCACTGGGGAGCAGCACAGCTCAGCAGGACCACCGATTAGATGCAAAACCTGGGTGGATTTCCCCTTTGGGTGGGCAGTCCACAGCCGGTTTGGGTAGGCAGGACATTGCAGAGGGTCAAACATCGTCATGGGCTGCGTTGAAAAGGAGCATGAAGGAATGCACTGAAACAGGTTGTCTGTCAGAAAGTTGCCTCCCCCAATCCCGATAGTCACATTCATCTCTTCTACCCCAAAACAAACAGACTGTTTTTTCCATCTGAAACAGAGCAGAGTTAACGGCTTCAGCAACGGGGGATGTGGGGTCTTCCCCTCTCCGCATATGGGCAAAGCAGTGGTCTGTTTGAGTAGGAAAAGTCAGTCGTCATCTGTCACCGGGGCCGATGCATGCATGTATCAGGCATCCTGCAAGGTCCATCACCCGAGCAGCCCTGACGTGAGAGGGGGAGAGACCCTTTTCTACCTTGTTCCTTTTAGCATCCCTCCACCAAGGTTACTGTCCACCATCCCTGGCCCGTTAAGGGTGTCTTGGAAAGCCAAATTCAAGTGTGAAGTTAACACTGGTTTGTGCAAAATTTCCTCCATCTACAAGGTGGGTATTTCTACTGCTTGAGCGAGCAGGAATTAATTCATATATGGCCCTGTCAGCCTAGAAGGACAAAGCCTGGCAGGGGTCAAGCTTAGATCAGATGTACTATGGATTCCCACGGTCTCCACAGCTAGAGACCAACCTCAGGTAGGGCTGTGGCCTCTGTTCTGCTCCATGCTCCACACTCACCACTCACAGATACTCCTTTATTTTGACAATTGGTCTTACTGCATGCGGAGGGATTCACAGAGCAGGAGAAAGGCTCATTTATGGGAGGAGAAGGGGAGAAGTGTTTGGTTTGACAGAGCCCTGAACACAAAGGAGTTGCTCTAGAAGATACCTGCTGCTTTGCCACCATCATTCAATAAGATATTCTCCATGTGTCCCTTCTGGAATAAGCCTTAAGAGCAAGAAAGGATGCAGGATGGTACAGAAAAGGAGGTCAAATTCTGCAGGGTTCCGAAAGCTGGCGTCCTTCCCACAGCCTCACCAGTGACTTCCAAAACTGTGTGAGGTCAGAGCTGGGACTAACACTGATAAGGATGTGAGTGAACTTGTCCGGGCAGGTGGAGCACAGAGATTGATTTTCTTTGGGTTGCATTTTCTAACTGGCTGCGTTTCACCGCTGACGTCCCTCAGGAAGCGGAGTGTACACATTGGACTATGTTCAGCACCATTTGGCGTCAGTGAAGTTGCAATAGGGACAACTTTGGCCCAGTAATACTAAAAGTGGCTCTGCAGCCTGTTTCTTTGACTACTAGATGACCTTTCTTTCCATGTCATTCTTCTTTAAGGGGGCAAAGCTCTCTTGTGGTGCCTGGAAGTGTGAGACCATCACGGGAGATACAGGTCATTGCAGAAAGTAGCATTTTATCTGTATTTTACCTAGAGGCACGCTGAGGTACAAAGAGGTGAAGTAGGTCACACAGCAGGTCACTAGGATTAGAATTCATGTATCTTGAGTCCCAGCCCAAAACTTAATTTGGAGTCAAATTTGACTTGACAGTATCCTTTTAAGCCTGGAATTTTACAGGCTATAAATGTAAAATGATCAGTTCTGACTAGAGCACCTTACTGACTTTAACAAATGAAAAAAAGGAAGAAGAAAAAGAAGAAAAAAAGAATAGCATAAATGTATTCAATTAATGGGTTGATCTCAGTCCAAAGAGAGAAAAAGGGTGGAAAAGAAAACCAAACCTACAGAACATTTTCAATCAGAAATCGTACTTTTATCTTTCCTGCTTCCCAATCATTTGAGATCTTTCGCAGGTAATTTGAAACAGCTGACATTTTCCCTACATGAAAGAATAAACATTTAATTTGCACTGCCGATTTGGGAGGAAGAATTCTAATCCTATTTGCTCAGCCTCAGCAGAAACACAGCCGAACGCAAGGTCTTCTGTAATTACTGCCTCGGTGCTACACACGGTGCAAGTAATTCAATTAGGAATCCCAATGGGGAGGATCAGGCAAAAACAATACAAACCCAATATTTAGCAAATGGGTTTTAAGTCCCATCCACTCTTCTGGGTCAGTGGTTCCAAGGTGGCAAAGGCCAACAGCATCAGAAGGTCAGTTCCCAGAGGTGTCTGGGATTGCTGGCTTCCATAAAGACAAGCTGGTGGTCCTTCCTAAGTGGATGCCTGTCATGTCCAAACCACTACTGCTCTTTTAGAGCTACTAGTCATCTCTTTGGCAGCTTCTGTGGAAAAGTCAAGGGTTAAATGGGTTTCTGAGAAAAGCAAAATCTTTCTTATCTGAAGATGGCCCATATGCAAGAGTCCGACAGGCAAGATTTAGGCCAAATCTACAAAATTCATTATTCTGTGGCCTTGTTCTTAGATTATATGTCCTTCTTCTGCCTCTCTAACCCACCTTTTTGGGCTAATTTTTTACATTATTTTTGTTTCTAACACAGTTTTAAAATCAGATGGGAAAGGGGTGAGCAAAAATGACCAGATATTTGGAAAAATGACATGACCAAAGAAGGAAGGAAATAATTCATCATTATGGAAGTGAAAAGATGGAGGGAAAATCAAAGAACTATCTTAAACGTGTAAGAGACTTCTGCAAAGGCCATGTACATTGAGTGGAAAAAGCAGAAGAATTCTTCTTCTAGGGAAATGATAAAATAACTGGGACAGGATTTCTTTATGCTACCGAAGATGGTCACAGAAGTAGTGGAGTCAAGGATAGAGTGTGTTACCCTGACCCAGATATTTAGAAAGACTCCAGTGAACTTTACTTTAGAAATGTCTGTTTATCTCGATTGACTGTAAATGGAGTCCAGGGTGGACAAGTTCATCTGTAGATATTTAAACAGCAAAAGTCCACAGAGAGCTGACACGAATCTCGAATTCAGAAAAACTTTCTAGTGACAACTGTAATATGGTAGAAGGATATTTCACTTTGGAGAAGGCATGAAGCCTTTGTTATTAGAAGTTTAAATACAAGTTACTGTCCTGGCTTCAGCTGGGATAGAGTTAATTTTCTTTCTAGTAGCTGGTTTAGTGTTATGTTTTGGGTTTTGTAAGAGAAGAATGTTGATAACACACTGATGTTTTCAATTGCTGCTAAGCAGTGTTTAGACCAAGTCAAGGATTTTTCAGCTTCCATGTCCAGCCAGCGAGAAGGCTGGAGGGGCACAAGAAGCTGGGAGGGGACACAGCCAGGACAGCTGACCCAAACCGGCCAATGGGGTATTCCAGACCATGAGGCATCATGCCCAGTATATAAACTGGGGGGAGTTGGCTGGGGGGGATCGCTACTCGGGAACTAACTGGGCATCAGTCAGCGAGTGGTGAGCAGTTGCATTTTGCATCACTTGCTTTGTATATTCCAATCCTTTTATTATTATTGTCATTTTATTATTGTTATTATTAACATTATTAGTTTCTTCCTTTCTGTTCTATTAAACTGTTCTTATCTCATCCCATGAGTTTTACTCTTTTTTTCCGATTCTCTCCCCCATCCCACTGGGTGGGGGAGGAGTGAGTGAGCGGCTGCGTGGTGCTTAGTTGCTGGCTGGGGTTAAACCCCAATGGTTACATAAATATTTGCCGGTGTAACGTTTCTATATTTGATATTGCCCTTGGGTGAGGTATGGATTATGACCTTTGAGACCTCTTTCAGGTGGTTTTCTGAACCATCTTCTTGTGGGTGAGGATATGGACACTGCCGAAGAAGAAGGTTCAGAGACACTCTTCCAAGGTTGGCAGGAATTACAGAGCTATGAGCAGAGATGCTGTCTAACATCAGAGTGGAGACCAGCTCTTACTGCCACAGTTGCTCGCACATAGGGCCATTTGAGAAGTCCTGGGATAGCCTGGCTGGTTGCATCTCCTGAAAGTCTCCCATTGGCCCTGCGTCGGGTCTGTCAGTGATTTGTGCATGTTGAAGACACCTGAAGGAACCCAACTGGCTGCTGCTATCCATACCTTGACAAGCGAAACAAGCTCCTAAGATTCTTCTACAGCCAAGGAGAGATGGTATTTCCAGTAAGAACTGCTCTCCACATATTCAGTCAATTCACCTGCTGAAGCCCTCTCTTGCTCTCCCTGGACTGTTGGTTTAAGAAAAAAATTATCCTGCCCTATGGCTGAGTTGGAAGATATGCAGGAAACACAAACCTAAATATTCTTCCTCTAGCCAAAATGTGATATTTCTTCTACAATGCACAATTTCTGTTCAGTTCAGAACAAGCATGGAAAATCAAACAGGATCTGTGTTTCGGAGAAGTGTGTCTGATCCCCAATGTTTTTTCATCTCCTGAAATTTTTCATCTGCCGGACATCCTCATGATGTCACTGTCTCCATAGCAGCAAACTGACATCAACGTGGGAGGATGATGGCTGAGGTCAGGTTTGGGATTTGCAGGTTCATGTAGGTGATAGCTTTGAAAAAGCAATCAAACAAAAGAAAGGAGTGGAAACCACAGATTGTAAGTGTGCAGTATGACTCATAATTCATGTAAATTAAAGTCCCATCTGAATGGGCATCTTGGATGTTATGAGAAAATATTTTCTGCCTAGGATGAGTATGCAATATAAGGAGATGTGGAAGAAGAGAACTGAAATCTGAGAACTGAACTGCATATTCTTTTTTCCAGACAGGATGCTGAACCACATCCCAGCCTCTACAGTAGAGGCAAGAGTTGCTTATGGGCATTTAGAAACTCAGCTTGGTGCAATAGCATCTTTCCTTCTACCCTTAAATATCTGGTAAAGATCATAACTCCAAAACACAATGGCCAGGCAGAATGTAAAGCTTCAGTGTATTCACTTCATTGTGGTTCCTGCTTTCCATTCCAGTGTTCCTTGGTTATCTTTTCTGCAGTGTTGAAGGGATTTCCAAGCACCTGTTTGCCTCCATACCAGGTTCCATGGTCACAAGGATCTCAGTTTTGCTTAAATAGCAGCAGTTATCTTGGAGTTGCAACTGGGATTCAGGCTGGTATGGATGCCCTGTTTGATCTTTGTTCCCTAACTTCTGATATTTTTTATTCCTCTAGTTACCATGCATCCGATGCCCATGCATCCATGCTGCAGTCTGCATCTGCCTTTTTACTCCTCTGTCTTCTGTATACTCAGATTTGCTTGTGAGAAGGGACCCTGACACTGACCCTGTGATTACCCCAGAAAAGAACAGTTTAGTCTCACCTAAATCTGTGCATTTTTTTTTTCTTCTATGTTCTGTTACACTGGGGGGGCTGGCGAGGGAGGGGAGTGGTGGTTTTTTTCAAGTACAAAACAAAGCTTATAGAACTGGGGTGAGGGGCTGTGGGGCAAAGGAAGTGCAATAAAAAGTGGGATGCTATTTAAAGTTGACTTAAAAATGAGTTGTTAATTTTCTTTCCTTACTGAAAGAAAAGCACTACCCTAAAAATCATTCTGAGGCTAAAAACAAAGGAAGTAATTTGATTTTATTCCATGCTTAAGCCAGCTGGTGGGTTTTTGTTTTTAACTAGGTGTCAAAGTATTATTTAAAACAAAAATTTTAAATGCTTGATACCTAAAATACCCCCAAAATTATTTCAGATTTTCCCCTTCATTGATGTAAGTTTACATACAGAAGATACTTTCTGTGTGTTAAGTGATGTAAGGATAGGTGTGTGGCTCCTCTCTGGAGCCACAGCAGGCGGGCACACACCTCGCCATAGCTCCAGGGACATCAGGGACATCCCACCCACCCAGCCATGCACAAACCCCAGTTATGTCCAAAGACACCCTGGGCCCACCAGCCACAAAAAGGAGTTCCAATCTCTTCTCCCATACCTTATTTTGTGCTCTTTGCATGATGCTGGTGCTATTTCTGGCCTCACAGTGCTGACAGGGAGAAAGGTTAACAGGAGGAACAAGAGGTGGAGGAGAACCGACATCACCTTCGGGCCTCATTCCCTACAGCCCCCTTTGTAAATCTCCGCACTCACCAGGGGTCGTTTTATCCTGACATGTTAACAAGGGGCTATTCAGCACTGCTCCTAAATTACATATTCATTCTGCTTGCTTTGTCTAATTGAAAGCATTTAATAATTTAGTTTCTTTTCTGGTGTAGGAGATATTTAAATAGCTTTTGTTCCACCCACTGAACATATTTTAATGAGAACAGCTTATTTTGGTCAACATTTCAGAGTGGTATGAGACCCAAATAATAAATCACTGTAGACAGAGTAGGCTTTCCATGCCCTCCTGTACTAGGGTGCTGGGTTATCTGTCCAGGCTAATGGTCATCCCTTCTTTAATCCCTTTCCAAGCACACACAATGACCTTGCTCCACTGATTTAATTGTTGTCTGACATAATCCATATTCCTGAAGCAAATGCTGGAGCACCTGCAGCTACTCAGATGCTGAATGAAGAATGGAAGTCACCTGTATTTTTTGCTGTATTTACCACAAGCCCTTTTCAAAGTTTGGAAATGTTAATAGAGCTCTAAAGTGTGTAGGATTCAACTCATCTAATTTTGTCAGTGCCATTTAGCTTGCAAATTTAGACAGCTGGATGTAGGTTCCACTGTGTTGCTACATTCCCCATATAGCTGTTGAATAGTCAGTCAAAAGTCAATATAGACCAAATGTAGGTATGTAGGGTGATCTGTAGGGTGACCTGAACCATTATTTGGGATACACTCGCTGTACTGATTAGAGGTTTAATTCAGTTGTCTTAATAGCGGTGCCTGGTGTGAAAAAAAACTGTCAACACATTGACATGGAGCTGGCAGAAATTACAATGGACCCATCAACATGTGGATCAGCAGCTGGAAGCCAGGACATCTCAAGTGCAATTGGCCATACACACACGGACAGCTCTAGTTCACATGGAGACATCGACCTGTGTGGTCTTCCTACAGCAAAAAGGAAGGTTCAGATGCCTAAATAGGCATCTAGTACCATTTGGTAAGCCATGGAGCGTCAAGACGACCTCCAGGTGCTGTTCCATAGGGCTGAGATCCCTCTAAGTCTCGTGTTGTATCTGCCAGACCCATATCAAACTCTCATGCTTTTTGGCACCTCCAGTGACCTGTGGCCATGGGTAGGCAGCTGATTCATGCCCATTTTAGACTCCTAACAGAAAGCAGATGATTTCCGTCATCAGTTGCTTGCTCAAGTCACCCAAGAAGGCATCAAAAGAAGCAAGGAACTGAATTTTGGCTCCTTAGTATTAGAGTCTTGGCCCAAACTACTGATCTATCCTGCTTCTAGCTCTGCTGGGTCACATCTAAACATGTATGCTGGGCCTGCCCGCTCCCCTTAAAGCCCAGGGCTTTTACGTCCCATGCAGGGCACTTTGAACTAATTCCAGTCGCTTCAGAAAGAGACAGCGTTTCCTGTTTCTACAACCCAGCCGACTCCTTAATCCTTTTATCCAGCTACTATTGTGCCAACTTGTCCTTGTGTTCTTGTTTGACCTCATCTTGATTCTTTCAACCACAGGCTCCGTTCCCACCCCTTGCACAAGGCATGTACTTTAAACCAGCACCCAGTGGAATGGAATTATGTGCTTTATAGGGAAAGGAATCCTCGAGCAAGTGTGCACACACACACACACACACACACACACGTGTGCCCCAGGTCAGCCTCTGCCTCTTGCTTCGCCTCTTCCATTCTTCAACCGACTGTGACACTGAACAAGTCACTTAACCTCTCGCTGTCTGAGTCTACCCAGCCGTAAAATGGGGATAAAAATACTTCACCTACCTCAGACAGGACATGTGGTTTAATTCCTTGATGTTTTCAAAGTGCTTTGAGTTCCTGAGCTGGACAAGAATTGGCTTAAATTTTCTCAGGTGACTAAGGTTTGTGGTGCCCAGTCTGACATACATTAAAATGGTCTTGCTTGTGCTTGCTTGATCGGTTCAGCACCAGGACTTGCCAGGGAACCTTAGGCAAATTGGGGGTTTGTGCTTTTTCTCTGAATAGGGAAAAGGATTTTTGCCACAGAGGGATCTCAAAAAATACAAGTCATTATGTATTAGGCATTTTTTGCAGTTCAGGGCAACTGATGTGCTCTCTGAGTGTGTGTTTGTAAGATACCAAACTCAGAGAGGAACAGAGTGCTTGCACCAGGACAAAATCCATTTTCACTGATGTGCCCAGAGACTTAATTTTTTTTATTGAAGTAAGCTGCTTTTTAGACAAATCACTGCTAAGAACTGTAAATATCATTTCTATTTCAGAAAAGTTAGGAGGGACCTGGTTGCTGAGATTTTGCCCTGTGTTGCTGTTGTCCAGACACAGGCAGATGCTGTAGCTTATCAGGAGGAGACATAACGGGATCCAATGACACAGAGCTAAAGTTCAGCATATTCCAGTTCAGCTAAAGACCTGATTTTTTTTGAGTCTGGGGTATTAACCACTAAAACAATTTCCCCAAGGGGAATTGGGTTTTGCATCATCCAATGACCTTCCAAAAGTGATGACCCAGCCCAGACAGAAGTTTTTAGAGGCATTGCACAGATGTTGAGGGAAATTCTCTGGTCTGAACTCTTATTACCTTATTAACAAGTGTAATGGCTACTTCTCTGTAATAGCTCCTCTCCCACTTCCCACCTCCTTTCCAGGCTGAAAGGTTAGTGATTACACGAGTAAATATGGCATTTTTATTGTGACCCCTGATAAGGTGTGCAGCGAGTGTCCAAACTAGATTAAGATGGCATCTGAGAGATACCAGGGAACCTTCCCCTCCTGGACACAAAAGAAAGTGATTCTCCATCATTTACCTAAAAATAAGACAGAAGCTGGCTGAAATCCTTGTTTTTCACCCGTCCTTCCCATTTTTCCTCAACAGCTGCATGGATTTTGGAGGCTACGCAGATGCATCTCTTTTTTTTCCCCTTTCACTTTTCTTGAACATGTGTGCTTGCTTCAGAACTTTTCTCACCTCTTCTCTTCTCCCCCTCTGCCCCACTTCTGCCATTCACTTTCATGTTACTGTGCCCTAACAGCAAATTAGTCACCCAGTGCCAAAGGCAACATACATCACCCCGTGACGGCTCCTTCTGCTTCCACCCGTGACCTTTAGAAACAAAATAGCCAAACGCAAACAAGAAGAGATAAGGGCTCATTTTGAACACAGCATTTTTATTTGCTTCAGGTGTGATTTATAAAGCTGTCACTGAGTTCTGTTGGCAGTTGCGGATGCAGTAGGAAAAGTTGTTTCTCTATCCCACTCAGTGATAGGAAGTGATTTAACTCTTTGGCTGCACCAGGAGGTGTGCGAGTGGCAATTTTTTGTGCCTCTTTCTTGAAGGGGCACAAGAGAAGGCTTCAAATCCAGAAGCTGATAGCTGGGCAGATCCCAGAGTAAATCTGATCCTGGACTGGGGGAGTATAAGTATAGTTCACGCTGACTCCCCAGAGCTCTGCCCTTCTTCCTTTACATTACAGCTGCATTAGAGAAGAGACGATAGCATGGGATTTAAGCACTCAGCTCCATCTGACTAGGATGCAGGAGAAAATAGACTTTTTTTCTGTCTTTGCTACCAGCTTGCTAAATTAGCTTCGACAACTCATGTCGTCTCTCTGTTCCACAGTTTCTCCATCACTGTTGTGAAGATAAGACTCAGCTCTCCCATATAAAGCTCTTGGGGATTTACTGAAGGAGAGGGCTACAGGACAGCTGGTCACTGCTGGTGCCACCCTGCCCCAGAGCACAGTCTTGAACCTCCGGAGAGGCCCTTCAGCGTTGGGTGCCTCTGAGGCAAGGTCCAAATGAGGCTGTTGGGGAACCAGATGGTCAACGTGCAGCAGCATACAGGCAGCACGAGCACAGCACAGTCCTGGGACACAGACCATCCAGCAAGGAGACCTCCCTGCAAGTGAGCCCTCCTGTTCTCTGTTGATGGGATAGCAAGGGATGTGGGACATACCCACACCCACTGCAGGGCAGAGGCCTTCCACTGGTCATCCCATGCTTCTGAGATCCCCAATAGGCTTGTTCTTGGCATGAACCCTCTGTGGGGAAGATCCTGATGCAGTCTGACCTCCCCTGCAAGGCCAGGGATAAAGGGGCAAAGTGGAAGGAGAAGGTCTGTAGAAACTCATGCACTGCATGGATGAGGCACAGAAGGACATGTAGCACAACCTCACTGGGGTGTCATGTGTGCTGTGAACCAAGGTACAGCAGGACTGGTGACTCCAGAAAATAATCAAAGTAATGTTAGCACTTTAATACATGAGATAGTCTTTTACCATGGTCTAATGACATGCTCTCCAACCTCCCTGTTTCAAGTCTTGCACTTAAAGCAGTTGCTTACACATGAAGGCATGCAAGTTCAAAGCATGGCTCTGCCATAAATGTCCCCCAAAACTCTGGAAGTTAAGTAAATCCCTCACTCTGCTATTTGTAGGTGTCATCCCTTTCCTCCTATATTAAGCCTCCCTACACATGAAGACACTGATCCCTCTCCTCTCATTTTGTATGGCATCTAGTGCGGTGAAGCCATGATGACATCGGAGAGCTCCATAGACTCTTACAACCAATACGAAACACTTCCATGAAACAGGGAGTGGAGACTCCCACCCCAAAGTATGTGGACCCTACGTATGCTGACACAAAGTCACAGCAGGACTCAGACATCGTGAGGTGTTCATTAAGACATTTAGACACCTACATCTCTCTCCTATGGAGCTAATGCAAACAAACAGCAAGACAGAGGAGAGAAGGGTCATCAGCAATCTCGAAAATCAACAGGTCCCAAGAGTCTGGGAAAATGAGTTTGTAACACCACTCCAAGGGATGGTTCTTCTGTCTCTTTGCATAACTTGCTCACTTATGCTAGAGGTAACCATACTCCAGCTTGATTTCTGGCTGGCCCTAGCTACAAGCACAAGCCAAGACTATGTTCCCTGTAGTATCCATGTTTTCCTGGTGTGTAGAGTGAGGCTATTGCTAAAGTGGCAGGGAGCAGCAGGGCAACAGCAAAACGGCTGTGCTCTACTGCCTCCTTTGCCTATATGCAAGCCCTCAGAAGCAGCCTGGTTGTTTCTGCCATGGATGGAGCAACTGGAGAGTGTGGGCATGAGTGTCCAGGGACCTCTCTCTGCAGGAGTAGAAAGGCTGAGATGCCTGGGGTCTCCTGCCAGCTCTGTCCAACCTCCATTTTCAAACTCTCCTTTCCCATGTCAGGAGCTGCCTGGTGCCCTCCCTTCATCCCAGCGTGTGAAAGCTCAGTGTTGCCTGAGCTGCTGAGAAGCTGTAAACTACATCTTCTGGACCAGACAGACACATTCAACTTCTAGACAAAGCACGTCACTCTGGGAATCCACCAGGTGCCAAGCAGCCCATCCATCCCAGAGCCCCAAATCTGACAACAGCAAAAGAGCACATGGTTGTCCCCTCCCCTTAATAATCTGCATAGACTATTTCCATCAATTCCTCTTCGCTTCTTTTCCCCCGGCATTTTCTCAAGTGCATATAGTTCTAGTCTCACCAGTCTTTGTGGGTGATGCCAAACAGTCTGAGCCCTGTGACACTATCCCAGAGTGCAGGCTTATTATTTCTCACTCCCCCACCCCCTTCTTGCCATTTATTTGAGGACTGAGGAGTGGCTGTAGGTAGAAAGTGGCCTTTAGGTTGTTTTTACAGACATTATTACACTGTCAAGGCAAGGTGTAAGGCAAGGCTGTTGAAGAAAGGGATTTGACAAGTGCATTTATTTTAACAGGCCACACAATTCAGTCCATTTAAAAACAAGGCAGGTTTGTAAATGCTTCTGGGAATCAGGCCTGCAAATACTGGTGTCCATAGGCTCTCTAAAGTGTAATTAAGGCAGGAGTTGATTGACTGAAGAAAAATAGAACGTCAGCAATGAAGGCAATTATAGAAAACAGCAGCTCCTTTGCATTACTGTTCTGTTTTGTGTTCTAGCTTGGAAACTTCCTCAAGGAGAGACCCTATGGCCTAACCACTCTGAAGCCAATAGTAAAACCCCTCACTGGCTTTGGCACAGCCAAGATCTAAGCCCCCAGAATAAAGTCAATGCCAGGGAAGGCTCTGATGATATTGTTTTTCAAAGGTTTCCCTTGGATGACTCTCCTCTAGATCACAGTGACAGTCCATAAATCGGAGCAGCCTTAAGATAGTCTGAACTGGGATAATCCAAATCTGATAATTGCATGAGAGTCATCCTGTGTAAGCCTCACCTACATCAGCAAGCTACCAGTTCAAGCTCCCCCAGTCGAGTTTGCATTGCGTGTCCTTTTACCATGCTTCATCTTCTCTCAGTCTCCAGGATGCCACCCACTGCCCTTGGCAAGCGTGTTCACAAAAATGGACACAGACCATGGCTGCCCTCACGGATAAGTTGTCTTCTTCATGGATGGCATGACTCGCCTTGCACCCTCAGAGCGTGGCCATTCCTTTAGGAGATAACCTCCTGTGCCAGCATCTCACCTGTCATTTGACCCATGCTGCACTCTCCTAACTCAGAGAATATAGCAGCTGGGTCTACACACCACGTACAGAAGAGGTCTTCCAGCTTACACAGAGCTCCCAGAGAAAGCTTTTCCTTTAGAGATCAGGCGTGCACACACCCGACCCCAGCTGCAGCTTGTAGCTGGCTTGCTTGAAAACTTCCCTGACAAAATAAATAAGAGGTTCTCTCCAAATTCATTAAGAGAAAAGTACCCCAAATGTGTTTATTGACAGTGGCTTTTCTCCCTTCCAGATAGGGTTGGAAGGAACTTCAGCATCTGGAACGTGACCAGCATCTGAGACACAACATTAGAAACACAGCTGGGCAACTCCGAATATCATCTCTTGGAGCTCTCTTTCCTTTTCTTATTTCTTCCCCCTCTTTCCCCTCTGAAAAGCACTACACAGACCATATTGTTTTCCACACTTTGCTGCAGGCACTTTAAACGAAAAGCACGCAGTTATGCATTTGGAGAGGGGAGAGAATCACAGCAGTTGCCAATGGTCTTGTGTATTGAATTGTATTGCGAATGCTTCTCAAAACACTGGAAAGGAAATCGTTACCATTACCCTTAATTTATAGATGGTGAAACGGAGGCCCAGGGATGCAAAATGAGTCACCGAAGACCATTCAGCAGGTTCATGGCAAAGACAGACATCTCCTGAGAGCTATCCAATAGTCACAAGACCTCACATTAGTTGTTTTGCAGAGTTTATAGAAATTATCTATTTTGAGCCTGGGAAAAAAATACCCTTATAAATCCTGCTGTGACCTCAGAAGAACTTTCTTCCCACAATTTCTTTCCTAATTGCTACCACAGCGTCCTGTAGATCGTTGTAAGGAGGGGGACTTGCAGAAGTGCCTGTACCATCCTTCACCAAAAAGAGCTTCTGGGAAAGGCTTCAGGGATCCGCCGGTCCGCAAGACATGATGAATGCCATGTGATGTTGTTGGCAGATTTCAGAAGCAGATGCACACATGCTGACAGGAATTTCTGTTTTCCACTTCAATTAAGGGGCAGAGGAAAAAAATAACCACAAGGAGCTGTTAAACCAAATCGCTAACAACCTTCAGCCCATCAGGGTTACTGACAGCTTCCGCAAACCGTTTGCAAAAAGGGTTTCTGGTAGAAAAATAAAGCTTTAGGGCCAGGCCTGGCAAAGTCTCAGTCCCCTCTGAGAGGTGCTAAATGTCCTCAGATCCCCATGGAGACACTTGCTAATGTTGCAAGGTTATTACGGGATAAATGAGGGCGCAGTCTGGGCAGCTTGCCTAACTGGGGAAAAAAATAATACTTTTGACACTGTGTGTGGCTCTGACCAGAAGAGCTGACCCCCAAGATCCAGCTCCAAAGCCAGGATGGCTGGTCACAGTCCTGATGAACGCAGCCCTGAAGAATGCTTGAGTTTTAGCTCCTATGGCCAATGGCCCTGCTGGTTTTTAGGTGCCTAAATCCACCACTGAGACATCATTAATACCCTCAGAGCTCCTTCTTGGCTTCTCACATGGTGGAGAATTGCATTTCATTTGACCGCTTGAACCCACTGCCTTCCACAAACTGGGAGCTGCTCAGAGAGCTGGCTGTGACTGAAGTAATATGGCATTTAAAATAGTCAAGGATGCCTTTCTCAGTCATATGGTCCATTTCTTTCAACACAAAACAGTGTGCATAAACCAAAACCTGGCCAGCTGCTAGAAGGACGTATGAGTGGTGTAAGCACCCAGTGTCAAGAGAAAAACAATGGTGGGATCATGAATTCATCTCTCCACGGAGGATGCCAACCAGTGGCCTCTATGGCTTCATAGTACATAATTCCTACAACGGAGCAGAAATTTGAAGATCCCTCCAATACTCCCACACTCCCTGAAGTGGGGGGTTAAAGCTTCTGCTCCAACAGGGATTTGCTTGCATCATGAAACAGTACCTAACTGCTAGGTGTTGTAAAGCCAATGAAGATTTGACCCCAGGGAGCACAGACTGGAGCAAGAAGTCCTGGAAAAACACAGGATGTAAGGGAAGCCTCTTTCTCCCTAGTCCATGGGCTCCAGGGTAACAGCTCTGCTACTTGAGAAGGGCAGTAATTTGGGAAGTGAGGCAGATGCTGCCTGGTGAGTCTTCCACTGTGATACTGGAGAAGATCCCCCGAACACGCACAGGACACCCGTCACCTTAGCACCAAAATATTTGAGGTCTCTCAGAAAACACATTCTGTTCCCTGGAGCCTTATTTTTAAGATGTCTTCTTCATCTGAAAGACTTATGAGACATGTAAAGACCCATCCACCTGGAAATTTAAGTTGAAAGTGGGACAGCACATAACAACTATCTACACTGCAGACACACACGTGCCCATATAAACACATGCCCTGCACCTCTGGTAGCTCTGCAGTGACCAGGTAAAGAGATAAACCCTGTTCCACCTTGTTCTCCTTGAGGATACAGGCCTCGAGAAGAGAAAACTTTTGCTACCATTCTGTACTTCCTTCTTCTTGATTTCTGGCTGCTGGCACTCGTCTGTCCTGGGAAGACATAGAGACAAGCGAGACAATTAACCTTCATCTTCCAATAGTTAGGCTTGTGATTTTAATCTTTTGCATTACACCAGTGAGTCCAGAAAACTTCTTGAACAAAGCAGAACAGCTGGACACATCTGGCCCGTGCTACACAGTGTAGACATAACCTTAGGGAATGTTGAAATCACAAGTGGGGCACCTGCCCTGCATCAAGATACATGTTTTTTCCAGGAACTAAGCTCCTTCCTATGTATTTGGCTAGTAGTGGTATCTGCAGTCCCTCCAGAGCAGGGCTTAAATACCAACTCCACTAGGTATACTCAGATACTTCACTGAGCATCACTAGCATGTTAAGATGACCTCGCCAGGAGAATTTTAACCTACACGACATGATAAAGGTTAAAAAAAATTATACCTTTACCTTCAGATGTGGCCACCACCAGCACCAGCTATGGACTCACTCAAACGCTCTTGACATTTCAGAGCCAAAGGGAGATTTCAACTCAGTATCTTGGAAATTGTTAGGTTCTTCAAGATGGTAAACAGCCCAAGCAGAAGTGAGCTGCTGCCTTGTGCTAGATTGTGTGTACATGATTGCCCTCTTCTGGGGCATCTCAGAACAGTTGACCTCTGCTTAATGCCTGAGAGCATCAGAAGATTCATATTCATATTCATCGATGGAGCCATGCTCTGCTGTCACACCCTTTTGCCATGAGCTAAATTCTCATTCCAGCATTCACCCTCATATGCTGCTTAAAACCTTTTGGGGAAGGACTTTTGGCATCATTATCATCCTAATCCCTAATCTTTATTTTTATTTAGGACATTCTGTATCCAGTTTGGCTGACAGAGATTACCCAGAGGGAAAAGAAGCCCACAGGACCGTCAGGATGCCTCTCTTTCACATATTCTCTGGGACAAGAGTCCCGTAGACTCTCCTTCCCGCTTTCTTCCCAAGGAACGTAATTTCATTTTTCTGTTGTAAAGGTCTTACACTTATTCTGTGGCATTAGGAAGGGCAATGTGACTTGTGTTGGCAATGATGAGGCTGTGCTGTGAACCATCCTGAGAGACCATCCCATCAAACAGTGAACATGAGTTTTGCTTTCATCTGTAGCAAACAAATACAAAATAAAAAATTCTTCCTCTCCATGGGACCTTGCCACCCACTTTGTGCCTATCGGACTGGAAGTTCTCTAAAACCAGGTAAGCCTTCTTCTAGTCGTTTGTCCCTGTAATTGTAAATCACGGTGGCCTCCTGCAGCTGAACACCCTCCTTGGGTCCCATTTCAGCAGCAGTGCTATACGAGCTCTGAGGGCAGCCACAAGGGAGTCCTAAGCCTAAGTTCTTTCAATGCTTTGCTTATATTTAGCCTTGCAACATTCCCTTACCTCTTTTTAGGTTGTTTCCATGACAACCGGCCCAGCAATAAAAAATCAAGTGTTGGCTGCAGGATGGGGGACTGAGGGGAGAGGAGGGAGTTTCATGACAAATGAGGAAATACAGGCTCTTGAGTTACTCCAACCCCACCCGCTATGTTATCTCAAGTAGGATGGTTCTTTCTGCCTCAATGCAGAGCTGCCACCAAACGTGGGAGTGCCAGGAAAGCCTGGTGTCTTGTAACTGGTTTTAAGACTTCAGTAGGATTTTCACTGTCAGTGGGAAAGGCTTAAGTTGTGCTGTAGCAGAGCCCATGGGAACAGGGTCATGAATTATGCACAAATAAAAACACATTGCACCCTTTGGGCTTTTCTTTTTCACAGCTTTTCCCCTGGGCATCCCAGAAAGAAGGGTCAGGCACAAGTGAGGTTGTGTGCAACTGAGAAGCTGGGGGGGAGAGGAGTCTGCCTACAGCTAGATGCTGGGAAATTTAGGGTTTGTGTATGAGCTTCTGGTTTTGAGGGTTTTACAGAAAGACTGTCAGCTGTGTGACAGCTTCTGAAGGGGTACAAAGCAGATCTTTGCAGAGGAAGGCTTCCTGTCACTGTGAAATCATAGGCATGACCATGGTGGGATGAAGTAAAATGGATGGTGAGCAGCAAAAGCTAGAGAAAAGGTTTTTTTGCAGATGAGGAGGATGGCAGGTGGTAAAAATCGTCCTGATGTGGAAGGTTTATTACTGTAATACAATGGCCTTCCTATATTATGGTTTCTTCTCTGTACCTGCCTTTGGAAGGTAAGATTTAAAAGTCATGGGACAGAGCCTCCAACTGCTTAATGTGGAGTACAAACAGCAAGCATGCCTTCCATAACAGGAGTGACCCATTGTGTGTTGGCCTCCCCTAAGAAAGATACAAGTCCTATTTTTAATTCTTCTTTTATAACGAGATGAACTGCTTCCCATCCCGCCAAATGCTGAGCATGACTCCCCAGCATCCTTCCAGAAAATGCCTGGAGTCCTTTGCTTGAAAAGATTAGATGGTATAGAAGGAATTGTAAAGAGGATTAGACTATATACACATCTATACTGAGATCTATTTTTAAACATATCCTTTGTGGCTGAGTGATGAACTGCAAATGCATTTGTTACTCACGGTCCTCTGAGATACAGCGGCTTGGTACAGATTGCTTTCTTTTACTGCAGTATCCCTTTTAATAACATCATCTTCAACACCAATACTTGCCTTTACACACACAAACTTCCAACATCATTTCTTGCATTTATGACAAGCATGACACTACCCATATTTTCTTTCTTCTTAAAGAAAAATATTTAATTGAAAATAGGGGAAAATAAGGACTGCACAATCCTCTGAAGACTTCAATCCCTGTCTCCAAAGCTGACAAGCCAAATTTCAGGTTTGAGCATTTCTACATTCCTTATCAAGAAGGCAACACTTACATCTGGAGGCCTCCATGAGATCTCTAAGGATGAACCAATAGCCCATCATTCTTGACCGTTAGGAGACATTTCAGAAGCTGCCATGATTTGCTATAACTCCACAGATGTTAGTTTACACCAAATTACTCCAGCAAAGGGTCAAGACCATTGTATTTGAAGTAAACAATAAAGTTTATATCTAGCCAAGGGTTGAGATTGGTGCATGTGGTAATGAGTACAGCATGAGGACTACCAGCGTGGTGCTGAGCTAGACTGCAGAAGTCAAGGCGTGATTTCCTTCAACATGAACTCCTGTGTTGGCTTTTGTGACTGTAATCCACACCCACTATGGATGGGGACTTCACACCATATGATAGCTGCTGGGTTATAGAAGTAAATGTCCACCAAAGTTTCTATAATCTACCGCTCATGTTTGTACAAGACAGAGTGGAAGGCATCTTATCTGAGGTTCTGTCTACTTCAGTTTAAGTGGAAAGTATTGGAAGGGCATTTTAACTCAGCCTTGAGCTAGGCTTCCTCTCTTACAACTCTATATGTGTACATACATTTGACTCCAAAAATATATATGTGCATATAGTGACAACAAAGGAAGTCCCTCATTTGCAAAAATAGGAGGTCAACATAACTACATTATATTGAACTATGAAAGGTGCTAGCTCAGTTGATTTATCCACTTTGACCTTTAAGAAGCTGATTATGACAAAATAACACTTTGTATTGGATGATTAAATAGGAGAAAATTGGTAAAGAATCGCCTAATGCCTGTGTGAGGATGTGGACACAGACACACAGTTGTACATATAATTTCATACAAGTATTCAGTGGAGATATGAACATTAACATTATAAGTGACCCCATTTGGCATAAATCTGGCATTGTCAGCTACAACATCCACGTAGGTCTTCTCCAGGGTAAGAGAGAAACTACTGAACCTCAAGTTTCTGAGACCTACCTGATGGCTAGCTCTCCCTTCAATCTCACTTAGTTTTTTTCCCAGTTTAACACAAAACCTCCACCGTCACAGCCCCAAACATTTGCTCTTAAAATCATTGAGTTTTCCTCTGAGGGGAGCAAAACATGACAAGTTAAATGAATTAGGTAATGCTTTACCCTATATAATTTATGATGCCATGGGGAGTGGAAGCACACACATCTCTTCAGCTTGTACTCGGCCGGTCCTCGTGGACTAGAGCTAATAAACTAGAGGAGCTTGGAGATGAGATGAGGGAGGGGAGAAGCCTCCCCCTTCATTTCTTGATCTTGGAGGGGCTAGCCTAAGAAAATGGTTACCAAACACCTGGAACAGCACCTAATTAACCAGAGTGAGATTTTAGTTTGGCAGGATTAAATGCTGACAAGCACCCAGGGTGCTGTGGGTCTGGTTTGCTCACTGCTGGGAGCAGGGATAAAGTGCTACGTTGCACAGCCCTGTGGGAACATAAATTTGGGGGAGGTTTGAAACAACAAGTACATTGATGCACGGGTTTGTTGACTGACATTCCCCTTGTGGATAGCTGGAATTAAAATTGATTGGGCAGGGTGGTGTGCTAAAAGTTTTGCTGGTCTAACTGGATGTCGTTCCACTCAAATTCATTGTGATTTATACTGGCATGGGGGATGGCTCCAAGAAGCTGCAAAAAAAGCATTGCAATGAATTAAAAATCTAGAATAGGGAAAAGGTGATTGAAATAGAAATCTTCCTCATGTTAAAGTCTTGGTGAGCAAGTGCTGCTTCTGAGAGAAGTCTGAACTCTTTTCTGTAAGGCAGAATGGCCACGCAGCTTGAAGCCGGTGGAAGATCTGGTTTACTCACTTTTTGTGGGCCTTTGAGAAAATAGGAAGATAAAACAGCACCTCTTCATTGGGTAACGAAATAAAACTTGTAAGTGAAAGCAGCTATGTATGGTTAAAAAATGCACACAAGCTGTCTCGTCTTGGCTGTCATTATATGGAAAATCTTGAGAACAAACCTATGGTGGAAGTATATTAGCACAACTCTGTTGATGGGATTGAACAACGCTGATTTACACTTGTAAAGAGCGGTTCTATGCTATCTGCCAGGGGACAGACAATCAGATATTAACAGAGCTGGAGGAGTCCTTACAAGACTAAAGGCAGAAACTTTTCCAATGAGACTTTCCTTGACTGTCCAGCTAGCTTCTAAATACGTCAACAAAGAAACACTACCTCCTCCTGTCCAGGTAGGTAATTCCAGATCTTTCTTACCCTTACTGTTGTGTAGGTGCTGTGTGGGCATTTTATTTAATAATAATAATAATAATAATAATAATAATAACAACAACAATAATAATAATAATGATAATAATAATAATTCTAAGCCCACTTAAACTGGCTGAATTTGATGGTCAGGACTTCATGTCTGATCTACCTATGTATCTGGAAAGCTGATTATTTTCTTCTTCTGTGAAAAATCTTTTGTCTGTTCCCTCAGACTCTCTAGATTAAAAGCCCTGTTTCCTTTGGTCTGACCTCATCATTTTTTCTTAACTTCTGATCTTTCCAGTAATTCCTCCCACAGACTTTCTCCAACTGGTCCTGAGTTTACCCAAATGTGGTTCCTAAAAAGTGCTCCTAGGCTGTCTTGCAATATTGGCTAAATGTTGGTAGACTGTAATAAACACCCAGCTCAAGTGGAGACACACAGAGCAGGATTCAGTTGCCTAAAGATGGGACATTTTAAAGGCCTTAAGGTATCTTAAATACCTTAAAGTACCTTCTTTCTATTTACTGCTCCAAAAAGTGTTGGTTCTCCCTTACATCTTCTATCTTATCTGCCACTCCTGCATCTGAGATAACTTACAGGCACCTCAGATGATAAAAAAAGACTGTATGCATGCAGCCAGACGTGCTGAGTCTTACCTTCAGCATTGAAAACTTTACCAAAGCCAATGAATATGACATTAAAAGAAGTGAGCTCATCTGCAGGATGCTGGGACTCACACAAAGGGACTGCAGCTGACAAGTCTCCTAAGTCTTATTACTGATGATATCTTAATTTTTGCATTTCCCTGCAATATAAGTAGGATCATGAAATTCTCTGCATCACCGTGAAATTGTCCATAGCTGTTAACCTGTTATCCAGGGTCTGTTGGGGGACTTCATTTTTTCACAAAACCAGTTTACCTTCAAATTACAGTAACATGCGAATTGAAGTAATGAGGGGAAGAGCGAGCTGATTTTCTTCGGTTCTGCAGAACAGAGGGTTTTCATTATGGCAAAACATGATTCCACCAAAATTTCCTTCTCAAACACTTTTGTCACAGTCTGAATGGATCTTTTAAAGTGTTTGTACCTGTTGCCAGATCACCCAGTGCAACAGTATTTGCGGCTTCTTTTATCCAAGTTAAACACTGGTGAGCATATTGCAAAGCCAATATTTATTTAGTATCTAATCAGGCTTGTTAAATTATCCAGGCCCTGCCAAAATCAGCAATATAATTTGAGCTCCACACTCACCCACCACCACCATTCACCTGGTGCTGGGTAGGAGCTGAACACGTTGATAGACTGCCATGGCCATTAGGATTCAGGGGTGATCATTTATCACAGCAAATGAGCAGGAGTTGTGTTTTCTATTTTCCATGCACCATTAGGCCTGGGGTGTTTGCACTTCATGGATCTCGCTCTCAGTAAATACATTTGGAAAGATGATTTCAATTGAGCTGAAACAGTTTCAGCCGAGACTTCAAGCCAACACATGACCAACCTGCGTAATCCCAAAGGGGACATCACAAATTGATTTGGAGGTGGTGTGACTCGTGTTCCAAAAGCCACATGCTGTCAGCCTTGTTCATGTTGTATTAAAGCTAAATACATTACTTAGGAAAGGGAAGGACATTCCTTTGATGTTCAGTCCATGTTGAGTTTAAACCAAATCTCTACTTAGGAAAGCTAAAACAGGAGAAGAAACAGTACAAAGCAACACAGGAAAATTGGCCAAGAGGAGGCAACAGGTTGGTAGATAAAATATTTACCCGAGTCACAAGAGATTCAATTGCAAGTAATTCACTGAATTAGGCAGAGGAAGAGCCTGAGCAGGGATGACTTACACAGAAAATGACTGAGATCCCTGACAGGCAGGAAATGTCTGTTCTTGGGGGGAAATCTTGTACTTCCACTGTGCTGTGAAATTCAGCTGGAAAAACCTTCCATGAAGAAAGCTTCACCGGGACCTTTACATTCCTAAGAAAATGTTCCATTTCAACACAACCACCTTTTTGAGGCCAAAAAAAAAGTGAACTCAAAACATTCCTAAACAGTATTACCATACTTCTCAAACAGGCAAGGGCTGGATTCATCTGTCCAATGTAGACATGTCAAAGTTTGTTGGGAAACTTCTATGAACAGAAGGTTTTAGCAGGTCAGAAACCACATATCCAGCATGTTGTAGGTAGGGTTCATCCTGTTCTGGAAGTGGGAAAAAAGTGGTAAGGTAGGTTATTTCTCAAAGCTTCATCCTGACATTTGTTGTTATGATTCTGTTCTGATGTTATATATTGTTTAGTGCTTTCAAACACAACAGCAGTCTGATGTGGTACAGTCACCCAAGAAAAAATCTCGGTGCAGAAAAGATCCAAAATTGAGTGAACACATCTAGGTGAGTTAAATTTTTTTGGTTTTAAGAAACTTATGTTACATTTGAATTCTCAGACCCGAGCTCTGTCTGTGTTAGGAAGGATGGTGGTGCTTAGAGGAAACCCCTCTGAAGCTACTGGAGCTATAAATGAACCCTGAAGTTCTCTTAATGGGATGAGCTCTAGGTTTGTATCCGTATGGTTTCCCACTCATGTGGGAAAATCCAGAGGAAATTCAGATTCACTGAAATAGACATTCTACAGAAAGAGATCAAGGCAACTCATGCCCACAAGCTCTTTCTGTCTTTAAATACCAGGAGGAGGAAGAAAATCAAAGTGCCTTACCTTTACATGACACAGCACTCTTGGACTAGAGCTCAGGTCTCCGCTCCCAGCGGGCACCATCACGCCTACACGGCACTTGTGTCAATCCAGCCACCGTCAGGACCCACAGTGCCTTGAATTCCCACAGTCCCCGCACTCCTCTGTCTCCCCTTTGTTTCCCTGCAGGATTCCCGTGGTCTGCGAGGCGGCAGACAGCCCAGGCATCTCCCAAAAGCTGGCCTGGGCTGCTCCCTCCCTGCTGAGTCATAAACTGGAATGGCAGTCATTCCTAGGTGCCTCCTCAACAGCCTTCTCGCCCAGGCTTATGATCAGCTGCAGGAGCCTTTATTTTCTTGTGGTCAACCACTCTCCCCTGAAAAGTCTCTGGAGGAAGCATTATATTTCCTCACACAGGCTTTGAACTTGTGGATTAGCGCTTTCCTTTGCAGCCCGAGCACTTTCTGCACAGAAGGAATTTGTTCTGCAGCCTTCGGGGAAACCTTGGGTTAACACGAATGACTGAAATCTGACAGCGAAAGGCCGTTTCCAGGTTCCCTCGTCCTAACAGCCCACAGGTTTTGCCTCCTTCCAGGCTTAAGTCCTGACTCAGGATGAGCTAAGTGCTTTGCGAGGCTCCTGCCCTGCAGAAAAGGCAAAGCAGCTTGGATTTCGTTCAGTGAGGGTTTCCTTACCTTAAAGAATCTTGCAGTTATCTGACGGAAGAGAGCAGCCGTCACAAAGCAGCTCACTTGGGGTAAACGGCTACCTTGAAGTTTTCAATTTCCAGATTCAGACCCTCCATCAAACGTACTTACAGTGGTGTGTTCTTACATCCACAATGGAACAGAGAGTGAAAAACCCTGGGTTTGTACTCATTCTTAGGAGTATTTGATAAAAATATTTTTTAAAAAATCATGCAAAATTAGGTACTTTCCCTTGATATGGTCAGACATTAGGAGAAAAAAGAGCTATTAATGTATGTCTGCAGGACAAGTTCTCTGCAGTCTAAATAAAAGGGCCAAGGTAAGGAGCATGACCCTGATAGCACAGCTGAGATTTCAGCAGTTGCTCCTCTCCCTGACACTACTTTACCCAACAAGGTTTGAATCACGGTCTGGAGATGAAGGTTCCTCCTTGTCAGCCTCAGCCTACGTCCCTAACTTTCACTCCAGGTGCAATTATGTGGGTTTCACCTGCTGTTATTATCATGTGGACAGATTCAGTCATTGTCTTACTGCACACAAGGACTCTTTTAGTGTCAGATGTGAACTTATAAACCAAGCAGAAACTAATGTACAGGCATTTTCTTCTTTCAAGTCTGTAACTGAATGATTTCTATGGCATATT
This sequence comes from Buteo buteo, assembly GCF_964188355.1. Taxonomy (NCBI): domain Eukaryota; kingdom Metazoa; phylum Chordata; class Aves; order Accipitriformes; family Accipitridae; genus Buteo; species Buteo buteo. Next base: position 2,678,495 of record NC_134172.1, on the reverse strand, counting down.
AATTGTTGGGGATGGGTTTTAGATAACTAATTATCAAAGTCCCTGGTTTTATTCTCTGCTGATATAATTTTTGTCATCTTCTCAATGGGATAAAATACTTGAGCAAAAGAGCTAGATGTTCTCTATGATGACATTTGTCCAATGTAGAAAATTTCCAGCATTGGGTAAAAACCTATTTTAAATTGAACATGAACACAAACAAGACTATTTTTCAACCAGCCTCTGAATTGAGCTTTCCAGGAAAAGAAACTTGGAAAATCTGAACTTCTTCTGTTGGAGGGTGTATGGGTTGGGTTCTATCCCACCACCAATGGAGTCATTTCCTTCCTGATTTCTCATGTTGCACCTTGAGCTACCTCCGTATGGATGGGCAGCCTGCTCCTGCATTTAACACACGGTTCGGACATTTAAAGAGCCTTTGATCAACCAAAGAAAATTCTCTCCATTTTGCAGAAGGGTCCAGAAATGTTGACAGCTGGGGTAACAAAACTCTCCCTGTGATGGAGTTCCCAAGATACAGACAACCATCTCCACCACAGCGTGTCTAAGTGGTCTGAAAATCCTGGATTCCCCATTCTGGGACAGACCACATGATGGGGTGCTCAGAAGTGGAAATCTAACAGTTTTATGAAGGAATCCAGCCTGGTTAATAGCTAGGATCTTACATGCATTTTAGAGAAAATTCACTGAAATTGGATTTTTCAACACGTCTCACATTTTCTCAAAAACTGCTTAATAATAAAGTTCCTACTGGGTTTGGGGAGGGCATTTTAAGTACTTTGGTCTAGGAATCAGACAAACCTATAAAAACAAGGAGGGGAAAGGGGCGACAACTACTTTCCAATATAAATAATGCTATCCCAACAACATGCTGTGAGTGAAGAGGAATTGCAGAGGAGGGCTGCTGTTGTGCTCAGGCTGTTAATCTAGATGCCAGGCGAGGTTCTGCTCCCTGCTAAATTCTTGTAGACGAGGGCAACTTACTAATTCCCTGTCACACAACTCCTTCTCCATAAGATGCCCAAGCAGACCTGCTTCTGTCCAGGTGTAGAGTCCGTCCTTGTAGTTCCCACTCCCCTTCCCTTGCGGAGCAGCTGAGAGTGGGGCTAGGGGCTCTCAGGAGTACACGAGGTCACTGGAGAAAAAAAAGAAAGAGCCTAAAACTGGCACTTTTCATGTTATTGGCAAACCTTGGTGCATTTTTCTCTCTCTTTCCTCCTCCTCACACTTGCTTGTTCAGGAAATGAGGAACGACGGAATTTGTGGATTAGAATTGGCTGAGAATTTTCTGCTAACACTTTCTTCCTAGAAAGAGCCCCGATTCACCAGGCTACAGCCATTTCATTCAGGTTGTTAAAAAATTGCTATTAAAAAACAGAAAAGAAAAGAAAAAGGGCTTTTTGAAGTTGTTGTATACAGCTTTGAGGTTTTTGGAGAAAATGTTTTAATTTTGCTTGGAAATGGCTCCTCCTTTAACATTCTTATTAGTCTATTTTTATTTTATTTTTTAAAGGGACCTAAAAGACCAAAAATATCTCAAATGACCCATCCTGAATTTTTCACAGATTACTGGACTGCAAAAAATTGTCAAGTTTTGACAGGAAAACTTTTGAAATCTGAAGTTCTCACAGGACAAAAGGAAGTTTCACAACCAGCTCTATTTCAATATTATGATTATTTTCTTTGTGTGCGTCTGGCGGGGGGAGGGGGGGAGGATTTTATGGAAATCTGATTGAAAAATATGTTCACTGGATTTAGCCACATCCTGCGTTCTTTGTCCCACAGCAAATCCAGAGTGACTTGAATAATCTTCATGGCTTTGCAGGCTGTGCTGAGATAAACAAGACCAGAATAATTTGTCATGATATCCCTAGAAGAAAAACAAGTCTAGATGTCACATCATATTCATTTCTGAACATGTAAGAGTGTTGCTGTGGTTCAAGTGCTAGTCCAGTGCTGGCAGGCTTACCAACTGCTGCCTGCAAAGTCTGTCAAGAAAATTGGTTGCACTATTAGTTTTGAAATTCTTCTCTCCACGTTGGGAAGTGCTGAGCCTCCCAAAGTGGGAGCACAATGAGCAGGAACACAGAATTTATAATGGTCATGGGGCAAACAGGAAGGCAGCACAGAGAGATTTTTCTTTGAGGGCTTTGAGCATTCATTCCCTAATGGTGGGGCTGCAGGTGGGCTACCCCGCTGGAATTCAGCAGGTATTTCTTCTGCAGGTGGTCCTGGAGGTGACAGGGGCTTCTGGAATGGAGAGATTAGGAGGACGGTCCTCACTTCTTCTTGTCTTCCACCCTGAGGTCAGAGTGCTGAACTCCAAACTCTCTGATGCTCTCACCTTGTTGGCCGTGGCATAGCACCTGAAGAGCACGTTGGGAATAGACGCTGTGTTTCTCATGTGCGAGCATTTGTGGGATAAAGGTGCTTTGGCAACAGGCACCAGGCAGACAGGTTTAGCAGAGTAAAGAGGAATCCCCTAAACACTGCTCCTGGTTCTGCAATTTTCCAGCACAGCCTCACTGATGACAGTAGTGGAGTTTGCAATGAGGTAGTTGATTCCACCTCTCTATAAATAACTAATTTTTTTCCATACAGGACATATGAATGCAAACCTATGAAGTACCATGATGGCTTAAGAAGTGTGATGGCCCCTCTTCTCCAAGGCTGACTTTGAGTGGGACATCAGAAGCTTTTATACCATGGCGTAAGTTTCTCTGTGGTTAGGTTAAGCTTGTGGGTAAAACAGGAACTGTTCATGTGACAAGATCACGTTCTTTCTTACACCACATAAAATTAAAAACAAAAGACAAAAGGAACATTAAGAAAAGGCTGAGGCAAACAAAATATACCAGTTGAAGACTGGCTAATATAAACGTAGATAATTAAGTCCATGGTCACATGAACACATATGGGATTTACTAGGAAAGCTAAATGTTCCCAAAGAAATCATGGCTACAGAAATGGATTTGGTTGTAACATTTTGTTTGCTTCTTGGGTTGGGTTGGGTTGGGTTTTTTTCACCAAAAAAAAAAAAGGGGCAAGGATCTAATTCAGCATTATTTTCTCAGAAATAAATCTTTCCTGTAGCTCCAGGTGACATGAAATAAAATGGCAAACAACAGCCAAGGTGCATTTTGGAAACTAGAGAGACTGCTTGCAATGGAGAAAGGAAAACTTCAGCTCCCATGAGGCACTGCAGCAGTTCAGGGAGATGACAGGTCTCTGCTCATCTGGTCTCAAAATCATCAGCCTAAGATTTTAGAACTGTGTTCTGTTAAATCTTTGATCCTTTGGATTTTTCATTCCTGTTTTAAAGGACTGTAAATATTAAATTATCCAAATTTCCCATAGGATGAAAATTCAATTTCCAATTTTCATAATGTTTACACTAGTGGAAGAGCCACTTTCTGTTTTAATATTCAGATTAATAAATTCTGGAAAGGCATCGTCCCACCACTTAACACAACCCCAAACAGCTCTTTACGATTCTAGTGTGCCAGTTTCACCAGGCCCTTTCCTGGGAAAGGTCACACTACTCTGGGCTGGAATTTAAAACAAAGGGGAAAAGACATATTAAGAAACAGCTAGAAGTGTGGGGGTTAGGGTACATATTTGAAACATGGAAGACACAGTTTCAGTTTTCAAATGAATAAAACCAAAAGGCATTGATGGCCATAGTTCAACTTCATATACTTAGCTATTGGGCTACTATATGTTGAGATCTTTCTTTTCTTATCTTTTCTTTTTTAAAGAGGAAGACTTTAGAAGACCTTCATTTCCTGTGGACTGGAGACATTTTTGCCATCTCAAATTTATACAGGACAGGGAAGTTCATCACAGCACAGCTAAGGTGGCAAAACCCTTCCAGCAGGGTAAACGATGCACAGGACTATGGTCTTTTCATGGTGGGTCCATTAGGTGGTTGGCACTATAAAAACGCAGAACACTGCTACTGGGTTGCTGCTGTTTTCTCACTCCAGCAGCAACAATGTTTTAATGGTAAAGTCTTGGTATACTTAGGAAAGAAGATGGAAAAGTATTCACTTGTTAGCAATTTTCATTGCCAAAAAATATTCTCTTTTCTTCAAGTCAGTCACCAAGTTTGAGGTTAGACTTCACAGAAGTTTATAATAAAACATTTCCCCTACAAAACTGGAGGGGCTTGAACTCAATCAGCAATTACTAATGAAGTTTATTCATGTTATGGTATTTATTTAGCTGCATAAAGTATGCCGGGGATTGGAATTTCTCCTGGCAAGTCCTGCAAATGTGTCAAGGAAAAATCTCTGTTCTGAATTCTGCCAGTGGAAAGTCAAAATAGACTGTGCTTGCATTATTTGCCCTTGAGCAAATATCTCCAGTGAATTGGAATTGTACAGCTTGCACGTGACAGCAAAACCCAGCAGAAAATTGGAATTCAGGTTGTGTCTGCCTAAGGTACTCCCTTGACCCTCATCAGCACAGGACGTCCTAAGTCCTAAATATGCTTCCTTTTGAGATTCCCTTGTTACCTAGGGAAAAGTCATTATCCACATTTATCAAAAGACAAAATGAGGTGCAAAGATTAAGGCCTCTTTAATTTTTTTTAAGTGACATGGATGTTTTGCTCATATTTGTTTTACTCTAAATTAGTGGAGGTTTGTACCTTTAAAAATGCTCTTCATCTAATCTGTCCAGCATCAAAAATCACAATGCATTAGAGCCAGGTATTGAGACACTGAGGGTCTAACCAGTTGACTGGTACTGGTAGACCATGAAGGACACATTTGACAGTGTCAGGGAAGAAAGACACACATAAAACTGTTTCTGCAATTATGAGAGGTAGGGACTCCATAACATCTGTGGGTCTCTTCCAGCCTGATTTCTTTAGGACTTTGTATGCTAAGGGCACAGCAAGCTGAAGGTAGGGAGACTTTTGGTAATTCATCTTTGAGTGTGGGAAGCTGTGATGTAACGTGCTCCCAGTCTGCAGAGAAGTACTTCGGTTTCTCCCACACCATGATTCCTCAACTGACTTGGTTTTCCAAGGCCATGGTGTGGATCTGCAAATGCACACAGCACGGCCTTACTCATGGGGGACTGTAAAGCAGAAGCCAGCAGTGTGAGTCCCAAGGTGTGAGATTTGTCTTGATTTTGCATTGGTTCGTGCTGCATCTTAGCCTTTTAACTAGTGTAAACGGACATGGTTCTAAAGCAAATGCAAATATGTCGTTTCACACGATGCGTAGAATCCTAGAATAGTTTGGGTTGGAAGGGACATTTAAAGGTCATCTAGTCCAACCCCCCTGCCATGAGCAGGGACATCTTCCACTAGACCAGGTTGCTCAGAGCCCCGTCCAACCTGACCTGGAATGTTTCCAGGGATGGGGCATCTACCGCCTCTCTGGGCAACCTGTGCCAGGGTTTCACCATCCTCATCATCAAAAATGTCTTCCTTAGATCTAGTCTGAATCTACCCTCTTTTAGTTTGAAACCATTACCCCTTGTCCTATCGCAACAGGTCCTACCAAAAAGTCTGTCCCCATCTTTCCTGTAGTCCCCCTTTAGGTACTGGAAGGCTGCTCTAAGGTCTCCCCAGAGCCTTCTCTTCTCCAGGCTGAACAACCCCAACTCTCTCAGCCTTTCCTCACAGCAGAGGTGTTCCAGCCCTCTGATCATCTTCGTGTCCCTCCTCTGGACCCGCTCCAACAGGTCCCTGTCTCTCCTGTGCTGAGGACCCCCGAGCTGGATGTGGTACTGCAGGTGGGGTCTCACCAGAGCGGAGCAGAGGGGCACAATCCCCTCCCTCAACCTGCTGGTCACGCTGCTGGTGATGCAGCCCAGGACACAGTTGGCTTTCTGGGCTGCAAGCGCAGATTGCCAGCTCGTGTCCAATTTTTCATCCACCCGTACCCCCACGTCCTTCTCTGCAGGGCTGCTCTCTATAGGCTGAATGACCTATAACACCACAGAAGTGACAACAGATTTTCGCCAGTACACAGGAGCAGAAAACATGATAAAATATATTTCCAGCACCTGAGATGTGTTGATGAGGGAAGCAACTGAAAGGAAGGTTTGGTTTAAAGGAAAATGCAAGTGACCTCTCAGAGGATTCCTTTCACCTCATTTCCATTCTAGAGACAATTCTCTTTTTCCTGCTTCCAGCTATAAGCTTTTGTGGGTTTGTATAATGTTCACTATTTTCTACCAACATGATAAATTCCGTGATGCCCTGCTATTAAGATTCAGAACCAGAGAAATGGGGAAGAAAGGAAAAAAAGTTGGCAACCAAGCATCACGAAGCAGAAGTACCATAGCACAGGCTTTCCCTCAGATCATCTCACATATCCCGTATTCCCAGGACATATCCTCCACCTTGTACCAGGGGCCTATGAGAAAGTGCAGCCTACATCCTGCACCATCACCTTGTGACTGTTCAGCCAATTTTTTTGGATGCTATAAGGTAAATTTCTGGCACTGGAGAAACACAAAGATGACGTTTCTAAGATCAAAATTTAGAAGTCTGAGGAAATGACAGTATTTCCCATAAAAATACCTTGTTGGCAAGTTTTTAAAGGAGAGCAGATACACACCGTGGCTTTACTCTTTCACTTCAGGAGCTGTTTCAGCCTATTTGGAGTCATTAATCCCCAACTGTGAGTGAGGCAAATGTGAAGTGGGAAAAACTTCTTTCATCACATTTTGCTTTTTTGGCCTATCTTCTCCAGGACAGGGAATGTCAAACCATCAGCGGCCCTTGTAGCTGTCCCAGGAACAGAGTGCAGGCATTAGTTTAACTCCAGATTGTGCAGTCTGCCTTGGAGAGGGAAAGAACTTTTTTTTAAAAAAAACCTTTTCCTTCAGTTGCATTTTAAGGCCTCATTTTCACACTCCCACTAAGCCCATTACCAAACAGAACCCTTATGAACACGTGCCATTTGACTGACATCAGTGGAGACACTGACTAGCCTCAGTTAAAGTTTTCGATACATGTGGACCATGTAAGATCACTATAGCCTCTTCAGAGTTACAGTGTGAACCTGCTCATATCAGTGTCAATTTATCAGTCAATCAATTGGTTCATCTAGCACCATGATGGTAGAATAAAAAATTTGTTATAAATATATATATATATTATATATAGGGGGAGAATATGGTTATTTCACCTGGGAGAACTGCTGTTCAAAATCATGCCCAAGTAGAAATCTGCACTTTTGTCATGCCCTCTCCTCTACCTCATCAAGCCTGGGCATATTTAAAGGATAAAAGATAAAGAGTAAGCTGTAATGACTGTGGAGAAGACTAATGCAAAAAAAGTCACCAAGAAAAACAGAGTGAATGTCTCTGTGCAAACCACATCCTTTGAAATATCTGCACTGCAATCTTATGCCCTCAGATTTAATTATCCTATCTGTTCTGTGTGTGTCACTTTAGCTAATTCATTGAAGAATCCCCAAATGCACTGCCATACACTTGGGAGGGTTGTGCTGGACATAATTAAAAGAGGGAATAAAAATTTCCCCGTGCAGTGAAGGAATGGTGAGAAAAGGATGGATCTGTGGTTTTGCTTTTTCTCTAAAACTCTATTCTGAGGTCAGTACCACTGCATTACTGAAAAAAGCCATCGGCCTTGAAAATAAATGGTCTTTTATTCCTGTGTTGTGGTTTAACCCCAGCCGGTAACTAAGCACCACGCAGCCACTCACTCACTCCTCCCCCACCCAGTGGGATGGGGGAGAGAATCGGAAAAAAAAAAAGGTAAAACTATTGGGTTGAGATAAGAACAGTTTAGTAGAATAGAAAGGAAGAAACTAATAATGATAATAATAACAATAACAAAATGGCAATAACAATGGAAGGATTGGAATATACAAAACAAGTGATGCACAATGCAACTGCTCACCACCTGCTGACCAGTGCCCAGTTAGTTCCTGAGCAGCGATCCCCCCAGCCAACTCCCCCCAGTTTATATACTGGGCGTGATGTCCCATGGTATGGAATATCCTGTTGGCCAGTTGGGGTCAGCTGTCCTGGCTGTGTCCCCTCCCAACTCCTTGTGACCCTCCAGCCTTCTCGCTGGCTGGGCATGAGAAGCTGAAAAATCCTTGACTTAGTCTAAACATGACTTAGCGACTGAAGACATCAGTGTGTTAGCAACATTCTTCTCATACTGAACCCAAAACATAACACTATACCAGCTGCTAGAAAGAAAATTAACTCTATCCCAGCCCAAACCAGGACATTCTGCCATTACACCCTCTGACGTACTATTGCTGTAACTGCCCTGTGCCAACATTTCCTCTGATCCATGGGTCCCAGTTCGAAAGACATTTGACTAAGTCCTTGAGCTGTGGGATTTATGGCTAGAAGACTATCTGTCGGCATCTCTTAAGTCCTCATTGATACTCACAGTGAATTTTCTTTCACATGGGCACAGCAGCTATGTAAGTTTCTGAGGAGGCTAATGTAAGGATAGCTGGTGCCAAGCTCGTGGAGCTCCAGTTTGTTCAAACGCATCCAGCTGAGCCGTGCCCATTGCACCAGTGACATATATACTGCAGCTATTATCCATACTATGCACCAGGTGGCTCTTGCAGTTCCCAATCTACTTATGGAAACAGTAAAGGCATCTATGATACCCTCATAGACCGACATCCACCTGGATTCACACACAAAGAAATAATTTGTGGACAAAAACACATATAGACACTCCCAAAACTCCAAAACAGTGGATAAATCTCTGTCCTGAAGATTTTTGTTGGGATGTTGGGAGAAGCATCTATACTGTGGGACTGTTCTGGCCAAGGCACTACATTGGAAGTGGGACTGATTTAGCCAAATATAGAGAAAGACTTTTGTAGCTGAAGTAGCCATCAAAGCTGAACTTTGCTCCCTTTGGATTAAATGAAGAGCTGGTCAATAGAGTTGAGGTTATGATTCATTCTCTCCTAAAATAGAAGTCTAAACCAGATCTGATGAATCGCATCTAAAAGTGGCTACTTCTCTTTGTTGACTATAAATGGAGTCCAGAGTGCCTGGCTCAGCAGTAGACAACTGTGTTGTAGTTACTCAAAGCTGAGTGAGGAAGAGAACCTTAGATAATTTTGTTTAGGTATTTGTAATGGACTATCCTTCTTCTTGAAGCTGTCTTTGGAAATAGTCTCTCTTGCAGGAAGAAAAAAATACTTTCTGTGAAAATCACATCCATCACAAAGATTCAGCGTACTGCATCTTGTATACACAAAACCTGTGGCAGGGATGCTCCCTGAATACTTGGAGAGTTACTTTTTGTAAGTGGGAATCTTTACATGCCCAGAAGACTAGGCAGGAACCGTTTAAAAGCACGTATTCTGTTCAACAGCTGGCATGGGTCTTGACAGCTCAGGCCCACTATAAAATTTTGTGGATGTGGGCGATCCTTTGCTTTGTATAGCATCGCTCCTTCCAATGTACCCCAATGCGCTTTGCAAATTGACTTTCAATCTATGAGAGAATAATTCTCATTCCCCGTGTTTACGGGAGATATTTTGTTAGGGATGTTAAGCAAGACCTCGATTCACCCGCGTAGGGGCAGCTCCAGTGCTGTGACACTCCAGGCACACGCAGGGGCTCGATTCACCTGTCTAAATACAACCACCTAACGCCGTTTCAGAGTCCAAGAAACCCACACAGATGTCATATCTGGTAGCCTGACAGAGGGTTTATAGGCTGTCCTCACCCCTGTGGTGAGGAAACATGGAGGTCAGGAGGAATATTGACATGATACCAGCCACCTCTATGTTTAGACAAAGAACACAGCTTTGCAATGGATATGGATAGTCCCAGATAAACCTTGGGTTTATGAAGAGCTCAGAAACCGAGGGTAGGTATGGTCATGCAATTGTGGATACCACATCCTAATTCTCCTAAAAATTATGTAGAATGAACCCCTGTCCGTCACTGCCTCTACTAGCGATTCCTTGTCTTGCGAAGCATTCGTGTTATACTATGTTCTGCAGTGTGCTGTGGATTCTAGAAATACCACAGGAGTACGGATGTCTGACTGTTGATACTCCGTCGCCACTGACTACCACGAGAGTTTAGATACTTAGTACACATATAGGCAGTGTTTAATTCTCTCCATTGACCGTAAAAGGAGTTACGATGAATTAGCTCAGCTGTAGGCAACTACATTGTGGATTTGCACTTTCTCATGTGTAGGCATCTCAGTTTAGGATTCTTAATTCATAAGCTAAATCTCACCCTGGATTACTAACTCCTATTAGTTTGAAGAACAAGATCCATAGAATCATGGAACAGCCCAGGTTGGAAGGCACCTCAGAAGATCATCTGGTCCAACATTTGCAGTAGGCTTTGGGGCCAGAGTGGGCTGTAAAAGTGGTGGTAGGAAAATTAAGTTCTACATCTCCATCATCGTATGAATGTTTTCTTGGTTTGCCTAAGAGATGGCTGGAGGCAGTATGAGTAATAGGTGGTTTCAGCATTTTCTTTCTTTTTTTTCCCTTTTTTTTTCATTTTTCACAGTTTTCAGAGGGGTTTCACTGCAACACACAGCACTCTGGGACATCTCCTTTGTTTATATTACTGCTAATTCCTGCAATATGCAAAGAACAATTGTGGATCATTTCACAAACCTACTGTCACTGCCCCTGCAAACTACCCGAAGGCCTGGGCAGATAATGTAACATCTGCTCCTGTCCACCTCCTACTCTTTGCACTTAACCACTAAATTAACCTAGAAACCATAACCAAGAGAGCTGCAACAAAGTGGAAGGACACGGAGGTTGGTAGAAAAGCATTTCTGGATGAGAAAATGTTGCGGGGCACTGCAGAGTCTGCTGCTGATGGGCTCAGGTATCACCTGCTGCCTTCTGCTTACAACCATACAGGCAGATTAGTATTTATTTGCTTATTCCCAGACTCTTTAAGTTTTGTGTGGAAGGGCAAACCTTCAATATCACTACAGTATTTTTGTTTATTAACCAACTCCACATCTGCCCTCCAGCCACTAAAAGAGAACTGAAGCAGCAACAACAACAAAAAAAAGAGTGGTTTGTCTTGAAATTTATATGGCACAAAGCACCGGCAGCTCAAGAAATGAGAGAGCGTTTAGCTCTGTCCTGGGACTCGTGAAAAGAAGTCAGAGACAAGTCAGTCATTGGGCTAGTGCTGGGAAATAAAAAGGGACCTTTTCTATCTGTGCATTCAGCAATCTCTGTTTGCACTGAGAACCTCCTGGCTTTCCCACTTCACCTAAAGCCTCCAGGTGTATTTTATAAGCCTCATAATAGGTTTGGAGCCTCAGTTCAGGAGTTTAATTTTCACGTACGATGCCATCTGCTGTCTGGACAGCCCTAAGGGGAATCCTTATTAAAATAACTCTGAAGCAGTAAAGCCATATGTGTAGCTTTATAGCTCATGGAAGGAATTATAGTCATTCAGCCAATAAGAAGAATTGCTCCACGATGGCATGGCAACTTTTCTGTGTATGTAGGGCCTTTAGTTCAAAAAGAAGCTGCTCTCCAAAGTGTACTGTGAAACTTTGAAGTAAAACCTTAACAGGTGACAATTAGTGTAATGAATAGTATTTCAGTGCAGCTATGGGGTTTTATACTGCCTAGGAAACAGTTTCTCTTTACCAGCTGAGGAATGTCAAGAATATGATTTCCCCAATGTCATCCACTCATTAGCTGTCACTTTCTGCTCTCAGGTGGGAAATCTTCTGGAAATTAGAAGACTTTAAAAGCTTTCATGGCAAACACTTCTTTTAGCATGAAGAAATTCACGCTTCTGGAAGCCCCCACTGAAATAATAAAAAAAATTAGAGCTCAGAGTGGCATTCATTTCATTTAACTTTAGAGAGTCTACAATGCAGACATCACCATCTGAGCCAGTCAACCAAAGCTCCCTTTATAGTCAAGGGAGACCAATTTAGTCACTGGAGTTCAGGGCTCTATTCCTAAAGCTGATGTCTGAAGTCGAACTAATTTTATCCTAAAGTACCTATTTCTATTTTCCACAAGATATATGAGGGACCATCTCAACCTTTGGTGATTACACTGTAGACGTCTGCAATTTTTAGAGGAGCTCTTTCCCCATGACACACGTGTCCTGAATCATTCCATATGAATTCCAGATTATTTTGACTTTGGCCATAGGGAGTGCCATTTAGGCTGTCATTTGGTCACTGGGATGAGAAAATCTGATCTGCTCACCCATGTCACAACCACAGGAAGTAATATGTAACATGGCTATAGCCACAATAACGTGAGAGTATGTAAGAGGCAAGGGTTACAGGCAGAAGTAGTTTCTCTTAGACCCGTCAATGTTATGAGGAATAAAAGTAACAAACCCTTGGGCACAAGCCCTTCTTATGACAGTGGCTGAAGTCTAAATATTGTCTTCACCTTTAAATTATATTAAATTGTATTTCCAGAGTATTGGCTGAATGGGAGTGTTGGAGGCAGGGTTAAACAGAGTGAGGAAGGGGCTGTGCAGCCTTCTGGACATCACCTAAGAATGCGAAGACGTTCTTGCCAATGTGAATTGAATCTGTAAATCCAGGTAAGCAAAGAAGTGAGAGGTTAATTGGGACAAAGAGATATAAGCTGAGCAGGTACCTATTGATAACTGAGGCAATGGAGGGAAGACAGGCATATAGTTTTGAATGCAGAGAAGTTGGCATGGCATGGGACTGGAGAGGGCTCCAGGCTTGTAGGTGTGCTGTCAGTGATCTGACATCCCCTGCTGCACCAGCCTCCGCACGTCCTCTTAGTAGCAAAACATTAGCAAGGAGGTGAAAGTGTGTGTGAATAAATCAACCCGGTTTTGTAGTGTAAGAAATGTGCTGTGATAAGTCCGAAGATTTTCAGTGATACACCAAGCCTCCCTGCACGGTCTGGATGCTGTAGTGTGCCAAAAGTTGTTTTCTGTTCTCAAATTAAATACAATCAAGACGGTCCTAAGCAAGGTAAGATAAACTGACTAACTATCATGTCTTATAACAAAGCTCCACGTACTCAATAAACATCTTAGCTTCCAGCTTCCTAGCCTATTGCTCGAAAGATTTAAATACTTCCTCATTAAAAAAAAAAAAAAAAAAAGAAAGAGCAGACATAATGCTTTAACTGACTGAAGTAACAAAATAAAGACGGGTCCAGTCGTTATTTTCCTCTGAGATACTCTACTTGTGACTACCTGGCCAAAATTAATAAGAGGTTGGTCACTTTGTAAAGATTGTGTGAAATGCTGGAAAATAATGGGGGAACGTGGAGCAAAATTTCTGAACTTCTCTGAACCTTCTAAACATGCCGGTTCTGCACAGAGCTTAATATCCCAGCTCATCCCTGATTTTGAGCGCTTTAGATTTTCTGTGGCAAAATATCTTTTTTTTTTTTTTTTTCCAGTTTGCTGCAGAATAAGCATCAAAACTTGTATGTTACGTATGAGGCTTTCAGAATGGTCCCTGCTTTACGACCCAACTCAGCTAGACCTGTGCTTCCCACCTCGGCAGCGACGTGGTCTCACTTGGGCTTCACGACCCCACTGGTCAGGCACGACTGCTTGATGAGATCCCTTCAGCTGCTCCCTGGATGTTACAGTCAGGATTTACTGAAACGAGGGAGCAGAGGACTTCCTTGCAAAGTTTTTTGACCTCTGCGGAGTCTGCTGCAAGGTATGTTCCCTCCCTAGCCACAGCCATAGCCAAAGCCTGTCGCCTGCCATACGACCCGGCGCAGATTTTCACAGGCCACTTGTGTCCAATACAATCAAAGCAGAACAGAATGTGAGAGAGATTATGGCTGGAGAGGAAAACACTCTACCAGTCCTCTTGACTTTAATTAGGCAACTCGAGAGGAATTGTGGCAGCCGTCTGTTAAGTCCAGGGAATTTTACAGGCTTAACTCACACTAGAAGCCAGGAAAATTCAGGTGGTCAAAACCAGCAATAAGAATACAAGGATCACTGTCATGATAAGCCTATTCATGGCATGAATACATAAGGCAGGAAGATATTTCTTGCTTCTTTTCATGACTGGGAAAGATCACCCTCAAAAAGCTGAAACAGTTTGTTAGAGTCTATATAAAAGGGTCTGTGGCAATATGAGGAACAAAACCTTAGCTTTTAGAAACAGAACATCTATTCTTAGTCTGGTCATTTTACCTTTGCATCAGGATTTCACCTAAATTCAACTTGATGGCACATTCAGGGCCAAGGAATTGTATCTGTGTCTGTATCTGACTTTAATTCTCGTGCTCGATCATCCATGCAGTTAGGTAGGAGTAAGGTACCTAAATAACCCCATAGACTGAGCCTAGGACATTTGCTAACGTAAGTCACTATACTTGTATTGATTTTGCAGACTAGCTAAACTACTGATTTCAAATTTGCAGATTACTAATGTTTATAATTTGGTCTTCTATAATTAGAAGTCATCAAGACCCAATCAACACACTCTATCTTGCTTGCTATCAGTAAGCAAATGCTTCTTGGAACTGGCTTGTTTTGTTTCCTAACCAGCTGGCATATTAATCCCAGAAATTCAATATTTGCTTAAGATAAAATGTCCTCCCAGGAGAAGTCAAAGCCAGAACGCTTCTGTCCTGAGCAAGCGCAGGAAGAACCACTGGGAAATGTTCCCTTTTTCCAGAGCTCAGCTCTGACAATGGGAACATGGAGAAAATAGCAAACAGATTGAAAATAGGAGGAAAAAAATGCAAAAAATGTGAATGTGGAAAGAAAAATGCATGTGGGGTGAACTGTACATAATGGAGTGTGACAACTTTTGAGCTCCAGCAATCGTTCAAGGATTTTCAGACTCTCCTCTGTGGAAAATTTGGTCTCATATGTCCACGTGCTTTCTGATGGAGCCACTAGATCTCCATCAGACTGACAAATGGTGGATCGAATCTGTTACCATTGACAATTTTAAAGGTTAAGCAGATAGTAAAGGTTTTAGCTAACAGTAATGTTAGCAGTAACAACACAGACCCTCCTGGGCAAGTCACCTGTTTTCTCACATAAACTTAAATTACTGTATCCTTATAACTCCCACCCTCCTGTGCCATCTTCAACTCATAGGCAGACATGTCTTTAAGGTTTTTCTGAACAGTTCATAACAGGTCTATGATGAGGATAAGCAGAGCATCCAAATGTTTCAACTCATAATCATACCCCACTACGCTGGTTTTCCTTTAATGCTAATATTAGAGACCTGCTTTCCATAGAAAAAGGAAAGCAAATCATGCATGTATGCAAACATGCACCACAAAAGACAAAGCTCACAATATTGAGAAATATTTGCCTTTCTAATTTGGTACTGATGTTTCTAGCCAGGCACACACAGGTTTTTGAGTTTCAGGGTGAGTGCCTGAGCTGTGACAAATACAGAGAAAATCATTCAGACTATTTAGCGTGTAATGAGGTGTCTCTTTGAGGGCTAGAGACAGTCTCCAGAGCTACAATGAACAAAGGCTATAGGAATGTAAAGAAACCAACCTCAAAATCTACACTAACATAAATGACCCTATGGCAAGAATACCTGGAAGCCCCAAATGTGCTCTTATTTTACTTGTCTCTTTTCCTAGTACACAACTGTTATGAAAACATCACAGCAGGGCTGTGGAAAAAGAAGCCCTCCAAAAAACCCAAGACTGCTTCTCTACTGGGGGACTGGATAAAGGGAAGGGAGCTCAGAAATCTAGTTTAAACACAGACACAAATATGTGGAAGTGTAAAAGTGTCTTAATCTGGAGATGCATTTTCCTCCAGATGACAGTTCATTGCCTAAATGCGAGTGTCTGAAGTCATTTTAGGCACCAAGACACATCCTGCTGGGCCTCCAGAAAAGGCTGTACAACATATTGTAAGAAGCCGCAAGTAAAACCATGGATTTCCAAAACAGTTTGGGCATGCTCTTACTGAGCATACATTGTCCAAAAATATCAAGATCATTATTGTCCTGTTATTAACACTGCATTGCAATTACTGTACAGACACGTACACCTAAATGTGTCCACAGGAAAGTGTCTGCATATGCCCTACCGATAGGATGCTGTTTCCTACACTTTGGTGCCTAAGGTAATTTGAAATACCTTATATCAGCTAAGTCAAGTCATCTACACAGGGCTTGCAGATACAACAGAGGATCTATAGGAAAACTCCTCCCCTCTGGCAAGTACCATGAGTCCAGCTGGAATAGCCCAGGGTACTTTAAATGGTCCCAAACACCTGTGTCTGGGCAACTGAATCTCACACTAGAGACCAAAACTCCTTATGGATCTTTGATCGATGGTGGAAAGCTCATAATTTTATTCAGCAGAGCCTAGAGAGAAATTCAGCTGACAAAATGCAGGTCTTTGCTTTAGGGAGAGATGGACATCTTAACCTTATTAACTAGATGTCCCTCAATTATAATGAGGTCAGAGATAGCCAGCCCACATGTAACTAGCTACCTGTATGTGGATGAATACATGAGCTGAATCCCACATGAGGAGGTGAAGATCACCACTGAAGGTCGCTCCTGTTCATTACTTTACATGCCTGAAGAGAAACTGCAACCAGGCTTCCCCCAACACCCCTCTTTAGCAAGAAATTTATCTCTCTGTTCCTACTGCCTCTTTCCATACAACACTGAAGCACTTCACAATCATAAAGAAATATGATCTAGAACATCCTCTACAAAGTAAGACCACTTTCCTCTCAATCCCACAAGGTGGGTGAGAGAGTTGTTAAGTGAGCTGCCCAGGGCCATGTCAAGAAGTCTTTGGCAGAGGCTGTAATACAAACTTCATTGTGCCCATTCCCAGACAGCGACCCACCTTCAACTCCTGAGACTGCAATAATTGTGGTCAGCCCCGTGTTATGGATAAAGGAGCCTGACATATATGGGTCACGGGCTTTTCTAAGGTCACACACTAACTTTCCTAGAGCCTCCTTCCCTACCAGGTGCACCGAGGACAACAAACCCCACTGAACAGTGGGGTGAAATCAATTGCTACTGAGCAATACAAAGTGAAAATAGAGTAGGGCAATGGGGAAAAAAAAAAAAAAAAAAAAAGAGATGAAAGCCTGAAAACACTGGACGAAGGAAGGGAAACCGCAACCCGATATCCCGTGCCAGGCAGTTGGCCTCAGGCCAGGCTGTAATGAGGACCACGGCCCCGGCAGCGCGAAGCCATCCCTGCTCCCTGCGCCTCTGTTTGACCATGAGCTTGGGTGTTCCAGCAGCAGCATGTGAAAATATTTAGTCTGCTGCAGAAGGGAATGTTTGGGAAAAGAGATAGGAAGGCCTGCATTCCTCCAACCCCACAGCCCGGTCCTCCCCACATTCCCTGGCGTCCCGCCAGCGCTCGGGCTGGAGGACGTTTTTTGGGGGCTCTTTTCTTGTTTTTCTCTTTTTCCGCTCAGATCGAATGAGAAGCGAGCGTTGCGCTGGTATCAGTCCTTCGGTTAAAAATCAGAGACGGAGAATCACTGGGTGGATGTGAATCACTAGGTGGGGAGGGGATGAAAATCCCTTTCTTCTTTAATCTTCCCTCTGTCTTTGCACTGTCTATTTAGACAGGCAACTTTACCAGACAAAGTCAGCCCTCCTATCTTCCAGAGCCCAACATAACAGAGCCCAACTTTGGCCCCGACATCTAAAACTGGCTAAAACACAGGCATTCCTCTGGGAATAAAAATTAAAAAAAGAAAAAAATTTAAATTCACTTTCCTTGCTTCACAAGTGGGTTGCAAATGCTTTGCCCCAGCTCAAAAGGTAGTCCAAGGTTCAGGGCAACAGAGAAGAGAGCTGGGAGAGCTGCATGGCTCCCAGAGGCCAGCGTCCAAGAGAAATCAGCCTTCAGAGACAGCTGGTTAACAAGTGAAGTTTGTTGTCATCGCTCAAAGCAGTTGGCGTTGGCCATGGAAGATACAATGAGCTGCTGATAGGACTCGGCCAGGTTGTTTCTGCTTTCTCTGAACAGCTTCACTGTTTGGTTCATCCACAGATCACTTGTGAAATGAGAGAATAAACCACAGCGGTGTAACCTCGGTGTAGAAGTTGTTCTTCCCCCATTAGTGTGCCGTGAGGACACTTCGGATACATACATCTTGCCAACCAAAAATTTTAAAAGATCAGCACCAGGGAGCATTCCCAGGCCCTGGAATTCAATCCCTCAGACGGATAAATTGCTGCAATAGTCCCCAGCACGGTTTTGGCCCAGACCAACATGCATACTCCCAAGCAGGCATGCTTCAGAAATTAGCAGAGTCCGGGGAGGATTTCTGCATAGACAATTCAGATGCAGACACCCCGTTTTGTAGACAATGGAAGTTTAATAATTTAAATGTGGTCAGACCATGCTTAGCTGGCTTCAGAGCCAGAGAAATGCCTGAGCCAGAGCTTAGCTCTGTTTAGTTTACTGGTGCAGATGAAGCCGTTATTTGTTATTCTTCAGAAGAACTCACCAGCCACAGGAATGGAGTTATCCATGGAAATCCAAAGGGGAAGCCCGGCCACAGTGGAACTGGTGGAGTTTTACTCTTGATGGCTTTCAGGAAAGGATTGTTTTGTCAGGCTTAATGAACTACGACAGGAGATCCCACAGCCTGTTCAGCAGGCCTTTGCCTTCTGATCCATCTCCTCCTCCCTTCCAGCCTTTGGGAGAAACCAGTATTTGCTACATCAGGTCAAGAAGCATCTTCCATTTGTTCAGAATTATCTGTTTGTGCAAACCATCTCCATTCTGATACAGAAAGAAAACAATGAAACTTGAAAACAGCCCACGCAATGAAATTCATGAACAAAGCAGGAGGTGAAAAGGAAGAGGTAATTTTGTGTTATGCTTTATTCTAATTTCAGCTGCTTTTATTTGACATATGCTCTTTTTTTTAAAAAAAAAAAAAAAAAAGGAAATGAAAAGTTGTATGGATGTATTCCACCGTAGAAAGGTAAAAAGGGGGTGCTACAACCTACAGAAGCAATATTTTTAGGGGAAATTCAGTGTTTGGTAACTGACCTTGAAAAAAATGAGGCAGAAAGTGTAGCTCAGAAGTTTGGGACTGTCAGGTCATTTATGGATCTGAAAAGGAAAGACTTTTAACAGTTTGTTTCTCAGAGGGTAGATACTCACTGTATTTTGAGAACTCAGCTCCTTTTGGAGTAGCTCAGCTGGGGTCCCTCCAAATCCTAATGTTTAGCAAACCTTCCACTTTGTTAAAGAGAATCGAATAATGATTTTGTAGATTCAGGGCCTGATTCTCTCCCACTTGGTCTAAGTCAGGAGTTGCAGCAACTCAATGAATGGTTTTCACTTATCAAAGTTTGCCAAATTGAGGGCACAGACCACCAACAGGAGATGCAAGAGTTGCTGAAGATGGCAGAGAAGATCCCAAAAGCGAGGAAGGCATCACTTCTACCAGCAAACCCTGTTCTAGCTTTGGGATTTCAGTGGTCTTCACCCCAAATACCCTGCAGAGTTTTGACTTGAGTGCAGGTGAGGGTGAGCCTGTTCTGCAGTGAAATAAAGCAAGTAAATTCACCATGTTTGCAGATGAAAAGTGAAGAAGTCAGAAGAGTTGTCCTATCTTTACAGTTTCCATGGTGAGACATTTAGAGAAACAATATGTGTGTGGCATTAAATGTGGGTAAATTACATTTACTTCCACTCATCTCCAACTGCATCCCTGGACACAGGCTCCAGGAGGGCAAACTAATTTGAGATAGCCTTTGAACTGGGTAGGGACTATCTTGTCTCGCTGTTAACTTGACCCAACACAACCCCCTTGATAATCTTTTCTAAACATGAAAGCACATTCTCAGGGGTTGAGAACCCAGGCCAGTGCAGAGGCATATGAACCAGATTAATCTCACCAGGATATGGGTGGGGACCAGCACAGCGAAAATTTCAGTCCATTTCATACTAAACAGATCCTGAGACATGAAAGGTTGAACCTCAGATGATTTCTGAATTGAACTTCTGACCTACCACAGAGCTAGCCAGTTTGAATCACTGAAACTGTGTGCATAAATATTTATACTTTTTTCAAACGCACAAACATAACCCCCTTCCCCAAAAGGAAACAGCATGCCCAAGCTAAAACCTGGCCATATATTTTTAATTCACCATGAAGAACTGAGGTATAAACTCTACAATACAGTACTAGGAAGCCTGAAACTATAAAGTTAAAACCAAAGCTACTCTGAGTTAATAGGATCCATTTGTTGTGCGAAAGAGGCACCAGCGTATTTTTTTCTTTGAATGTAGGAATTAGGTAAGTGAAATTGTCAGGCGTGCATGTATGAAATGTAATCTGGCTAACCCGAGCATTCCAGCCAGCCTGGGTTTCAATAGCTGAAGTATGCATGATAAGTTTCATTTAAATGCAGGCAGCCTCATCTTAATAACTCCCTCACTGCTTGGAGCGCAGCGTTTCAGGATGCAGAGACCTAGGCTCTATCCTCAGTAGCTTGCCGTGAAACCATCGATAAATTTTTTAAATGGAGATAGCAATGATTCTTTTCACAGATGTGGGTTCTCTAGATGAATAGTGCTATAACAGCAAAAATATAATCATTATTATTATTTATTTATTACCTCTTTGGTTGACACAAGGGGATAAGAGTAAAATCAATCCAGAGCCTCTTCATAGAGGCCTCTAGCATATTTCCCCTAAGACTCACAAATCAGCACTGCTAAGTAAAGAAATTTCCACTTAACACCTCATCACCACCACCCCCCCGCCCTTGCCAATGTTTATGTACATACTTACCTTTATTAGCGTGGGGGGGAACCCCTGGGATTCCTGGTATTGGTAAAGAAAACGTGCGCATTTGCAGGGTAAAGGACAAGCTGAGGGTTCTCTCGTTTGCTGGTGGGTTTGAGTTTCTGGTGGTTTATGCAAAGTCTTAAGGAGGAGGGTCTGGCAAAGAAATCTTTAATCTTGAAAGGAAAAGGGAGAGTTAGAGGACAGAGGTTGGAACTACGCAAAAGGAAAGGAGATCAATCTCAAACTTGGGAACAAGTTGCACTGGCATGAAGTGTGTTAATGTCGCTTGAGGTCACTCCCCCGCAAAGGGGTGTCGTTCTACAAGCAAAAGCAATAGTCAAGTCTGGATGACAGAGGATTTGGCTTTTTGTCTTGAAACGGGAGTTTCTGGGTTTTGTTGAGGAGATCAGATTTAAAGGAGGCAAGTGTTTTCTCCACACATTTACAGTGTCTAAACCTGTCTCTACTCTGAATCAAATTATACGTAATAATGTTCTTGATCATTGAAAAAAAGAAAAAGAAATTATGACACAGAGAAGGAGACATTCTTTCATTATAAATATATAATTTTTGCCTACAAAAATATAATGTTTCCAGTTTTCACCTCCTTATGCAACAGAATTTTTTCCTTCAATGTAGGTGCCCTCAGGATGAACCATGAGTTCAGAAGCATGCTTTACTGGTGTCTGTCAGAGAGGTGGGATGTTTGCATCAATCTCCTTTATCAGAAAAAGTTAAGGATGCCATCAACTGAACAAAAGGGAAAGGTTTGAGTGACAGGATGGAAGTTGAAACTCCATCAGAAGTTTTGAGCTTCTGATATTACTTAATACACACACTTTAGAATAATCAGATGAGATACGCTTCTTTTTTTTCCACTATTTAAACTCTCAAACATGTCACCAATGCTGCTCTTGGAAATGCAGACGTCTGCTGCATGAAATTAGAGAAGAGAAAACATTTTCTAGGAGAGGTTTACATGAACATCAGGGTGCCCTGCTAAGTTTAGACACTAAATTTGGAATGAGCCAGTATGGAGTTTGTTGACTCTGGCTGGTACCTGGCTTGATCATTAGCCATAATTTTTGTTTGTCTGTGGCCAGCTGTCTCACTTAACCATCTGGCTCTTCCTCAAAGACATTCATCCATCTCTTTATTTCCTTCTGTGACAGCATGTCCTGCTTTGTGGACACGTTGCCAACAATAGAATGAAGAATAGGCCTTAACAATTCGAGATTAACCAAGCTTTTTCATGTACAAACCAAGGAGCCTCCAGCCTGTTTGCTACTTTAAGGACAGACCATTTAGGGATCCAAAGAATTGCAAGGTCAAACTAAGGGATCAGAAACAAATCCTTGCTGAACAGTGGGCCACTACGCAGCCCAATGTGCAGCAATGCTCTGTTTGGCCCCTTGCAATCACTGATGTAGCAGGTGAGTTAATTAAATGCTGTACCCATAGACCTCAGCTGCAGTCAAGAGCCTATTTATAAACACTAGTTCTTCAGATATGCCTTCCTTCTCTTAATTCATAAAAAAGTGCATGTGCTATATATTCCAGATTTAATGGAAAGACTCACATAGCTTCAACTCAACAAATGGAGTTATCGACAATGCCAGAAGACTTTATAAAAAGGCTGGGAATAATTTGTCCTAGTTTGCGTTTGTGTAAGTTTTCAGTGGATAACTTACTGATGTGCAATTAAACTTAAGTCTTTTCTTTTGCCTGTAAATGTTTTGGAAATATTTTAGAAATGTAAAACCAAATATCTGGTAAGACTAGTCAGGCAGAGTTAATGGGGGGTGGGGGGTGTGCAAATGCAAAAAAACTGATCAGTTTTTTTGAGACTTAATTTGACAAAGGTAGAGCTTTCCAAAATAATGTTATTACAATAAGATAATAAGATTCCCACAGCAGTTGCTGCTACCCATGCTGTTTGAGAGACTGGACTCTCTTTGACAGATTAGGCAGCATGATCAACCCTTCCTCGCCAAAGGGGAACTGGGTTCCCAAGCACTGAGTTCCTCTAGCTATATATGAAAGTCAACCACAGATCAACTGATCTCATCCTAAAGAAAAATCCAGAGTGGTTCAGATGAATTTCACCAACGCACTAACTGAAAGGCCTGCAAGATTAAGTCCTGCTTAAACAGCACTTACTTGATGTCATCTGCATCAGTGGAAGGGAAGCACCAGGATATCGGATGAGGAGTGTCACCCTCCGCCACCCATCCCATCACTGGTTATATCCAGGTCCTGCCCTACCTGCAGGTAAAATCTTCCATTATTCTGAAAGCAGAGACACCTGAAGATGAAGTGACCTGCACAAGGATGCACAAGAAACTGGTCCCACAGCCTCCTCTTGCTGACCACATAACCGTTCCCATCCCTCACCAGTAACGTCACCTGTTAAATTAATTCAGGCTGAAGAAAGTGCACAGGGGCTCACTTGAGCCAGTGCAGTTTAACTAGGCAGGTGATTTTTTTCTGTTTCCCCTGATATTAACCTCTGCAAGAGCAGTTAGCTACCCATGGCAAGTGTCCATGAATGCATTTAACTCACTTCAGTATTATCGCCCAGAGCTCTTGCTGGTGAGGACAAGGCAATTCACACATTGAACTCCCATTAATGTAATAGCTGTTGCACTCAGAAACACCTCTGTCCCCTCTCAGCTCATCCTGCCCCACAGACACTCACTCTTACAGGAGCTGGGAGTAGAAAGCAAATGAAAACTCATCAAGTCTTAATTGCATCTTTCTAACCTCAGTTCTGTTCGCTCTTGGATAAGATAAATAAGATGTATGTTACAGCCACGTATGGATTCTCCTACAGTTCCTTTTATACCTGTGAGTGTATACACCTCCTTTCAGCATAGCTATTGCCTTGCTGGAAGGGATCTATAAATCCCTCCTGAGATCACACAAGTATTCCTTGAGCAGTCTGCAGCAGAGCTACATTTTTCTTGCACCAGCCATGAGGTATCTACACTGGCATCATCTTTATTTTACATCCAGCTGGGGGCATCAGCTGTGGACATCATTGGAGAGACGCTAATCTGAACCAAGTGGACACAACCTGGTTTTATGTAGGGCGAACATCCAACCAACACTTTCCAATGCACAGAGATTGTGCCCCAATAAAGGGTGCAGAATACACCCAGAAGAGCTCCATGGCATGAGTATCCCTTTACAGAAACAGCCAGACATTTTGGTCCTGGCGATCCCCAGATGTTCTGATAAAAGGCTGGGAGGGTTGTTAGTAACCTGTGCTCTCACTAGAGGCAAGGCTGTAATTTTGGGCTAGTTGTTGACTTGCCTGACTGTTGCGTATCCCTCCACCTGCAGATCTTCTACCTACAGCAAAAGCAGAAAACACTGATCAAGGGCATTGCTCACTCCAGGAACGTGTCCTGCCCAAGTTTTGTCTCAGAAAAGCTTCCTTTTAAGAAGTAGTTCATTTGAGTATGAAGGCAAAACAAGGACAGACCTGCAAGGATATTTTTCTTGGGCAAATATTTGTAAACCATGCGAGTGTTTGTGGCTTTACACAGCTGGAAATCATATATTGCCTCACCGGTACTGCAGTGTGTTTTGAACGGAGGGGGAAGGGGATGCATTATAAGCATTCAGCCCTTTCATTATCCCTTCATCCCTTCCTCCCTTCCTGACATACCTTTCTTTATTTCTTTCATTTTCTCTTTCAAAAGAGGGGAGAAATGCATGTATAGGATGTTTTCTTTCTCATCCTGTGCTCAATCCCTATGATTTGTCAGGATCTGTCTGTCTGTCTGTCTACCTATCTATCCTAAACCACAACATTTTGCCCACTTTTACATAGTTTCTTTTCCCCACTGTATTTATACATCACCTCTCCCCATGACAGTTATGTACGTGAATGAGCAGAGTAAGTTGATTTTGGAAAAAGTGCTTTCCATTGCTTCTGTCCTTATACAGCACCTTGCCTGACTGGGTTCTGCTATGTGATGATGAATTCAAAGCATTACTGTAAAAATTATAATAACTGCAGCAGCAGTAATACAGACAACAGTTACTGTATTTCACTCTGAGTTTCCCAAACATGGATGCATAAGCGAAACCTGTTTGCAGTTAGAAATACCATGAAAGCTTGCAACTCCCTGGGCATCCAAAGCCACTAGTATTATTTTCTCATGCTTCAGCTGTAGCCTTCACACAATGTTTAAACCTCAGAAGCACAAGCATTTTTTTAGCTTTTTCTTTTTCTCCCCCATGACCCCAAACTTTAAGACAGAGCTACATGTTGCAAATGTTTTACACGTGGTAAGCCATCAGTGCTTAATCAAATGGCATGTCCATTGAAAACTCTCTTTGATTTCATTTGCAAATATGCAAATATTTCAATCTTATCAGATTGTTACTCTTACCACGTTTAGTTACAATATGGCTTAGTATGCAGAAGTGTCATTTCTGGTAGTATTTCTGGGAGGAATTATTCATGCCTCTCTAAAAATTTTTATTTCAGATTATAAATTACCCCACTTAATTCCTTGGGGTCACACTGCCTTGGTTAAATGCTGCAAAGGTTGCAACACACTGGGATTTAGCACTGTCTCAAATGACTACCAGCTTTTTTGTGAGCAAACATAAATACCTTTAGGAATTTAGATAAAATCTCCTGAACATCTATGAATTTTGACTGACTTTCACTTTTTGATTAGGGCTGTGGGAGATGTCAGTCACACACTTCAGATCACACTGCTTGGTAAATCATACTATCTGCTCCAAGATTTCAGTGGATTGAAAGAGGAAACCCAAGGAAGGAAGAAACAGAGAGAGAGGACCATTTTTCTTCCATTTACTGCCAAGGCACTTTGTGGAGATGACTTCCTAATACTGATGCCCATTTTCTCTCTACAAATAACGGAAAATAGTATCCTACCTGTCTTAGGCATGCACCCACTTTTATACACTCCCCCTGGACATCTCTTCATCATAAACAAGTAGGGAATAAAGATGTGACTTTTGGAAGAGAGTGACACACAGTATATAGAAAACTGAGGTTCCTAGAAGAACCAGCCTGGCTCCCCACATACATTTCTACCTCAGCTAATGTCAGCCTCAGCCTACAGTGAGGTTACCTGAGATGACAGCCATACTTTTAAATAATAATATGCACCCAAAAAAAATTTTCTGACAGTGATAGCCGTTGGCAAATAATGGCCTGTGTCCTTCCATTTAAACTCTCTTACAAACGCAGGGTGGTGGTAAATACCTCAACCTGCATATTGGGAATAGTCCCTGGCTCACACTAACCTCAAAGTGTGCATAGGGATTTTTTTGGAAGACTGCCAGTTGGCCCAGGACAAAACCGTGCCAGGGAACATGTAACAATTCAGAAGTATAACCTCAGCCATTTCCCAGTGCTTAGGAATACTCCCTGGCATTTTTAACTCAATAACACAAACATAGCCTGCGTGGGCACACGGGTCCCATGTCACATTTGTACCACCAGGTTACACTGCTCCTGCGTGAACACACCAACACAGGTCTTCCATTCAAACGACTTCCCTGCTTCCCCACCGCTGCGTGATGGATTCTTCATGTCACTTCAGCCTTGATCGATCCTCTCCAGAGCCTTCGTCCTTCTCTGGGGCCCACAGAGCCAACCTCTCTGCTGGTGGCAGCCAGCACGGTCCCATGGCTCAGAGGGGAGCGATGCTGAGTTACACCTCCCGAGGGTCTGGCCCGGACTGATTAAACTTCCTCCGCAGACTCGGTTTAGTTTTCCTTTACTGGCAAGAAGGTGTCTGAGGAATGTGATGATCTCAGTCACATTCACGCTTCTTGAAGTGGAAGACTACCCACATCATCTGATCGTTCCTCCGTATTATTACAGCCTCATGCTGTGCTTTTCAAGATCCTGTGGGCCAACGCACTATCCATGTGGCAAATAAAAGCCTCCGGACACCTGATCCTGGGGATGAAGCGGAGCCAGGGGGGCTGTCAGCAGAAACAATATTGTTCGAAGGGTGGGCTCAAAGCGGTGAGGTCAGCTGGTGTGCCAGAGCCATGAGTTGGCATTTAGTGGAGCGAATGCTTCACTCGCTGCCTCTCTCCTAACCCCACGTCTGCTCTGCAGATGGGAAAACACATTCCTCTGCGCATACCGATTCGTTCTGCCCTGTCACGCCAACATCAGTGCGGGTGCCTGAGGTTGCCGCTGAGGGATGAAACCCTCATCTGATTCCCTGATTACCCCTGCTGCTAATGCTCTCTTGGGACTGGGAGCTAAATACTCAGTTCTTTATGATGTTAGAAGCCAGAAATATTTTTGCATCTGGTTTTCATGGGATCTTGACATAAAGGGACTGGAATGCAAATGTCTTTGGGGGCTACTGCTTCGACTGAATCCTGATCTCCAGTTCTGGGTCTTTGATCCTGAACCCCAGTTCTTTGCTTCAGTGCTTTCCCAGGCATGGATGACGTTCATTTTTCTAATTCCCTCATGGAGAAATAACCTTTGTGGTGTACAGACTGGTCTTAGGCAGATTCATGTTACCCTTTGATCACCTTTGAAGGAGGAAGCCAGAGCCACAACATTTAATCTCCTATTACTGCAGTATAAGCTTGCTTATCTACATCCACATTCATTCTCTAAAGACAACCCCCAGCAAATGAGACCAACCTCATTCTGCAATGGAATTAGTTTTATTGCACCCACACTTGTGAACAACACTGGGGCTTTTGGAGGCCCAGCCCATGTTTCTTCATGCTGCAAGAAGCTGACTCAGTCTGGAAATTGTACCCCTGTGAATCATGTGAAAAATTATCCATGCTTCCTGGGCATGACGGTCAAGAGACAGGAGCTCTGGCAAACGTTTTGGAAAGATACCCCTGAGTTTCACACACTTACGTGTGTTACTTCTGCATTTCAGCAGAGACACTGTAGATGCTCATGCATAGACCAGCAAAGTCAATTTAAAATCATCAGTGTTTATCTGTGAAGTGATGAAAAATTCATATTTTATGAAAGAGAACTCATGTTAGAGTTCAGATTAACTCACCTAGCAAAGACAAGTACCTAAGGACTCTCCTTCCCCTGCTTACAGGGGACAGAAGATTACTCTTTAGGAGCCATGACGGAGTGGAGGAAGCACGTACAGATCCTTTCCAAAGAAAGAGACCGGTTGATCTGTTCTGTATTACCCTACAAACACTGTGTTTTCCTATCTTCTGGCAGAACATCTTCAGCCATAGGATCTATCATTCTGCCTCTTCTTTACCCTCCCAGAGGCCCCAAAGCCATGTGTTAAAGTATGTTAGAATTATGAATGGCTACTGATACACTTAACCCTTGTGATGGACAGGCTCCCTGTTTGTATGCCATAAACCCGAAAATTGCTAGCTTTCTGGTTCAGTAAAGCATCTGAAGAAAAACCTGGCTGCAGCAGCAATAGCTGTAGTAATATTCCCATAAGCACTGCCTCTCAAATGCCAGCAAATTGCCCCACTGTGTTAGGTCCTGTGCATTTCTGCAGTGCAAAAGAATCATTGACTCACTGTCATGTGTAGCTTTGATATGAACTAAACAGTAGTAAAAGAGCTGGAAGGAGTTTCTTCAAACCTTACAACGACCACTGAGACTCCTCTGGGGGAAGGGTGGAAGCATTCACCCAGCCTAGGATAGATTTTCCTTCAAGCCTTCCCAGGCACCTCTGGGTCAGAAGGCTGCTCACCTTGCACTCTCCCCTTTTTAACCTTTCTGTATTCTAAAAAAGGAATTAAAGGAACTTGTGAAGGTCAGGGGCTGTTTTCTCATGTTACAAATTCAGGTATGATTCATTTGCCTTTCAGAGAGGTTAGACTAGAGGTATCTCTGTCAAGGCAGAACAATTTCTTAGGATAGCAAACATGGGTCCTGGATGACTGAAATCACTACAGCCTTTTTTGAGGGATGGTCTCCTCAGTTAGACAGCCAGTCCATCTTTAGGTAATAAAAAATTATCCAAACTCCCTGCCTGAGTTAGTTCAGCAGATCCCTCAGCTTATGACTCTATTTACAATTTCCTCATGGCTTAGTGAGGAATATTTGGGTCTTAAATCTGTTGTGCAGATATAGGCGTCTAGTGCCACTTGGGACACTATAAGGTGTCATTAGCATTAGGCTGCCACATATATCAAATAACCGGTGGGAGACCAGTGCTCTTTTGGTGCAACAACTGAAGGCAGAATCCCCTACAGCACCCTAAATAGTGCTAGACATGAATGTTTGGGCAACTGCATTGACCTCTTAGATCACTCTCTTCAGTTTTCTTTCCTCTAAATTTCCATTGACTTGTTGACTTCATCTGTTAAATAGGTTAAAATGTTGACTATTCATAAGACACAGAATGTGAACAAAAGTAGGAAAATTCATTATTCATGTCCCAATTTCTATGTCTGTGAAAAATAACATAATGTATGCCATATTTCTGCACACCCATGGAGGCATTCAAACCCCTCTGGACTATGAACAGTCTGTGCTGATTTAGATCTAAGGGAGTAAGGTCAGGAAGCCAAACATCTTGGGACCAAATTAAAGTTAGACACAAGTAAAATGCCCTGAAATGTATGATGTGGATGTCGAGTCCACAGCACCAACCACTTTGCTCTACAGCATTTTGCTCTGCCCTACTCCTACTGCATCATACACTTACTAGCATGGACATAGCCAGTGGTGCTCTGGGAAAAAAAAATCTCAGAAAAATGCAGAATGCAACACATTGACTCTTATAAACACTGAGCCATGTTGCTTGTTGTAGATATTTCCATCTTGTGATGTCCAGCTAGTTAAGACTTATTTGTTGAAAGGTGCTGGTGACACATTTCCATCTCACAACAGCAACCACACTGACTGAGACCAAGAATCCTACCTCTCACAGTCATCAGAAAAGCATGCCCAAGGAAGATAACTGAATATCTTCAACCGAGGGGATTTCCTCAGCTTCATGTGGTTTTTCTACTTAGTAATTCACCATAGATTGTACTTTCAAGTGCTTGTCCAGTTTCACCTTAAGCCCACACAAGCTTTTTGCATCCACAACGTGCTTCAGCAGGAAGTTGTGGAGTTATTATCTATTGCATGAAGAACTACCTTCTCCTACTAGCTGGCTCCTAGTTTCTATACTGCAAGAAATGGTGAAGAGTCAAATCCCTGCCCAACCCCTCTGTATCACTTGTAATTTCACAGACCTCTGTCATCCCCCTCTTCAGTTTTCATCTGGCTGAAATATCCAAACCTTCTCCCTTGTTTCTGACTTGACAGTCTTTCCATAACCTTGGTTATCCTTGCCTTTCTTACATCATTTTCCAGGTTTTTGCTTAAGCTTTTGAGCAGAAAAGGACTACAAACAAATCCCACAATAGGTTGAAGCCCAAGGAAAAGCTCACCAATGTTTCACAGTCAATGTCATCAGTAACTAGGCTCCATGCATGTGCTCCGCGCACACATGAAGGAATTGTACAAGACATGTAGATGGTCAGAACTTAAGCTGTAGATGTTGGAATATTTCTTCATAAAACATAAAAGCATGTCTACACAACATTGCTCCAGAAACTACCTCCAGAAATAGTACTTGCATTGTACCACAGATCCCCTGTTGTGACTTACTGTTATAGATGTGACTGTAGCTAAACCAGCAGTCAGCCTACCTTTTAGTTTCCTAGTCATGCAGAACAGAAGACCTACTCATATGCTCTGCATCTTATAACCCTGCCCTCTGAAAGGAAAGTAGGGCATGAGGAGCAAACATGTATGGTTTTTTTCTGAGTCTGCAGTTAGGACAAGCCAGGGCTTAGACCTGGCACCAGGATTGCAGGAGGAAAATAGTTGCTCCAGAGAGCACTGGAAAAGTAGTTTTGCATTCTGGACTAAAAGAGAAATAAGAGTTAACACCTTTTCCCAAAGAAAAGGTCATACCAATGGAAGCATCTCCAAGCTCTGAGTTCGGTGAAAGATTAATATCCCTTGGTGCTCCAGCCTTCAAAATCTGCTGACAGTGGTTTCCAGTATCACTGACAAGCTCTTGCTAGCTAAAACCAGGAAGGTGTCACCTCTTGTACCCTAAAGAAAAAAGAACCAGAACACAACAGATATGAGGCAGGATTAGTCTTACTACATTTAGACCCCAAGTCTGAGTTGATCACACAGCTTTTTTTGCAATCAATATAGAGAAATCAGCAATTCACCTGAGCTAGTGCAGACACCATCCCTGGGATGCCTGTCACCAGTCCCTGTGGCTTTCAGGCACCGTAGGGCAGATGCACCCTTCGCAGGTCCCTACCCATCAAACCGAAACCACCCTGGCTCTTCAGCCGGTGGCCTGGAAGCCTGGTTTGAAATCCTTGCTGTCCCTGGAAGACAGACTCGTTATCATCTCCAGCCTTGATGTCGCAGGGTGTGTCTTGCTGTCCCCCATCCACGTCCTCGTCTGCTAGAGGGAAAACAAGCCCAGGAACCCCACCCTGCACCATGTGTCAGCCTTCACGGCAGGTTGGGAGGTGATTCATGTTGGCTGACCTCATGTAGTCATGGGCAAGTGTCAGGCTTATGTAAATGGCCATATGAAATCCAGAAATGAGCTAAAATATTCATAACCATAACTGTAAATTAAGCCAGCTCCTCGATTTCCAAGTGAAAGCTCAGAAGCACCGGGAATTCAAAGTCATTTTGGAGCCCAAAAGCTTTTCTCCATTTCTCCATGAGAGAAGCCCCTTCCTGTCAGCACACTGTCTCTTTCCTGCCTTCCCAGACACTGTCCTAAAAGCACTCTGTTCCAGCCTTCAAAGGCACACTTCTTGTCTGTGCTGTGTTTCAGTACAGCTCCTGCCAGGAAATTAGCTATGGAGGGATGGTGATAGTGTTGTGCTTATTCACTCCTAGCCCTGTTTAATTGGGAAACATTTGTATTTTATAGGCAACAAGAAAAAAACTTAGTATTACCTAATAGGTAGCATAAATAAATTATGGCAGGGACGTGTGTCCCCATTTAAGATGATGGGTTTAGCAGTTCCTGACTATTTCAGCACAATATATTTCTTATGAGCAATAATTTTTACCCTTTTTGATCACAACTGTCAATAGGTGACTTGTGCAAGCGGTCTCTTGCCTGCAAGAGAGGAAGGCGACATGGTGTGACACTCACGCTAAAGACGTCTGATTGTCCCAGTCTAATGGGAGATTAGCATCAAGATGCTTCCCTTTGCTTTGCTGCAGTTTTCCCATATGACAATAATCCTGACTTCCCCCAGAAAAGCTTGTGCTGAGACCCCAAAAGCTGGTCTCTCTTTCAGTTCTGCCAGGTGGTTGAAGGGAAGGTAATAAAGATTAGCCTCTCATTTCTCTCTATTCCAGCTACAACATAGCTTTTAGTAAAAAAATGCTTTGTAAGGCCTATGTGATATAGAGTGTAGGAAGTCAGTGTGAATGCAGGAGATCTGCTTTGCACGTTTATATTTCTCAGTGATTTGACTGCGTGTGATACGGACAAGTAAACGTGTCTGTGTTAAGGAAAGCTGAAAGTGAGCTGGACCATGAGACAGAGACTGAACAAATGCAGTTCAGAACTGGGAGTTGTTAAAACAAGTATATTAAATAGTCATAATTCCCAGTCAGAAAAATGTCTTTTCATAAAAGCCCAGCTGGCTTATGGAGGAAATGAACATTGCAAGATGTAAAATATATAAACAAGATAATTTTCATTTACAGCAGCACTGCAGCATTATCAGTGGAATTAACGAAGCCAAGTTTCACGGACTTGGGTTCTGCACTCTATCCCCATCTCACCACGGTGTCCCGGC
Source organism: Buteo buteo (assembly GCF_964188355.1). Classification (NCBI taxonomy): domain Eukaryota; kingdom Metazoa; phylum Chordata; class Aves; order Accipitriformes; family Accipitridae; genus Buteo; species Buteo buteo. The sequence continues at coordinate 2,645,939 of NC_134172.1, read as the reverse complement.
CTCTCCCTTGCACACAGCATCCCCTCCTTTCCCTGCCGTAATAACAGTCTGTCTTCTCCTCTCCACCCCATGTGCTGCTCCAGCCAGGAGGACCGTGCTTGCTGCCTGCCCAGCTTTCCTCAGGAGACAAGGGACTGACATACAACTACCTATGTTCTCTTCTTCGCTCCTCTCATCACTCATCAACGTTCATAAGACCCGTAGGTACCTAATTCCTTGGAGAGCTCTGTCTGGTACAGCCAGTGAGTTCAACCAGTAACAGGGAGAGGCAGGCAGGCAGATGGAAAATCAGCGTGATCGTATCAGCCCTGTTTCCTGCACAATCCAGGTTAAAATCTAATGAGGGAAAGGGGAAGAAGGCACGAGGCCAATCATTTTGAAGGCATTAAATGGAGAAATATGATGAGAGAAGCTACATTCCACAGCTGTCAGGATCCTAGGAATTTGTTTTGAATATTTTTAGAAAAGACAGACATTGTAATAAAAATAAATGCCCATTTCCAGACGTAGATGATCAAGCTTTGAGGAATGATGGTGGGGCGTTCAATACATATTTGTGTTCTGTAGTTAGCAAGGCACAGGAAGCTGGATTCATATCATGAGAAACAACTTTCCACCCCACCTGTAATGAAAAATAGTGTTTAATACCATCTCCTAGGGTTATGCATTTGCAAGTCAGTAGGCCCAGATAACTCCCCGGAGAGCTGACTGGCTGCAGGACCAGTGCTTTGGCAGTTTCCGAAGCAAAGCAAGCCGTTCCCCAGACATGTGCGACTGATTTCAGGGGTCATAAACAGACGCCTGCCCCTCTGCCATTTTCTTACCTGGGCCTGAACCCTGGAAAACCAGTCTGGTTGCTGCTTCTGCCAAGGGAGTATGGGGATGACTAGTGCATATCACAGCGAAGAAAAATATAGAAAATATCACAGCGAAGCATTAATATACATTTGCCCTATTCTTACACTCTTCCCTAGATAACTGCTGTTGGCCACGGTTGCAGAGAGATTATTGGGACAGGAGAAACCTTAGACTGGTCCCAGAATGGCCAGACTTAGGTTTTTATATTAAACTTGGATTTCTGGATCTCCTTCCTTGCTCACAAGGGAAAAGTGGAATAACTGGCATAACTATGCACTAATTCATCTGACATTAATTCAGGAAGGCTTAAGAAAGAGACAGTACAGGGTCCAACAGATAAGGAATTCATACATGAGACTACCACTGGTGCCCATCAGAATGATTTTAGAGGAGGGGAGAAAATATTTTCAGATGAGACCATACTGTGTTTTGATTGAACGAGTCTGGTTAATAAAAGTAAATGCATAGATTAATCTGCACAGACCGGTGCCTTTCTGGAAGATAGAGGTGAGAAAAACATAAGTTCTGGGGTCCAATGCAGAGATGACTGGGTCAAATTATAAGATTTGTGTTTTACAGTGAGTTAGACAAGATGATCTACAGCTACTTTCTCACCCTAAAATCTGGAATTAGAGTAATTATATTTCTGGATGTCTCTCATCAGGTATTATATAATTAAATAATAATCAGACATCCACTTCAACTTGTCTGTGTTTACTGCTGTGGTTTTTTGAACATGATTAATTCAAGGCGTGTTTTTTCTTTTCCCTGTAATTCTCCACTGAAATAAATATTGAAAGCTGTCATTGAAAGCCTTCTCCAGTGTCTGTTTGTGTTGAAAATACTTCTCCTCAGGATGTTGAGGGATGTGTGTATTTAACCCCATCTGAAAGTCAAATGAGTCCTTGACTATTCTGCTGGTCTAATTTGATTCACTTTGTTTATTAAATAAAAGCCAGATGGCAAATAGCCTTAGGGCCACTTAGTGATGTAAAAATATATATATATTTTATTCATCACCACTGGTCTCCACCGTGCTGCAAAAACCTGTGGATCGACTTTCATTCAAAAATGGTAACTTTGTAGCATTACAGATCACATCAGAATCACTGCACTGAAAGGCTCCTCTTCTAATGATGTTCGTAAGTGCTATTATTAGGATTTTATTAGGATTCGCAGCTACTTCATCAAACTTAATTCTGCCTGGTGTTTTTTACAAGCTCAGACATTGACAACTCCCTCAACGTGACAGCTTCATCTTTGCATTGGTGTAATAACCACCAGGATACTGGGTATTTTGGATACGTCTCACCCGCTCCCAGAGAAATCTTCTCATGCTCTGGGCCACAGATCTCTGCTCCGTCCCTTCATCCCAGAAGCCTGCCTTTCACACCAGGAAAAAAAAAAGGGGGGGACACGTCCCACCCTTTACCCCTCAACACTGCAGTTTACCTTCCTGAGATGGAGGTGTTCAAAGGTTGAACCTCTCCAAGCTGAGCAGAGACCTGAATCCAGGTTTCCCATTTCTCGGGTGTGTGCCCTAGAGACACATCTCTCCTGCCAAAAGCGGCACCTCCTTCCCCACCCACTTCCCCCAGAGAAATGAGTAATGAAGTTGTCTTCTCCAACGCTTGAGTTAGACGTCTAAGCCCAGGGCTTGGGAATTTTCCTTCTACATGTTTTATGCTTGGCATGGTAATGGCTGAATTTGAGTCTGGCTTTTCAAGGCGGTGTAAAAGCCACCTAGTAACATCCGTGCTATTAAATCAACCGCTACCACTGGTATGTAAATGTCTATATGCTTCTTAGCACATTTTTGGAGCAGGTCAACCAGTGCTCTCCCAAAAAGCTCCTCAGCACAGCCTAGGGTCGGCACAAGTCAAAGAACAGACCCCATTTCTGGTATGGATTAGGCCACGTCATTTTGGCAAGTAAGGAGGTGCAAAGCAGGATCTGTGGTGACCAACTTGCTGTTAGATGCCAGCCACCTCGTTCTGGAGGACAGTGAGTTTGCCAGCATAAATTCAGGTCGTCCTATGCTAATCAACCTCCAAGTCAAAGAATGTCCGTATGTATTTGATGTATAATACAGCCATACGTTTTATAAGCCTATGTCAGAAAGGTAGATTCTCCAAATCCCATCTAACCCCAGTGGGGCCAAGGTCCCACAAACCCTTGAATTACAGGTGCTAAAGTGTTCAGAAAGCACTGCAGGATACATAGACATAGCACAACCTCATCTTTTAAGTGCAAATGCACGTAATCTCTCTCTGAGCAGCATTAGAAGAAACTATGGCAATGCCAGTTCTATTGTCCAGTGCTAAACTATTCAACAAAATGCAGAAAACCTGTGTTCAAATCCCCCTCTTTGCTTATTCGGGGCAGAAGCTGGGGTCCCCATCTCTCACAGGGTGGCCCTGTGTCTCCTAAGAGACTCTTCTAACCTGCTATCAAACCTGTTCCTCCTAAGTATAACAATTAAGTGCTCATTTAGGCAGGGACTCCATTCCAGCCCACCACATGAACTCTTTAGTTGCTGGAATATGAAAAAAAAATCAAAAATTTTCTCTCTCTGGCCTATTTTGTGGTCATCCCTTGTAGGTGACTAATTTAATAGGTGAAAGCTTGCCTATATGGGGGTGAGAGGAAGGGTTGTGTGTGTTTTAGGGTTTTACTGTTGTTGTTTTTCCAGCTGTGTATGTTTGACTAATAAAAAATATTCTGCAAATCTAGTGTTGGGACTCAAACTGAAGCAGGTGCAGAGAAGGGTTATTTGGACACTGGGAATGAAGAGTCTGGCTGATTTGAGGAGACTAAGATACTCTGATATTTTCAGGGCAGCTAAGCCAAGACTGAAAATTAATAAAACTGCTGATAAGAAATATATCAAGGGAAATAAGAATAGTCTGGAAAGCAGAAGAGTGTTCCTGAAGTGGAGAGAAGAGAGATGCATAACTCGCTTCATGGCTTAATCTTCCCATTCGTGAAAGGGGGATTCTTCCTTAAAGCCCAGTTTTACCCACTGTAGCTAGCAGAAATATCACCTCCATCAGCCCTGGTTAGTATAGGACTATCAAACAGTTTTCTTTTTCCACAGTCTTCTTAATTTCTTGTATATGAAGATCTTGTTCAGGTAAAATCTGCATCAGTTTATTCAGCTTTAGTCAGAGCAGCAGAGCTTTGAGAAGACAGAAATCTCAAAAAACCCCAAAAAAAAAGGTCATTCTTCACCTGCAGATCAAATTTGCAGTACAAAGAAGTGTCACAGTTATGCAGTCCTTTGGGTGTACTTCTAAACAGAAAGTCCAAGGTGGGACTAAGTCTCTGCCTGGTGGGGACACAAAATGTTTCAAGTTTAAAGGCTGTGGTCACAGCTACATGGTCTGTTAACCTCCTCCAAATAGATCAGAGAGCTACATCTATCTGCTTTAACTGGCTTAGAATACTACCATTGAAAGTGAAGTTGCTTTGCCTTGTATTTTTCTTTTCATAGTCCAGGAAATACATTTATTCTTTGTAATAAAAATGTTTAGACACAGGCAAAAAAGTGTTTATTTCAATGACCTTTTCCAACTTTCCAGTAGGAAAATTCAGACCAAAAAGCCTCAATTGCAATTACTCTTTTCATTTGCTCTGTTTCTTTGTTTTTTTAATTAAAAGCATCAATTTTGGTGGTGTTTCCAAGAAGACTTTGTTACAAGGTTTTGTTCCCTGAAATGAATGAATAAAGGAATCATAATCAGACTGTTGGAACTCAAAGACTGCCAAAATGTCCCACATCTGGCACAATTAGGCTTTTATTTGTTAACCGCTTGTAATTTCCTTAAGACCCAGATAGACACCATGGGGCAGACTAATGCCAGCCAAAACCAGCAAAATCAAATGGTGTTTAGTGAATTGCTGTTCTAGGCCAGCAAATTTCAAGATTTTGATGAGAACTGTGGGGAAAAAGCATTGAGAAAACATCATGCCCCTCTGTCGGTATGCGGAATGACTCCTCTTCCTATTGACTGTATTTGCTCATGTCAATGCAGAGAAACACAAAACAGAATCCAGACTTATTTAAATATCCTCGTGTCCTTCTCTCTTGGTTTTCATCTTCATCTCCATTCAGAGCTTCAGTGTAAGTGTAACTACTACATCACAAGCTGCCTTTTAATGAACCTTCCTGTGAATACATCACTTTCACACCACTGAATCATGGAATCATAGAAACGTTTGGGTTGGAAGAGACCTTTAAAGGTCATCTAGTCCAACCCCCCTGCCATGAGCAGGGACATCTTCAACTAGATCAGGTTGCTCAGAGCCCCGTCCAGCCTGACCTTGAATGTTTCCAGTGCTATGCCATCTGTTTTTGCTGTTCTACCAGCACACAAAGAGAATTTAACTGATCACTCATCGGACAATTGGTCATTTCAAGTGCACTAGCTATAATTCCCCTCTTCAGGCAGGTTTTTCCCTAAAACCACTGGATGCTGGGGAGTGCTATTATAAAACTTGTATCTCTTGTGGATCTAATGCTGCTGATGGCATTGGGAGCTGCATCTGCTTGCACAGGCAGAATTTACCCACATGGCTGTCAATGAAGTGATGCCATTTTGCCCCCCTGAGGGTGTAGCACATGGCTGTAAATGGATGCAAATTCTTCTGGATCTTGCAGAATGCAAACACTGGGGAATGCATTAAACTGTTTCAGAGATTCATCAAAGTGAGGGGAAGAGAGACACACGCCCAATCCCCAGTCCCAATTGTCAATTCTTAATTACCTTCTGTTTGGATTTGTAAATCTGGAAGAAAAAAAATAATGCTCAGGAATATTGCAAAGGACAAAACTATACAGTTTGAGGAGCACTGCCAGGAATTCCTTCCTTCAGAAGCCAGTTGTGAATGTAAACCACTGGCAGAAAGCTCATTTCTAGCAATAACAGCTATGTCATGTTTCCTGGAACATAGGCAGTGTGGAGTATCATAGGAAAAGGAAAATAAACACCGGTTCACTTTCTGAATCACCAGTCATAAATTCTCACTAAGGGGAAAAAAAAACCCCACACCACACACACACACACAACTCAAAGAAAGTTAATACAGTACCAGAAGAGTTTTCTGACCCCCTCAACTCATGCGTGAAGTGGAGTTAATATCCCCCTTTTCCAAGCTCCGATAAACCTATAGCACTGAGCGATGCGAATAAAACAAAGACAAACCACATCCTCCTTCACTTTCTGAAGTGGGACATGTTGTAAAGCCAGTCATTCAATCTGTTTTCTCTGGTTTTTAAACTCAGATCTTGCCACTTTAATGGGTCCTTTTTCCTCTTCTCTTTTTTTTTTTTTTTTTTTTTTTTTAAGTTGCTTGCCTTAGAAGACAGATGGCAAATCACATGAAATCCCATGACGGTGCCTCCCCTGGTGGCCAAAATTTCATTTGATGTCTTAAAAAGTATTAGGGATTGATCCTGAGCTGGTGAAAACAGACAGAGCACAGCAGAAACTACGCTGATCTATGCTACCAAAGCCTCTAAATGCACAAGGACCAGATCGCATCTCCCGCCCCTGAGCCATGTAGGTAGCTGGTACCAAGAGAGCTGGGGTTTAGACTTCAGTCTCATGCTCTGCATTAGAAATAATGCTGCGTATGTGTTGCCTCAAGTCATTTCACATCTGTAAGACCCCCATGGAGATTGCTGTCCTGGTGAACAGGACTGCCAAGTTGGAAACTTTGCTGGACCAAAGGGGAGCAGCACAAGAATCGCTCTGGCTCTCCAGTTTGGCCGTGGTTTCATTCTGCTCAAATCAGAGCAAACCAAGCAGTGTAAACCTGGGCAATTCCACAGTGAATTAGACCTCCGAAACTCTCACCCGGCTTACACTAATAAAGACAAAAATCTCAGAATGAGGAATTCCCCAAAGAAAGTTCTACCTGGAGGGATTACTGAGAATATCACTGCAACGTGAAGCTTGTCGTCTTTACCCAGCACCTGCAAACTGGCCCCCGAGAGCCCCGCGTGGAGCCCGCGGCTGACAAGATGCGGTGATGTGGGGAGGCTCCGTGCCACTTCTGACATCCGACGCCCTCTGAAGCCGTTCCAGCGGGCTGAAGAATCGCGGAGGCTGATCGGTATCTCCTTCTTCAGGCAGCCCCGTCGGATGGCTCTCTGGAGAGATGGCAAAAGATCAGTATCTGCGTGCTTCAGAGGGACAAATTGTTAGCCTCGGTATGAGCAACAATAGAGGCTTTGAGGACACTGGTGACCAACTGCACCGAAGCATTCCTTACCACACACTTACCTTCATTATATCCCCGCTAATCACCCATCTGCCTTTCAGCGGTGAAATGTTATCGCCCTTCAGCAAGGCATCAAACCAGAGCTGCGGAGGGATTGCTAACACCGACCTGCCCTTCTCATCAACATGAAAGGCGAAAAGAGAGAAAGCTTGTTCGGGGCTGCGCTGTGCTGCTGGGAAAGGACGGCGGGCAGGGATTTCGGCTTTGTGAAGCAAGGCTGCGCAGACAGCTCGGGCTAGACAAAACCTCTTCCAGAGCGGGCGCAGAGCAAGTCAGATGTTTCGCTTCTCTTTGTCTCCTGCTGGTCAGTGTTTCTCAGGCCTTTTAGTCTTCTTTTCTTGCCTTTGCTATTTATCGTGCTGGTTGTAGTTTTGCAAAAGCACAGCCACGTTCCGCCCCGCAGTTTTGTCAACGTGGCCTTGGTGAAATGCTCCATCAAAACTGATGCCTAAAGGGAAACTGGGCTTTTGGATTCTGGTTTTGTGACTTGTGAAATGTGCCTACTTCCTGTGGAGAAAAAAAAAAAATTATATGTATTTTAACGTAACCATAAGAAAGATACATAATAGAAATATTTTGGTAAAGATGTACAGCTGCAGTGCTTCATGGGCTTTATTTTTCCTGACGCTTCTGTTTTCTAAGTGGCAAAGAGGGGCACTCAGAAATATTATCTCTGTGAGAGTGGTTGGGGAAAAGAGCCCAACTCGATTTAAGAAGAAGCTAAATAAATACTGGAGCAAGGTGGTTTGATGTGCACTATGTTTGTGTGACTTTTCAGCCCTGAGCGCTTCAGTTTTGTTCACCCTTAGTAAATGATTACATCTGAGTATCAGACATACATACTATCAGACATGAAGTCCATCTGCGTACACCTGTGATTCTTCCATGTTAACCTTTGTTCTGGACCTTGATGATATGTCCAATGACAATACCGACAATACTGTTACCTATTTCTGCTCTGAGCGGTAAGTTGGACTAGCGATCTCCTGAGATCACGTCCAAACAGCACATCCATATTTCTGTAGCTGTGCTAACTAGCATTTATCAGCTGTAAAGAAAGCCGGGGATAATTTGCTATGATGGAGACATTGACAGTAACAGAGATGAATACCTATTCCATATGTTCAAGAATTTAAAATCACTAATTTACTGTTAGATCACTCAATATTTTACCAAATCAACCATATGTGACTGCTGCCAAGGCAAAAATTGATTTTAAATATCCCTACCCTTTTTTACTTTTTGTTCTCTTTCTCACTTTACTGACCCATGCTCCTCTTCTCTGCTAGCCATATTCTAAACAAGATCAACAACCAATGGAAAAAAAAACAAAAACAAAAACACTGCAATGTGCTTCATTTTTTGACATAAGCACAAGTGAGGCTGACACGTTTTAAAAATCATCATTGGTGGGAAAATTATCATTGGCAGATTCCTTTCTCTATCAACTACAAAGGGAGGTTAAATATGTGGAGTCTTCAAGACACGCACCTTTTAGGGGCTGAAGTTAGGAAGATGAATCCCATAACAAGTATTTTCAATAAGTTAACGTACTTTGGTGGTTGAATCACACCCAGGTTTTATGAAGACAAAGATCCAGAACCCGTATCTAATAATCCAGTTTGATTGTTGGAGGTGAAACTCTGGACCCCAGCTACAAGTGAGCTGATCTATTTGCCGTATGGGCCCAGCGCCATACAAAAACACTGAGAAAAGCTTAATTTTAAATTAAGCTTAGAAATTAGTGCGAGACAAGGACCACTTCACACTTACTGCTTGCATGAGGCCATCCTGATTTGGGAAGTAAGACATTTTAATAGTACGGACACAGCCTATCTTAGCCCAGCTGGCCTTAGTGCCAGAGAGCACCCCTGTAAATATTTAATTGGTATAGGTGCAGCCAATGGTATCCTCCCCTGGCCTACGTCACTATTATGAACCGGTATTAATTAAAAGTTCACCCTCCAATTGATATATCTAACAGATGCTTAGTTTATTTTATTTCACATTTTTCATGGAAAATCCCAAGGCGTTGAATTCTCTCTTTGCTGGATTGTCTGCAGGGGAACAGTCTAACATTTGAAGGCAATGAGACTATACATTAAGGAATGGGCTGTAAGCAAAACACGGTCAGCTCATGATTCACCCAGACAGACTCACCCTCCTCAGTTCTCACACTTCAGTGTTACAGAACAAGAGTCCCACTGTTTAGCATCCCCCCTAATTCTTTGGCTTCTCACTATTTATACTTCGCAGGATTTATTCCAAGGGTGGAGGTGGTGGTGTTGGGAGATGAAATTGCTCTGTTTTTCATGAACAGAAGTTTTCAATGGGTAATTTACTACTGTATAATTAAGCTTCAGATTTTGTTTTTACTTGGAAATGTTTTAAAAAGGAAGCCAACTATCTGGTCAGATTTGTGATGCGCAGTTGATGAGAAACAGAAGCCCAAAACACTGATCAGAAATCCAGAAACGGTTCAATAGAAAGAGGTCTCAGATCCTCTGGAAGAAGCTGAGCAGAGGTTAGTGTTCCCGGTAAGCTTCCAGTACTGCCCCAGTAGATGTACACAGGAGTTAAGAGAGAGCCCTTGTTTTGAACACCACAGGGCTGCCTGCTGTAGGCAGGGAGTCTGTCCCTCTGGGAGTCTGTCCCTCCGGGAGTCCCTCCTTGCTGATGCAGAAGTGAAATATAAGAGGGTGAGATTCACGATATGGTTATCTACAGCGTGGCTGAACTAATCACCCCAGGCTCCCTGTCTGATTACTGGAGAGAGAGAAGCTCCCTAGAGGATCAGTCTCCCCAGAGGTCCAGGGAGCAAGTCAATTGTCCTGTCCTGGACACCTTCTTAAATAGATTCCATGCCAGGTACCACAGCCTGAAAGTCTGTAAGGTCAATTTGGATGGTGACAGCTGGTTCATCCCACCTTCTGAGGTGTATTTGAGCCTGGTGGGGGTACTTGTCTCCTGGAGGTGTCATTTTCTATTAAGCACAGGGAAAGACTGGACAACTACTTAGCGGAAACCTATTTAATTTGGCTGAAGTTAGGTGAGATGTATCCTACGCAGAAAGACGAAGCTGCTGATTCAGCAAGGTACTTTGGCTCATGATGTTTTCCAGCTTGGAAGGAGTAACATAGCAGTCCTGTAAGTGCATTATTCTACCCTCCTTCCCCTCCCTACAGATCTTGCTACTTGTTTTTTAGGTCTACTGTAAAGCCAACGCACTGAAAGGTGTTGTTGCTTATCGTGCCCCAGTGAAATGGCTAGAGAAAAGCTAACAGGCCAGGCACTTTGTCCTTTTCAGATCTTCATGAAACTGTCTCTTCCTTTGGTTTTGGTCCCATGTGAATGCCAGTTAGACTCTTCCCATTCTATACTGATGTTTAAATCAGGCATTGTCATGGATAACCTCTTGGTTATCCAATGCAACCATCTTTATTAGAATTTTATCTCCCTTGCAGTGTCTTTCCCAAAGTAAATATGAGTTTGAGTTTCATAATCCCTAGTTGCTAGGTAGGAAGATCTAGTCTAGCTTATGGGGATTCTTACTTTTAGCATGAACAACTCTGTCTGCAGGAAGAAAAATCACCTTGAAAGCAGGTTATTCATCTCATACAGAGCTATCTACAGCTCTGTGAAAACTGTGGCACTTGTAAGTACAGGACTTTGTGAAGGCCAGAAAAAAAGAAAATCTCTAAGAAGTGCAGACAAACACCCAAAAGGTGAGTCCATGAGGGGCAGCAAATATAATAATATTGGAAAGTCCCTAAACATTTCATTTTCAAAACATGAACCAGGAAGAAGATTTCTGTAATTCAACTTTTCCTAGCTTTTTACTGCTGATCACTCTTAGAGACAGGTTGCTGGGCTATATGGGCCTCTATTCTCCTGTATTTATTTCTGGAGTGTCTGCAGAAGTCAGTGGTTTTGGTTAGCTGGGGATAGGACTCCTTCGTAATGGGAAGTCTTCCAATGCTTGTGTTTCTATGTGCTGCTTCTTGGAGGAACCCATCGGAGACTCAACTGAGACCCAGGTCTTACTGGTTGAGCTACTGTAGAGACAAAAAGCATCTGACATCTGCCCCCCCGTCTAAAAAGACAAACGGTACGAAAGCAAGCACAGCAAAGAGACCTGCTCAAGGTCAAAGAGCACTGCAGTACTAGAGGCACAACAGGACCCACGTCCACCAGTCCGAGGCCGGTGTCTCAGCTGGGCACACCACCGCACGGGTTGAAAGAAGCCATTTGACCACGATACAGCGCAGTAGCGTGGTGTCCGCTCCCAGGGCTTTGTTTTTCCAAATAGGGTAAAGAGCCTGGCCTTCCCCTCCAGTAACTTGGGCCCTTGCGAGGTACAAAAATAGCAAAGCAGGCCAGACATCTAGTCGGCAAAACGCTCGTGTTCCTTACCGTGAAGCACGGGGCAGCCATTTGCTATGAGTCGTCACCGCGAGGATCCTCTTTCAGAGGGTATGTCAGCACGAGGGGTTCGAGAGACTCTCCCGGGCCACATCTCTTTCCTTGGTATCTGGGGCTTGTTGATCCTGGCACACCACCTGGGAACAGGCAGGAGGCCAGCCTAACAGATTGGCATGTGTGCAGGCAGGGAAGGAAGCTGAGCATCTGGCTTTAAACACCGGGGCTCGGATTTCTCTCCAAGGGTGTTGACAGGAAAATGCATGCTGGCGCTCCGCGGCTGCAAGGGCTGCGAAGGGAGTAGGATGTCTCTGAGGGATTTGTTGAGACAATTTCGCTTCTGAGGTCTTTCCTTCCTGCCTCCTGATCATCACAGGACCATTAGAAAGGGCCTGAAAGAGCGAGTTCATCTCTTGAGACCCCACAGACTCAGCAATGGCAGAAGTCACCTGCACGAGCTCTAGAGGAGTTCGGATCTGTCAAACGAATGCCGCAAGCCCCAGCAAGTGTAATTCTGTGTAGTCGATCACATTAAACCGGGTCTTATCGCTGGCGGACATCACTCCATGCCACAACTTCGCTTCAGCCCTAAGGTCAACAACTGGCCGCTAATGAAGAACCCACCTGCAGCATCCTCCCTAAAACAGGAGCAGGACAAGGGCAAAAAAAAAAAAATCCTAAGAAATAAGCGATTAACTGAGGTGAGGTAATGCGTCCAACATATCCCTTATTTCCCTGACACCTTGGACTGGATTTATCTTACCACCTTTAGCCAACTAAATCTAGGCTGACAGTTTAAGCCAGTCCTGTTGGCTCCCTCCACACTCTCGGGAGTCAAAAAGAGACCCCCAGAGTTCTGGTGTATCTTGTTTTAATACAGATGAGGCAAATCATCTCCTGGAGGTGCCTGTGTCCCTTGGCTACAGAGAGCTCAGATTTACCTCGGACTTCTTAGACGACTGACCCTAAGCAAGATGAATCCCACTCCATTATTACAATTCCCTTTTTCCATGTACTCAAAGCAATAACTTTCTCACAGCTTTTGGCAGAATTCAGCTTTGTTAAACAGTCTGAGACCCCGAGACGAGAGACTTCTTTAACGGCAACATATTATCTAGACACGGCTGTCGCAATAATTTTGCTCCTTACTGCTCTAAAAGGCTTTCCAGAGCTGCTAAGGAATGACAGAAAGGTTATTTAATAGCAAGGGCTTGGCTTCTGTAGAGGCAGCTGTTTAAATGACATCAATATTACCAGTCACAAATTGAACCATTTGCTGCCCGTATCACCACGGAGAAAGAGAAATAGTGGTATCTCTTTGGACTTACTAAGAACTCATGAACACAGAAATTGTGGGGCTGAGGGGAGGGCCCTCTACTATTGCAAAAATTGAGGTGCTGTTTCCTCTAATGGGTTCATTTGTCTGAGCAACTGCTCTGTGATGAGAATGGGTCTGGTGAGAACCCAAGTAATAAAAACTACTTGTACTGAGTTATTAACATTTTGGAGGGAAAGGAAAATATGTTTATTTGTCAACGGAATTTGTTTTTGCATAAAATTCCAACACTAAGTGTTTTTTTCATTGGGAGAGAAGTTGATGGGAAAACAAAGCCAGAATATTTCATTCTGTAAATAGAATTTCTTTTAATTTATAGTTGTCAAAAAATGAATAGAATTAAAGAATTAAATATTCTGGTGACATTTTTCAAAGAGTAGAAAATCAAAATGTTTCATGTTAAACAAAAATTAATGTTGACAAGCACTTTTTTAGCTCTGTCAGAAATTGTCACCGAAACAAAGAATATTTTCCAAAGCCTTTTTCTTCCTAAGTCTTCGATCAGTGCTCTCACCATAAGATCATCTTTCCCCTCAGGAATGAGCATGATAGGAAAGGCAAACAGCATCAATAAAATTATTCAGAACGGTGTTGGCACAGCAACAGGAGCTGTGGGCATTCTGTGGGTTTCAGAAGTGAGTCTGGATGGTCTTTGTGGTTTGCGCACATACGTAAACCGGTGGGAGTCCACAGATCTGGCTTTTCCTTCTGGCTCTCCCAGACATTTGTGGTATAATTTTGGACAGGTTCCCATCCACAAGCCGTTCCTCAGTTTCTCCATCCTTTGAGGGCTGCTATACTCCCTTTCTCATGTGGCTGGGAAGTTTTATAGGCTCCTGAAGGTGGGGAGAACAACCAGGCTCAATAGATCACGGCTCCACCTGCATCCACGTTATTTGATGGGGAAAGCTGTGTATTAAACCCATATCTTATCAGTGTCTAAAGCAAGAGACTGAACCAGACATCCCTGCAGCTATACACGCAGGGACTCGAGGTGGGAACGTGCCACACAGAGTTTAGGTACAAGACGGATTGTCCCCCAAAGAGGGCCTTCTCCCCAGCGTTCCACAAAGCAGCCCTCGGTTCCATGAGATGTGATGCCCCGGGGAGAAGGGGCGGTGGACAGAGAAGAAACCTGCTTAATATGCTAAGACGAGGGAAATGGCATGTAAATCAGAGCTGTCATCCCTTTCCTGACCCACATTGCAGCACATACTTCTGCCCAAAAGTATGTTTATATTGGAAAACAGATATATGTCCAGATTGCAAATATATAAGTGAAAGAGTAGGAAAGAGAGCCAACACTTCTTCACTTCAGACCCTGGTATCTGAATTATCCTAGGTTTTATACCTGGGATATAAATACCTATATATGTAAGTACAAATACACACAGACATACACATACTTGTACAGTCACAGCTGTGAGAAGACGGCTGAGAACATTGAGAAGATGGCTACCCTGCTGCCAGAGCCAGTTTGGTTTCAGTCCTACACTTCAGGCATCAGGAAATCATGCAGATGCCCCTCCAGGGCAATCAGCCAGGCAGAGCCAGCAAATTTAACTCCCAGGACCCCATCACTGCCACTTTGAGCTGAGCTCCTTCAAAGCTATCCAGGTGTCCGTACTCCATGTGTCACAGCAATTCTGACATCTGGCTCCAGCCAAAATCACGCCGAGGTCCCTGCTCCGCGCCGGTGCATCAGTGCTTTGGGTTCTAAGAGTCGTTATCCCAGGAGCAGTGCCAGCTCCAAGCTGGCTGTGGACCTAACTGGAGTTAAAGGAGAGTGTCTCCTATTTTCAGGTAGGGTCTAATACCGAATTTGCAGGCAGTGGGTCTCGGTCCCATGTGCTTGAGGTCTGCGTTTGAAAGCTGAATGGGAGACCTACATGTAGGCTTGTCATTGAACAGCAGCTGGCTTGGATGGAGGGATTGGCTCAAACGAACTTCAAGCTAGTTCCTCTGGGGCAAATGCCAGAGTGTTAACGGACTGTTAGAGCTAATGCTCACCAGCACTGGGTCTTCCAGGAGACAAGTTGCTCCTGGAAGGTGGTCAAGCTACGCAACGGGGAGTGACACCTTCCAGTGAGGCTCCTCTGAAAGTAGGGCTTCGTAAACAAGCATGCCCTCAGTAAAATGCTTGCTCCTGCTTGGTGATTCCCCTATATCTGACAATGCTAGTCACCAAAAAAATTAAAATAAAAAACTGAAGGACAAGCCCGCGTGTGAGGGAGCCCAAAGACAGAGCCAGCTGTGTGACTTCTGCTCAATATATGAACCTCAACAGGTCTGCCTCAGTTAATTACTATGTTTGCCTGCTGCAAGCAGCACATCGCCAATGCTAAGCCCTTCCCGGCTGCAGGAACGTTTCGTGATCCTCTTTTGGGCCCATCAGGCAGGGGCAATGGGTGGGGCAGAAAGAAGAGCTCCCATTTTCCAAGGGAGAAGGATCTGCCCATTGCAAAGCTCCAGAGACTACGGACAGCCGCAGTCAAGGATAAAGAGCTGTAGTCTGGAGGGAGTTCCTGCAGGAGTGAACTCACACGCTGTAAAGCAGCAAGTGCTTAAGGCCAGACCCCATAAATCCACCAAATTAGATGCTGGTGACATTATAGACCCGTTTTGTTAGTTTTTCCAGCTGAGCTGCAGACCACAGAAAATGATTTATATTCCAAAAGTTGGGATGGTGGGGGAAGGGAGAGCAGGATGGGGGGAAGGGGGCAAAGGGGAGTGACTCACAGTATTTAAATTTCTAATCGATTCTTTTCTTCGGGAAGGTGGAGAAAAAGAAAAGAGTAACTTGTTCCTGGTGCTGGGAAAATGAAAAATACAAACTGGGGGTGAAGGGGAACCAGAAAGAGCGAGCTAAAAATTTTCCTTCCAAGCTGCATCCGGAGGGGAGTGAGGCACCAGCTACTCCAAAAAGGGGAAAGCACAAGCTGTTGTAAGGGCAAAGTAAAGAGGAGGGGAAGATGTGGACCCAGGGTTCACCACACGCATGGCACATCTGGCACAGCTGCTCATAGCAATATTACACAGAGCTCTTTGGCCTCTGATATAGACTTAGCAGAAGACAACCTTGAGAATATGACCAAAATGCTTCTTCCTCACCTTGGAAACTAGGCACCAGGGAGAGCTAAGCTGGAGGGGAAACAAACCACCCTGGCTTTCACTTGACTAGAAAACCAAACTCTGTGTGAGAGTAACTGCTTGTCTGAGAAAAACTTCAGAAACCCGTCTGAACTCTCTTGCCTCTCAGTATTTACCTGGGTTTAGATGGATAACGAAGACGTAGCCAACGGTCATCCACAGCTGAGACTAAACCGAGTCATTCCCCCTGCATGTTACCAGTCATGTCGTCAGAGATGGATGTCCTACAAAAATAAATGAGATGATCAGTCCTTCAAGACCTGCACCACTCATTCATGGAACAGTCACCTGCAGAGGGAGAGCGTTACGCAGTAGTAAGATCCACGGAGCTGTGAATCAGAAGTGGTTGGGTCTTTTACTGACTGCTGCCGTGTAGGTTATTTAAATAACTGACTGAAACCTGGCACCTGTTTTCTCCATCAAATTTAAAAATTAAGCATGATCACAAATTTTCCCTTCCAACTAGTCTGTGATAGAACTTTTGGGGGCTTTTTTTAGCTAAATAAACTCTTACACTGCAGAAAGGATCTTTTCCTCTGAACTGAAAAGAAAAAAGGAAAAAAAAAGAATGTTGTTTAATCTTGGACCAAAACAAATTCAATCTTCATTTTTAACTCAAAAATAAAAATATCTTTTGCTATGAAATGACTAAAAATATATTTTCTTCTAAATATTCTCTTTAAGCACAACGGAAACTTCTCACTGAGCTTTTCTGCCCCCTCAACTCCTGTTTATGGATCTAGACAGAAATCCCACACTACATTAGACATCAGTGGTACTAAATGCAGTTCATCACCCCAAAGCTGATATCTTAAATAGGTCAAATACGTCATACACTAAACATTTCTCTCCCTTGGATTTAAAGTAGAGATTTAAAGTGAGGTGAGTCGAACCCTGCCCTGTATGAATCTCTGTTCCTGACCATGAGGACTACTGCTGAACAGCAACAGTTTGAATTTACCAGTAACTGCTTTTCCCAAGCTCCATAGTAACTGCTTGGCATAGTCTGTGCAAGCTGCCTCACCGTTGGCATCTTCTGGTGGATTTCCCTAAGATAAGCAGATCATGGCTGTCTGGATCTGGTTGGTATGGAGTTAACTCTCCCCATAGCAGCCCTCGTAGTGCTGTGCGTTGCATTTGTAGCTAGAAAGGTGTTGATAACACCCCAGCGTTTTGGCTAATGTTGAGCTGTGCTCGAACAGCATCAAGGCTGTCTCTCCAACCCCCCCCCCAAAGGCCAGTAGGCAAGGGGTGGGCAAGTGTTTGGGAAGGGACACAGCCAGGATAGCTGACCCAAACTGACCAAAGGGATATTCCATACCGTATGATGTGCTCAGCAATAAAAGTTAAGAGAAAGGAAGGGGGGGGGGGGGGGGGCCTTTTGCTATCAAGGTGTTTGTCTTCCGAAGAAACCGCTTTGTGTACTGAGGCCCTGCTTCCCAGGAAGTGGCTGGACATGACCAGCTGATGGGAAGTAGAGAATAAATATTTTTTATTTTCTCTGCTTCCATGTGTGGCCTTTGTTTTTCTTTATTAAACTGCCTTTACCTTGACCCATGAGTTTTTCATCTTATTTTCTCCCCCTATCCTGCTGAGGAGGGTGGCTCAGTGGTCATACATGGCCAATGGGGCAACAAAATATAAGCAGAGCCTCACTACTGTGTTAAAGTTCTAGGCTATGTCTCCAAAAGGGCTTAGGGGCTTAAAAGGACACTCTCAGAGGGCACATGCTCAGTGGAAGCAGGTGAAGACAATCACATGCCCCTTTCTACCAACCTGGTGAGTCTTCCGAAGGGCATGTGTGATCTTGTTTTCTCTTTCCCTCAGGTCATTCCCAGGAAAAATGAAGGTTATATTCAAAGTGGAGAAGGCTGATAAAAAAAAAACAAAACAAAACTATTATAGCATTTTTGCAGATGAGGAGAGACTGAGTGATGAAGTCATGTGCCAAGGAGCACACAGAAAGTTCTAGAGAAAGCTAGGACTTAAACACAGAGCTTCAGAGTAACAGACTACTAGTTCATATTGTCCTTTCTCCACACACACAAAAAAGATGATTTTCCTTTCCTTCTTTTTCAGTCCTACAGTTCAAGTTTTCTCCCTTTCCCAGCTGGGCCTGAAACTCACCTCCTTGTTATCTAGCTTTGCTCAGCATACTTGATCACAGTCTTAATCACTACTTAATTTACTGGAAAATACCCAGAACAACTTTGGAGGCAGTGTAAAATATACAGGTAAATCACAGCTGTTTCCTAAGCTACCTGTTAAATTCTTCCCCCACCAAACAATCCTCCCTGACACTGTATTTTCATAGCTTTCAAACTCTAAACATATTTGTTAGCTTTGTTTTTATATAAAGGAGTCCTGCCCACCCTCCAATCTGTCCTCTCTATCCACCTTTTGCTGAAGGAGTTTCTCTGACCAGATACAGATTCCTGCAACATAGATGTTGCCATCTGGGCAACACTCCTAAATGGAACAAGATTGATATTTGAGGGGAGCATTTCATCTTCTTCAAAAGTGGATATCTAAAAATCAGTCTAATTAATTAATTGAAACCTCAAAGTGATAATTCTTTCCACCAACTATAAAGTGAACTAGGGGTAACTAGCTTAGATGGAGACCTTGACACAACAAATATCTAAAATGTGATGAGACTCATCTCATTCATCGAATTTTCTTTCTCACAGTCTGAAGTACTCACTGTTGAGTTTGTGATTTCTCTCAGTTTAGCACCTAGCCATTCAAATCAGAATAGAATGTTATATATGTAAATAAATGTTATTTTTCAAACAGACAGACAGAAGGAGTCTTCCTACCTTCCCATTTCACAAGGAAAACAGAAACATGAGACAAGCAAGTTTTTCCCTAAGAGAAAGTTTGTGGAAGAGACAGGAGACGTATCTAATTCAGATTAGGAGAAAAATAATTGGAAAAGCAGGTCCAAGCTGAAATGTCAACCTTTCAGTCAAAAGATGCACACTACATAGAAGATAGGGATGAACATTTATGGGGGAAAGCCATCCCTCTTTCACCTTAAGTTGGAAGTAAGAACTGTAATAAAGTTTCTATAAGAAAGAAATCTGGGACGTTTCAGTGAGTTGTAGCATTTTTTGTCCCAGACAAGTTCCATCTAAATAAAACCTTCTCCAGGTTATTGCAACAGTGCTACTCGGATCATGACTGTTCAGTCTGGAATTCCTGCTAATGATGGAGCTTTGAGGAACATTTGGGAAGGTATTAACCTCATCTACCTTTAAATTCAGGTGCCTGTAGATAGGCTACTCCATGCAGATTCCCTTAATAACCTACAAAGACAAACAAGCAGTGAGTAATGAGCATGTATCTTCTCATCCAGTTCCTTTTCCTATTTTAGGATGGGATGGGCTGCATCCATGGACTCTAGCTCATCCTCGAGCTCCATCAACATGGAAGGAAACAGGTTATCAGTGCAGTTCTAGATGTCTGTATTTAATCAGATAAATTTCATGGTAGAAGCCGCACACAGGCAGGACGTACTTAAGACCATCATATGATATACACAGAGAAATGGAACAAGAAGACATGATCAGACCAGAGTCATAAATCACACAGCTACCACCTTTGCTCATGTAATTTTGATAACCACATAAAAAAAGCTTTGAAAACCAAGATATTGTCCTTCTGACAGTAAAGAAATGTGCTTGAATAACAAGGGAGAAAAAAATAGCCCAAACAAGATTTGAAACGTTTTCTTTTCTTGACTGCCATTTTGACAAGTGAAGAAAAGAGAACAGCATTAAAATGAAAGGAAATAGTTTCCCCTCCGTTTTTTGTAAATATCCTAATGGAACATTTTGACCTGATTTGAAAGATTTTGACGAGCTTGTGTTGTGATGTGAGTATCGGGTTGCCCAGCGATGCCAACCCATACAAGGAAGCAGGCAGGATCATGCATTCGAAATGGCTTTGGGTACAAATAAGGGCTGCAATCTGCAAGTAGTCCAGAGTCAATGGGAGATTTGGAGATCAAGGAGAAAGCATTAGCCTTTATGAGGTGAAATATTTAGTACCAGCGCTTAAGGACTGAAATATCTTTTCAAATATGGCTTTTAACTATTATTTACTAAGTGATTTATAGCTCAGTTCACCGTGCAGCAAAAAAGTTTGTTCTTGCTGTGACCAACTAAAGAATCCCTTGGGTGTCTCTTGTTTCCTCATCCTCCTCTCTTCTCTTCTTTGTTTCTTATATTGGACCTTCTTTTTATATCTCCCTCATTGCAGTAAGTCCAAGGTCCACATGGGTTTCATGCCCCATCAGTGTGACCTTTCAGGCCTTTCAAGCTAAAATTTTGATAAGACACCAATGGATAAGAGGAGGTGATCTTTCAGAGAAAAGCTTTCAGGGTCTCTCCAAATTTAGGCAGTCATCCCAGTATCGGCTTGTTGAGAAGTTTATCGGAGCAGCCACAGACTATTAAAATATAAACCCAGAAGGATGGATCTACTCTATGGGACTTGTGACAGCCCACGGTGAAAGCTTAGCCCACAGGAGGACTGGAAACACAAGAATGGGACAAGGTAAAGCTGTTACCTGATAGCACAGGTGGAAGGGCCCTGTGTTTTTACAGCTGGAGGACCAGGGTGCTAGGACTTTTCCCTGGGTTCGACGCATAATTCAGATTTAGCAACTGCACAACTGCTGCGTAGGGAGTGTGGCTTCATTCTATTTTCTTAGGACCCATCTTTGCGGTCAGAGTAAGACTCTTCCAGGTCTAGGCCAGGGCATTAAAGGAGGGGAAAGGATTTGCACTGTGCGTGCAGGTGAGAGTAGATTTTGCTGAAAGAAAGTGTGAATTTTGAGCATTTTTCTGAACATGTTGTTCCCATCTCGTCCCCCAGCTCGCTCCAAGGCAGTGCTAATTCCCACATCCTGGGAACATTAGGTCAATTGTTTGTCAAATTACCCAGGTGAGTTCACACTTGCAATGAGCTCGCTTTCACCTGAGGCTGCAGCTGGGGTCCGGGCAGGCCCTCGCTATTCCCTATTTTTATCCACCCAGGCATTGTTCCGTGCAGTGCTTTCCTTTGGAAGAGTTGGGGAACCCACCACAAATCCTTGGGAAAGACTGACCTCTTCTGGGAAGCCGAAACGCAGCTGCTCAGGGAACCTGAAACCAGCCTTTGTGCCCTGGAATTTCCCCCGGGCATTTTGGGCAGCAAACTCTTGGCATTGGCTGCTAAACATTTTCAATGATTTTTCTAGAGATGCCTTCTTAAAGATGCTTTCTGCTTGCTGGCTGTTTAAGCCCCAAAGGATCGCGGGCTTACACTAGCTCATTTTATATTCTCCCTCACGTCCCTCACGCTTATTTTTAAGTTCAGCAAGGTTTTCTCAACCCATTCAACTCTGTATCATCCTCCAGCTTCTTCTTTCTGTTTCTTCCCTAACACTTCAGCACTTTTCCTGGTGCTTAGCATTGGTCATAATCCCAAAGTCACCGGTGTTTCCATTAAAAAGATCAGTCCCTTTAGCATGTTGACACTTTATTACCTGCAGCTTTTGAAAGACCTCTGCACTAATTGCGTCTACATCACCCACAGTTGCACCAAGGTGTAAACACAGGTCCTTGAAATAATATAATTACAATAGTACAGTTACTAGGTGTGCTGGTCTTTCGCTTGGGTGGAGTGCTGCACTGTGCAGTACAGTGATATGCCCATGTTATTTATTTATTCCCAGGTACCCTGAACCATTGCTTCTTTTCTCCAGGTAACACAGGGCACAGCTACCCTCCCAGGCATTTGCAGAGGTTTCAGATAGTCAGAAAACCATCTTGATTGTAACTTAAGGGTACAGCGCCAACAAGCAATCTGCTAATTAAGAGGTAATGTGTTAAGCTGCTGACAATCCCTTGTATTCACGTCTAGATAGCATATTCATGTTGGAGCACCTTCCCGTAGTTTGGTATCAGCAGAGCTAACCTTTGGCACCTCCCAAAATACAGAGTTCTGCTTCAGCCTCAGAGGTGCCAGTCCTGCCAGGGATGCCTGGATGAAGCTGGCCAGCTGGGACCACATGCCCCATGATGTTTTCTCTTGCCCCCAAGATGTGCCAGGCACCAGGACAGACTGAGGTGCAATATGGCTGGGGGATGCTGTGGGTTTTTTTGTGCATGTTGTCAGGGCCCTGGCCACACCAATGGCTATTAATTGTCTTTACCAGCCACATTTGGGACATCCACGCCAGATCAGGCTGACCAGGAGCTTGAGCTTATATCCAGCGCCTGGCCTAATGGGTGGAGGGTGCGCAGATGGTCAGGGCGATTAAGGTCCATTGATGTGTCCATGGCCTTGAAACATGTGTCGTATGGAGGATGCAAATCTAAGCAGGGATTTTTAGGAGAGATGCAATCTCTTTGCAGAACTGACTTTACAGGCTTGGCCACCAGAATCATAGAATCATAGCATCATGTAGGTCAGAAAAGATGCTTAAGACCATCAAGTCCAACTGTTAACCTAATACGACCAAGTGTTAGAAGAACATCTGAAAATGAAAGTGTCCCCTGAGCTTGCAGAACCCCCTGATTTTTGCACTCCTATATAATGAACAGTAACTAAGTTCTATGTAAATTCTCAGTCATAGCTTAGATGATTCTTTACACTTCAACGACTTTAAGAGCCCAGCTTTGACATGTCTACTCTGTCTCATTGTCCCTCTTAGAAACAAACTATGTAGGGACATAAGAGTCTGGTCCTGGCGTGCACTCCATCTCGTACTGTGAGCAGCACCAGCTCTTGCAGAAGAGAATTTGGAAAAATCTGTGACCTGCTAAGGCTTGTCCCGGGTCTCTCACAGATAAAGATTGCCTCAAACTTGAGGTTTAATAAAACCTTTTGATCCATTCATATGTAGTGATGGAATGCCTGCTTTTTCTAGCCAGGTAAAAGTCCAGTCCTTGAATCTTGTTCCATTCCTGTGTTAGTGCTCTCCATGGTCTACTTCCATAGTGTGTGGAAAAGCATTTCCTTTTATCCAGCTTTAATTTCCCCACCTTTTTATTTATATTGACTGTATCGCCAGGTTGTCTTTGCTGTGGGTCAAGGTGCTAGTGGTGTGTACCTATACACATAGAGGCCAAAATATGGTCCTGCCCCGATGAGCTCGCCCCTTACACCAGCTGTCCCCTTCAGCTCTCAAATCCATTGAGAAGACCACTAACTTCAATATTTTTGGCCACATGGGGAATTATCAGCCACTGAAATCAAAAGTCAGAGGGAGAGAGAGAGGACTTTGCAGTTGACTCAAGGTGAATAAGAGGGTACTGAACTGCCCAGTCTAGTCTGTACGATCCATGCCCTCCAGGAGCTCAGTGAATTCCAGTAGCATTTGACAAAGACCCTCAGAGGTCACAGGGGATGGGATGGGATAAGAGAAACTCAATATTTGCCGGTATGGAGAACAAACATCCAAGCAAAGCAACTCTTTCCAGGCCAGGGTTATTGATATTAAAACCACAGAACTTAATTAAAAATGAAGGTAATTAAAGCCAGATGCAAGAAACCTTTTTTTTTTTTTTTTTCCCCTGCATACCACATTGTAGACTCATAGCATGACTCACGGGGAGAGAGCAGTAAGTCAAGGTGACTGGGAACATTCAAGGAGCGATTATCTGGGATCATTAGTGGGGCTGGTGGGCGACCGCTATAAACTGGGAACAGGTCCTGATGAGGTGCATGGCCTTTAACTCCTCTGGTATGTAACGAGAGCTGTAAATCTCCCCATTACGGGCGGCAGTGATGCGGGCGTACTCAGCCAGCAGCCTTGCTTTAATCTCTTTGTAACATCAAGAGAAGAGGAGGGGGATTCTTGCTCCAGGACCTGAGTGACCTGAGCCTCCTGAAACGGGTGAAACTACCCATTTTCATGTGGAAATCACGTGCAGTAACGTGAAGGCTGAAAAGTCAAATTCTGGTCTGAATAGCTTTGGTATGAACCTTGAGGAACTGCACAGGCTTCCAGGGATTTACACCTCTCAGAGCAGAGCCTGGAGTTTTGTATCTAAAATCCCTGAGCATGTCCACAGCTATTTTCTTTCCTTTCTGTACAAGTCTGAGGGTTTCACAGAGGAGAGGGGATGTTCATAGGATACCACAATACTGATCTGGCCTGTTGGTGATCCAGGTAGGAGACTCAAGGCTGGGATGATCTCTATGTGCAATAAGTCCCCTGCCAGGTCCTGACACTGAGTTATAGTATGAGGCTGGAGCAACACGTGTCTTTTCTCTGTGCCCCAGTGTCCCTCACTGCAAATTGGGGCTGCTCATATTCTCCAGAAGGTGGTGGGTTGTGAAAATTAATGAGGACTTGATTCATTTTACCTAACATTAAATTAATATTTACCTAATATTAAATTAAACAGCTCAGGGAAGAAAAGTTAGGCAGTATGAAGCAGCCAGGAGGTTATAGCTACTCTGAGTCAGGAATTGTTCGCAGACACTTCACAGTCTACCTGCACCAGCTACATGGCTGAAATACATTCTTGAAATTGCTGGTTTAGGTGCTTGAACAATCATTTCCTAGCTCATCTCAGTCCAAATTAATTGGGTTGATTTATGCAGCTAGCCTTGGCTCACTGGTCAGGAGCAGCTAAAGATGTGCTAACATGACCAGTGCCATCCACTGGGTTGGAGACAGGACTTTCCACCTGCCCCCAGCCACTGAGAATTTTAAACAGCTAAAAATCCAAAATCTGAAATCTTCTGGCATTTCCCAGCTCTTCTGGACAACTATCCCTGAACATGCCTGGTGTAAGAGTTTCTGCTTCTGGCAGCATGAGCACTTATGTACTGCAAAGAGATTGCCTACAAATCATTGGCTTCAAATGGACCACATCTCTGAAAGGAATTTCCACAGCTTTTCTGGGCACCGATCACAAGGTTATTAGCCATCTGCAAATCCAGACTGATTATGAGCTCACCACCTCGCTGGGCTATCTCGTATTGCAACCGTCTAATTTTCAGACTCAGTTTTTCCCACTTCTGGAGTTGTACATGTTCCCCGGTGACTATCTCCACTAGCGATAAATCAGGAGGTTCAGCTTTGTGACTCCATGTGTTTTCTTCCTGTTCCAAAGTTTGCCAGATTCAAGGCAAAAGCAATGCTTATCTGTCCCTTCACATATCAGTTAAATATTGAGTAGCCCATATTCCCCCAATATTGACTTCTATGCTCAAGCCCAAATAAGAAGTTGCAGTTATCCCTTGTTCCTCCAAACTTTTGGATGCAACTATTCCACCTAATATTTTTCAGTTTATGTATATGCCTTTTTACCAAACTGGGTGAATGCTTTTACATAAACACACTAGACACAGATGGTCAGTCTTGGCAAGCTTTACATTTTTTTCAAGGGGAAAAAAAAGTCTTCTCTTGGTGGCCAGTTTTCTGAATATTCCCAAACATTAACAGAACTGTTTTTGTTAAGTTTTTGTTATTTTCAAGCTCCCTCCATTTGCAGGTTAATTATGTTTGTTTTTTCTTGGTTCTTCCTAGCTGGCTCACATTGTAATTGTTTTTCTTTCTGCAAAGCTTGAGGCTCTTTGTCCTGTAGTTTTAAGCCCTCTTTTATAATGTCTTGGATGCTTTCACATTCCGTGAGCTGCACCATTATTTCCTCCTTGAAGAACAAGCCACAGTTTCCCTTTTTGGACACTAAAACCCTGTGCCAGTGCCAACGTTGGCATTCTTCATGCTGAGAAATTAGCCAATATTTAGGATTTTGAGAAATGAGCATCAGGTATTGCAAGGATGAGATCTGCGAATTTACAGAGACTGCAGCTAAGATTCCATTTCCCAGAACATGGCAGCAAAAGGTTCTTTTTCACAGTTCAAAATCTCTGTCTAGATAGAAGAAATGTTCTCTCATTTAGAGTTTTTTTCTCAAGTTCATGTGAACAGCATGGGGTTTTTCTCTGCCTCCTTGGCATTCCTGAATACACACCTGCATTTATAATTAGACCCAAACAAACCCTACCATGGCTGTAGCTAAACTTCTAGCTTAACAAGTAGGTCTGATAATTCCATACTTCATTCTGAAAAGAAATTTAATGGATATTCTTTTGCATTTATCCCAAAAGATTAGTACACTTCCCTAAAATTATTTTAACACTATGACAATGACTGACACAATTTAGCTCTTAGAGCAAATGTCTGAGCCTGACAGGTCCGTACTGCTAAAAACGAGAGGTCCTGCTCTCTCCCCTGTGTCTCCCATTCCTTCTTTGCCTCAGTGAGAAGAAACACACTGTGCTTTGCTGCTGCAAAGTTGCGGCTGCAGTTTTCCCTGTTCTGCATTCACATTGTTTTACCCCTCTCAGGTTAAGAAGTCATAAGGTTGTCTTTAAAGCTATTAGCATTTTCATCAACAAAAAGTCAAGACTTTGGACTTTGATGATAGCCTTTTTGAGATTTTCTTGGCAATAACACAAGCTAGGAATATGCTTCTGGCTCCCAATGAAATCTGAGGTTTTCCCCAAATTGCCAGATTCCAAGAGTTAGGATTTTCTCAGAAAAGAAAAAGAACAAAAAGAAACATAAAATATTTCAAAACTTCTTTTTAGGAGTGAGCAATTGTGTTTATTGCATGCTTGCTTTGTTGTCTCTGATCTGTTTTGAATCCTGAATGTTTGAAGTGCTTAAACACTTGCTTATCTTGGAACATATGGTACCACTGATTTCTATGAGAATGCTGATGCACTCACAAAGTTACGCACACGCTTAGAAATGCTTTGTTGGAACAAAGATAAAGGAAAAACCTTGAGTATAAATTCTGCTGTTTGAAAAAGACTGCAGAACCATCCACTCCATGCCACCCACACGTCCACTGAAACTAAAACTTTTATTAGCATTTTCCACTTTCTATTCTCTTTTTCCTCTGCCAAATTTCAAGAAAATTTTCCTTCTGCTTTTGTCCCATTTTTGCTTACTTTTTATTTGTTTATTTATTTAATTTTATTTTTGACAGGGTTAAACTTCAGGAGTTTTTATAGATTGAGTCCTGACTTCAGGAACATCCTTCCTACCTTTTCGTGCTAAGAAAGCTGAAGCAAAATGTCTCCCAGAAATAATGGTCTCCTTTAACTGGCTGCAGAAGGGTTTGGATAAGGCCCAATCCCTCATGACAATCACGTTTCCACTAGCTGGTGAAGTTGCTAAATCAAGATTACTGGATGCAGCCACCCCGACATCTTTGCAGTTCAGGATCTCAGGAGCTTGTTCATTTTTCAGTCCTACTTGTGGACAGATTGACTTTGGATTCCTGTTGAATGTGCAAAGCAGGAATTTGACACTAAGCCAAAGACTGTCTTTGCAGAAATATTGTCCTTCCCTTATACAATGGCTTGCTTGGCCTGCAGATTTTTTCTCCTTTAACCGCAAGCAATCGAAAGGTCTTTTGGTAAACAAGATAGTGTTGATTATAAATTTAACAGAGCGGTATACTGCTTGGCAAAAGGGCTGCTTTCTTCCTTTCTGAACAATAAAAAGGATTGCGCTGCTCTTTCAAATGCTATGTCCTACGTCTTCCTACCTCTGCCTCATGTTGGGCAAAAGGATAGAAGAACAGAGGTCTTACACCTCATTGCATCTTCTTCAGACAAGGGACTCTGATTTAGCATATTCTGGCTGGATAAGAAGACAGGAAGTGTGGTCTCAGGAATTTAGGAAGATACGCAACAAGAATGAAAATGAATGGAACTTTTCAGGTATGGAGGAAACTTTACGTGTAAACATAACCTTAAAAGTTGGAAGCTAAGCTCTACACTGCTGGAGAACTACTTTCTTTCCAGCCACAAAGCTGGATAAGGAAATGAGTTATAGATGATGAGCTGATTAGAGTCTCAGCTGGCTGGCTGCACCTGAGATTATATCAGATTAAATCAGATAAAATCTTAAATATTAACGATTTGGGGCATAGTCGGGCTTTTGCCCCTTCACCAAGGGCTCACTGATCTAGCTGTGGGGAAGCTTGAGAAAAGAACAGTTGTGCTTCTCATACTCACCAAATGAAACTTGATGGATCTGAAGAGGAGCCTGATCTTTTCCATCTTCAGCCACAAGGCTGAATGATTGCACTGATTTTTAGTAAACTGACTGTGCCAAGGAATGTTCCCAGGCACTCAACTCCAACTAAATACTAGCAATCTGGTAGAACACTCCATGGCACAGTTTTAGTCTTGGTCAGCTATCACCTTCCCAAACCATTCCTGGATATTCTTAGGGAATTAGTTGCAAGGACTGAACCCAAAGGCAATTGGGATGTGGCTACCCACTTCTGGAGGTAAAAGCGCTTAATGGTGCAAATTCAGATCTTTCTATACCATGGCCTCAGGGCCAGAGAGCAGACCTTGGAGCCTGGTTGTGATTGTCATGGCAGAACTCCTGCCTCCAGGGGATTCAGGCTTGTGTACAGCAAAGAAAACAATGGACCTGATCATAATATAATATCCATAATTTAATTAAGAGGGTGAGCCTTTCTGCCTGTTCTGTTAATCTGATTAAAGCAGGCTGCTGAAATTCGTGGGAATAGATGCCAGTGCAGGTGTGACTGTGTGATGCAGACACATTGGAACAGGCCACTGGGCTGAAGAAAACATCTCCTTTCCTGTCAGCCTCAGAGCAGTACATTTCTGTTCACTGAGGGTCATAAAGCTAAACAAGATCTGAAAAACCTCAATAAACTAGATTAAAATACACTTTTGGATAAAGGCAACATGAAAGACCAAAAGGAAGGAACATTCTACTCGTGAGGAATCATTAAAAACAATAGAACTGGTCAGGATGAATTGTTGGGAGATAGAGGACTATGAAATTGTGAGGGAAAAAGAAAAAGTGAAAAGGGATTGACTGTTACTGGTTTCCTCCAGTGCAAGAACTAGAGGGGGTCAAATGAAATCAGCATGTGGCATGTCCAGTACTTGAACAAGCTTTGAAATTACTTGTCACAAGGATCTGTGGATGCCTATAGGCAGCATGATTCAAAAAGCAGATTTATCTACAGCTCTTATACAAACACCCTACCTCTGGACATGAATTATTGGAAGCCAAGGCATTATGTGGGAGAAGAGCAACACATACTTGTCCTGTTGTTACATTCCTCCCTCTAGGAGCCAGCCGGTGTCCTAGGCAAGGAGGGTCTTTGGGCTGGCCCAGTGTGGCCATTCCTACGGTCAGACATGGTTCTGGGGGGAGAAATCTATTCTAGTAACTGACCTGGTAAATGAAATCCCAGCCACTGTCTCTACCTCCTTCTTCTTTCCACCCCACCACACATGAAGCTTCTCACTCAGCCATCCTTCCTGCTCCCCGCTCCCTCATTTCCAGCATCTCTCCAGTTAAGTGACTCCATATGCCAGAAGCAGCTGATCGGTGCAATCTTTAATTTTGCCCACTACCTGCATGTGGGTCCTGGGGAAGAAGAAAACCCTTGGAACTACGTGTACTGCTGATAAACCATCTAGCAGGGTCCTCCCTCAGAGGAGCCCTCCTCGTTGCAGCTCAGCATGGCACTTTCAGCAAACCCATCACCGCTCCTGCCCTCATCACGTAGCACCATGAGGGCCTTTCCTTGTTAAGTGATCCAGAGCATCGTATGCGTTACTCCCGATGTGCATCAGACACGTGGCCTGGCATGAGGCTCTCTCTTCTCTGGAGATGAAGTGACCTGGTGATGGACCAAAGCTGAAGAAATCAGGGTGTCCAGAATCTTCTGAGCTGCTGTCTTGGGGTGGCTTCCCAGAGAACCCTGCTCAGTTCCCATTCACTCGTGGTCCTCGATTTCTGCATCTACAGAAGGGATAGAGTGCATTTTATCTGCTGAGAAGCACAGGAGACCTCAGCAGGGCCCGAGGTCTGTGAACAGCAGAATTGGGACCTTCCGTGTTTGCTGTTGTCCCAGTCTGGATGAAGTTCATCTTGGCAGCCTTAAGGGGAAATGCTCCCTACTCCATTAGCTCTCCATTGAGCCATCCAGCCTTCCAAGCAAGGCTGTTTTATTTGGAAAACGTGACCACTTGTGGCAAACAGTATTTACGATTTAACTTTTTGTTGTTGTTGTTCCGGCTGATGTGAAACTCCTTGGCTTTACAATGCAGGTTTAATAAAGTCTATTAAAAGGGTAAATATAGCAACTCCCTTTTGGAATTTCTTCCTTTTCTTTTCTTTTTTAATTGATTATTTCTTAGAGGTAAAAATTTTAATGCAATGGCAAAATATCAGGAGTAATTAGATTAAGTAGGGGGGGAGCTCTTGATTTTTTTTTGAGAGCTATAAACCAGAAATGAAACAAAACTTACTTTATATTTGTAGACAAGTGTGTGTGTGTTTATATATTTCTCTAATACTTGCCAGTTTTGCTCTTTTTTCTTCTTTCAAAGGACTACAAGCAATAACACTGTGGATGATAGAACCCTTTCTGTTTATTCTTGTTTTCTTTCCAATAATGAATAAGCTCGAAGGGCATTATTTTAACTAGGCTCTTGTAATCCTTTAACGGGGCTTGTTGAAAATAAGACCCCGCACTGCCAGACACCAGGCAGCAAAAAGCTGCTTAGTGCCAAACTCCTTGGCACTGGAGAAGCTGGGAATTGGCTGATTTTTCCTCCTGTTCTGTGTTTGAGTATGCACCTTCCTGGGTCCCAAAGAGGGTCGGAGTCCAGGCAACACCTGAAACTTGGTCCCTGCCCTCAAAGAGTGACCAGGATAACACTTTGCATCACTCTCGGTTTAATGCACTGCCTCCAGGATGGGCTGAGCCTTAAGGGGTTGGAAGCTCTCAGTGCCGTAGGGTTGGTGTTATTGTGTGAAATCATACAATGATGTGGCAGTCCCAGACCCTGATGAAAAAAGGAGAGGTGCCCTAGTCCTGATGGCCATGGAGAAACACTTGAAAGCACAAAGTCTAAAAGCTCCGAAACCAGAAAGCAATTAAGAGAACCTCAAACTTGTTATTAAGGAAGATCTTAGGATGGTTTAAGGCAATCTTGCTACTGTTTTGTTAGAGGAGAGAAAGGAGGATCCCGCTCAGTCTCAAACTCAAGACCTGCAGCTCAGCAGCTCTCTGTTCAGTCCTCTGCTCTCCAATCTTGGGCAGGACATCTTGCCTTTGTGTTTCAGATCTCCCACAAAGGGAGTCCCTCTTCTGCCCCTGCCAACCAGCACTCTCCAAAAGACGTGTCACCCTGAGCCAGGAGTTGATCCTAACAGACCATATGGATGTGGCTCTCCTCTTTGGGAATGTGGATGGAAAGGATGAGGTGTCATAGGACTCAGCCAGATGATCCCTTGCCTCCTTAATTTGCTAATATAGCAGTAGTACATGCTTTTACAGTAAAAGTAAAAAGACTTTCCTTTTCCAGACAAATTCAAAAGAAACTGTGCTGTTTACGATCCACAGAAACCAGTAGCCAGTGCCCTCAAAAACAGTCCCCACAACACTACAGAGAAGCATAAACAGGTCCAGTCTCAACAGGCTTTTCAAAAGGACATAAGAGAATGGCTGTAGGGTATATGATACGGGAAGGAATAGATGAACTACTGTGTCTTTTTCTGAACTTCTTTATCAAAAAGGAGCCTGGAAGCAAGCTGCAGTGTCTCCCTGCTACAGCCATCCTCCTTCCTTTTTCTGGTTCTTCACCCTGCCCAGTCCTCCTGCCCTTCTAACAGAGCCTCCTGCCCTTCACTACCTCAGACTAGCCTTGACCAACCCCATTATAGGGTTTGTCTTTGTAAAGGCTGCCTTATCTCACACTTCCTACTGCCCAGGTCTGCAGCAGACTTCACCCTGCAGAGCTAATGCTGCCCAGACTCTGCTGTTTACCCTCCTCAATTCAAGCTGTCTGCCTATTTCTCTTCCAATTTTACCAACAAAGTGCATTGCATTAGGAGATGCTCCTTAGCAGGTTGTGTGTAGAAGAGGAGGCAAACATTGCTCTTGAAATAGGGAATACTTTAGCTCCTCTCTGCCGGGCTGGTACCATGCAGTATGGCAATGGCTTGTCAGGTGATCGAGAATCTTCCCCTGAGAACAGCCCATCATGTCTCAAGCAATGAGATTTTCTATGGCAGTAGAAAACCCAGCTAGGTAGAAACACAGGGAAATAGGAACAGCTGGGCTTCAAGACCCCCTTCCCACCCGGCAACATTTCAAGGAGCCCTAAACCGCACCGTTAAAAAGCCCTTTGCCCTTCTCCTGGCTCTATACAAGGGGCAGAATGAGCACAGGGGCAGAGGAGCTGTACCTTCATTCTCCGAGGTGTCTGTCCCTGTAAAGGACAGCCAGACGGCTGCTGTGTCACCTTTCCACGCTGCACATTCCCTGCCCGTTGCAGGCGGTGCTGGCCTGGTGACAGGTCCCTGTCCCGAGGGAAGGAGGGTCCATTAGAGCTCACGGGGGAAGCACTTGCCCGTGGAGTGGAAAGGTTAATCCGGTGAGGACGACAGAGCAAATAATTGCCAGGGCGAGGACATGGCACTTCACCTCAGCCTGCTTGTGTGCAAAAGGAAGGTAGCTCTAGCACAGAGATCCGGCTGGCTTTTCATCACCCGTCGTTGCAGCCCAGGGGAGAGGCAGCGACATGAAAGCTCCTTTTGGGCTGGGAAGGGAGAAGGGAAATTAAAGCACTCAGAACAGCACACAGCTTGTCCAATGACCCTGAAAAACCAGATGAAGGTTTCTCTTCCAGGGATGTTAGGCTTTCTACAACTCCTTGCCCTTTTGCTGGGGGTACTATTTCTCTCTGTAGCTGCTCTCAGTCCCATTTTAGCCCCTCCTGGTCATAGCCATGAAATATATGGCACAAAAAAATATGCAAGGTGGGCTAGAGGAGTGCCCTCCCCACTCTGCCCCAAAAGATACCCTACCACATCCACTCACAATTTTCACTTCCAGTCTGCGTATCTTTATCCTCCCTGGGACAGCGTTTCAGATACCCAGGGCTTGGCCTCAATCACATCTCAGGAAGCGGAAGAGATCCCTTGGCTCCCTTAGTACGAACACCCTGCTTTCTACAAGGTGAGCGAGTGCCCAGGTTAGCCAGCACAGCTCAGACTAATCTTCTCCAAGGACTGGTGAGATTTCAGCAATTAAAAAAAAAAAAAAAAGGATTTTATAATGAAAATAGTGATGTAAGTATCATGATAGTGGGAAGGAAGAAAGGCAGGGAGGAAGGAAGAACAACTCATCTCTGAATTTCGCTGTCATTTCTTCTGGAGCTTTGGAGTTCATCAAGTAGAAGTTTTATCTGGCTCAAAAAGGTTGCTAACAAAATCAGGGTCAAATCAATCAAATGGTGACCACCCAAGTTGATACTTTCTGGAAATTGGTTTGAAGTGACCAAATTAAGCAGAACTATTAAAGAAGGGTTAAGAGCATCCACACAATGGACTTGCACTGGATTGTCTAGACTATTTTTCCTAATTGCAGGAACCTCTCAAGTGTGGATTTGCCCCTTCTCAACAACGCTAATGGAAACTAGCTGATCTGCTTCCTGTGATTATGGGGGTTCATCACCTCCAACATTTTGTACTTGAGCAAAAAGTCAAAACTTGCCCCAGCTGGGGAGCTGAGACCTCCTTCTGGACCTCTAAAACCAAATGAAAAGCATCCCTGACTGCCGGATTAAGTCCTCAGTTAATCACATCACACAAGTATAATGAGGACTTTTGAAAAAGCTTTTGCAAAATTGAGATAAGCTCCCCTCGTTGCTTCCTTTTTGCCAGTGAGTTCATCTGCGTGCTTACATTTTCCATTCACGTCTGAAGAGCCTAGTGGGAAAAATGACAAACTGGAGGAGCTACCTGCATGCACCTGGGAAAAACAAACAGTGCCTGGAGATAAGAGAAAGTGGGCGAACAGAGAGATAAGGAAAAGAACCAAACACTCCTCCCTCCTCTTTTCTTCCTCTCCATTTCCTCCCCGGAGCAGCAGAGTTCAAAACACTCTGCTCTCCAGCCTACACTTCAAGTGCAGGGTGATAGGCATTAATTTCACACAATGGACCTCTGTTATTCATGTCAGCAAAGTGAGGTTTTCCATGTCTTCTAAAGACACCAGCCCTGAGAGCCTGAATGCACATGGTCTTACTTGACGATGAAGCTGAAGAGTCCTAGCTCTGTAGGCTTCTTGGGTAGGAGATGCCACAGGAATTTTGAGCATCCAGAACAGACTGGTCCCTGATCCAGCTGACAAATACCAAACCACAGAAAGCAAATGAGTTAGAAGACAGCCCTGGGCCCCACTGCTGAGCTGAAGGACAAGGACGCAAAGCGGTGAGTGGACATCCTTACAAAGAGATGGGCATGTGCTACAACAGGTTGCAAAGGTTCTAGTAGCCATGGCTTACGCAGCGGGGCTTGAAGGTGCAAGGGCCTGTCCTCAGCAGCAGCTTGCATCATCCGTACTGCCTTTTCCTACTCAGAATGTCAGCCTATGTCATTGCCTGTCTGAAGGCAGCACTGTCCCTGTGCTGTGTGAAATAGCTGTTTTGTTCTACCCTGGTGTGGAGAGGTTTCTGCGAAAGATTTTGTAAGTGCTTCTGGAAAGAAACACCCTGCAAATCCCAGTGTCTCCTGCACTACTTTTAAAATGATGCCACCCCTAAAGAAACCCTCTAAGGAAAAAATGCATATTAGGTACAGAAGACGACTCAGCCTCCACCTGTTACATGAGATGGTGTTAGGAGGGCTGGGATCCAGCTCACAGAATACAATATGTAAATGTAGATGCTTCCATCCAGGTATCAGTGAGCGCTGGGTGTCTCAGCTCCCAGCCCAGACAAGGTAGACGTCCATGGTACAATTCAGCTGGGAAAGCATAGGTGGGTAGAGCCACTGGAGATGCCCTCAGATACCCAGCTGGCCTCCCGCTCCCATCTCAGGGGAACACAGACACGTGCTGCTTCATCTTCTCTACCCCACCAGGGAATCTGACGAAATCAGTCTCGAAGGCAAAGGCAGACCGAGAGGTGAGCCGTGCTGCCTGAAGTGGTGCTTCAACCCAATCTTAACTCTCTGTGCAAGGCTGACCATCCCTCTTACTTACAGACTGGACTTCAGTAGGTCTCGGTGATGGGTAAGAATTGGCAGGGAGATGACCCGGGCACTTCTACACCTCCAGAAATGTTCCATCTGGTTGATTCCAAGCCAGAGTGACGAGGTGGATTGGCTCCTCCATCATCCAAATCTGCTCTCCCACCCCTGTTTGAAAATCGTGACCTTTGGGACCAGAAAGCGCAATGACAGCAAAATTGGCAAGTCCAGCTGTCTACAGAAGGGAGTGAACTTGGCATCCTTGCATGTCTGGAAATGGAGCTGTTTATACAGGGGGAGGGAAAAGGAGAGCTGCCATGTATAAGGTCTAAAATCTATCACTCACATTAACATAGCGTGCTACAGAATAATGAGGGTCCTACTAACAAAGATGACATAAATAAAACCATGTCAGCTGCTTCACTTCAGAACAAAGTATTTCCCCCTAGGAGAGAGCTTATGGTCACAGGAATTACCAAAAAGCATTCTCACTTCTGTACGAGTGTGATTTACTCCAATTACTAAATATGCACTGGTATAAATCTGTCAGAACTAGACAAGAATAAAAGGAAAGATGGCCTTATGATTAAAATGCTGGAGTGGGAATATGGTGATTAGGAAATTTTGCTTTGCTACAGATTTTTTTTTGCTGGATATTGGACTACCCGTATCACTTACTATTAATACTGCCTCATTCCAGATCATGCAGATACACACACACACAAATACTCTTTTTTTCCTCCCCGTTTATAAAATGGGCCTACTGGTTCTACTTTCATTATGTAAATTGCTTTTTCTGTGGGGCAAGAAATGCCTTTACAAGCCAAATATCCCAATTCTGTTGTGTGCTGGCTGAGGAGATCATTTTAGTTCTGGTGATTTTGTTCTAGTTTTCAGAAAACTAAAATAAATAAATAAATAAAAAGGATGTTTCCATGGACCAGTATCTTTGCTGTGTCCTAAAGGAATTCCTTCACATAATTGGTAGTACAGCCATGGGGCGAAAGTTGCAGAAGATTTTGAAGAGATCCAAGCACCACAGAAATGCTGCTCGGCCCACGCGGTATAGATCAGCTCCGTTGTCGGAACGCAGGTGCCTACTTGAGGTGCCCTGGGATATTCCACTGGCTCTCCCACTGCCTCTAGACAGGAGCATGGCTCTGCCACACAGCTTGTGTGGATATCTCAGATACCCCTCGGTGTTTCAGGCAGCCCTGTACATCTGTATTTAGACAACTGGACCACACCTTGGACTCCACTCACCGTATCGAGGCTCAGTGTGGTTACTCACGCCAAATGTCTAGGGCTCTTGTGATACCCTGGGGTATCTGAGGAGTTGACACAGGGCGGGCAGATGAGAGATGGGACCTATGGGAGACTGTGGTGATCTCCTGGAACAGCACCTACAGCCCCACGGCTCCTGAAATGGCCCTGAATCCTGATCCATAAGCAGCTGAATTGAGCCCTGCATGTCCAACCTTAACCAGGCAAAAGAGAGATGGCCAGCATGAAGCCTCTTATAGCTGGGTGTTTTAAATATTTGCTTTGGCTGCGGAAAACTCCTTTGCCTGATCAAAATTCCTGTTATTTTGCTACCAAGGAACACATCTTATCTGCTGAGTGTGGGTTCTCCCTTATAAAAACTATTACACTTTGTGTCACGTTTAAATATCCACTGGGACAGAGAAAGAAAGTTCAACTCATTCAAGACCTGAAGAGTTCAAGCACGTCCTAGGGTAGATCCTCTGCAGAATGAACTTCTACCTCTGGTAGACCCTCTGCTGTGCCTCGAAAGATGTACAACCTGACATCAGCACACCGCGCTGTAGCAGTGCTGTTGCCTCTTTGCCGAGTCTCCTGATGATTTAAGGTATAGATAAGGTAGTTTGGGTTTTGTTTTTGCAAACACCGTGCAAGTTTCTTCCTGTCTCTAGCCCCTCAGTCAAAACATTTCATTTTGGAAATGCTCAAATAATATTTTTTTTTCAAGGCTTGCTCTTTTTTTTTTCTTTCATTTATTATTTTTTTACTTCACACCAAAAAGATCTGTTGGTTTTGACCCAAGCTGATGTCATGATATGTTCTGAGTTGGACAAAACTGTAATCTGGGAGAGGGAGGGGTCAGAAAGAGGGCAAAAAATGTACTCTGAGAAAACCAATCCAAGACCACTTCTGTACATGTAGCACTGCTCCCAGCACACTGGGTCTCAGCTTAGGGCCTATGGGAAATATATAACCGACACGGAATAATGTGGGCACGCATTGTTTGAGGCCACAGTAAGGCATCACTGCAGCGATCAAAACTGGAGCAAAGCTGTGGTA
The DNA here is from genome assembly GCF_964188355.1 of Buteo buteo. Classification (NCBI taxonomy): domain Eukaryota; kingdom Metazoa; phylum Chordata; class Aves; order Accipitriformes; family Accipitridae; genus Buteo; species Buteo buteo. The sequence continues at coordinate 2,608,506 of NC_134172.1, read as the reverse complement.
GGCCTCATGGTGCATTATTTGCTCAGCAAACTTTTTAACCCACAGAAGAGTAATGAAGGGATGCAGCATTTGACCATTGGTTTTCACATTTTGCTCTTCCAGAGCCACACTGGAGAAGGCGGTGGGAGCAAATGTAATTCTTCAAGGGGGTTTTGTTCGAATCAGCAGCTTTGGTATGTACTAAGCACCGAGAACCGCCGTGTTTAAGCAGTGGCCTGGTTCCACTTGCTCCAGTGAATTTTCTCAATCATGTCTGTCCCTCGTTTCCCTCTCCTGCCTTCCACCTCTGCCCCCGCCATCAAGACATAAATGCAGCTTTACTGCATCCAGCACAGTACACAATCAGAGCAGGGTCTTAATAACAAACAGGCACCGAGGAATTAATGTTCCCCTCTGCAGATGTATCCCCGAGAAGTTGGCACGGCTGCTGCAGTCTGGAGGAGCGCTGACTAGTGAAGAAGCACATTTTTTTCCTCTGCTAATAAGACCCCAAGCCACAATTGAGCAATGGAGCAATTATGTTCTTTAAGATGAAATTCTGACTCATGCAAAGGACTCTTAAAAAATCACTATTTTTTTCCTTTCCTGCGCTCTGCCAAAAATCCCGTGGTGACCTTCTTTATTCTTTCCTGTTCACAGTTAAGTGGAATGACAGCTCAAGGTCATGAACAGAAAACAATGTAATTTAAAGCTATGTAGAATAAAGTGGTAAGTTTCAAAAGACCAGAGATGCATGAAATGGAAGGGAATTTCTTTGTCAGATATGAAACCATGGCTGATCTCTAGTATCAGTGTAACAAAGTTGGGGGCACCAAAAAAAAAAATCCAAATTTTTCATCTTTTCCTTAGTAAGCTTAAGAGATAAGGAGATAGGAGGCTGGATCACAATTCTGGCTTTGACCAGTGCTAAACTTTAGTGACATATTGGATTTGGTGCTGAACTTTGAATGTCTGCCTTTAAAATGTTTTAAAAGTTTGGTGCACAGCCGGAGGGACTAGGACTTGCCAGGTCAGGTCAGAGCAGCAATGTACTTCAGCTTCACCTAACCAAGGAATTACATACACATCATCATATCCTATCGTGATTTCAGATCATGCTGGGCCAAATGAGGGATGCAAAGTACTGTGCTAGCTTTAACCTGGGCAAAAAGGGGAGGAGAGGCATCAGGAGTTAATTACAGAGGCACAGTGAGAAATCTGGGAGAAAATCATGCTAAAAGGAGATTATAATTATGAGAGAAAGTGGACAGAAGCAGCTGTGGAAGCCTGCAACGATCTTTGTGGTTGGCCTTCAGTATGCATGTGGCTAGAGTAGAAATTACTCCAGACGATCTTCTCCTGACTTTACCTAGCAGCCAGTAGATGAACCATGGTGGCATTAGCCAGTCTTCCAGCAAGACAGAGCGCCTGTCAGGAGAATCAAGCAGCTCTTAAAGCAAAAAGAAGAACTGTTGAGAAGGAACAACTTGCTGTGTACTTTGAAGGAGAGCAATTCTTTTTGTTCTCCCGGGGTCATGGCAGGGGCTGTGCAGCCCGGCCACAAAACAGCGTCATGGAGAAATTACGCTACTGCGTTGGACACACCAGCACAAGGAGAGGAGATGGTCCAACCTGCTGCTAATGGAAATATTCTGAGTGTGACTGATAGATGACATTTGTCCACAGTGTCACAGTTGGGTCTGTGCTCCAGCATGAGCTGTCTGAGAGACTCCTGGGAACGCAAGAAAGCATGCAAGAGGTGTAGCAGACAGCTAAACAGCTCCTATGTATCAGGACTGGCCATCTTTCACGGAGTAAGTACCACTGGAATTTACCCTTTATTATCAGGAGAGGCCTAAGCTGTGTGCAAACAGAAATGGATTTCATTTATAAAGGAGAAGTCACAAGTTTGGCAGAGATAAGATCTGGCAATCATGAAATGAACATATCCTTCATAGCTGGGAACAGCAATATGCTTGGCATGAGCCACTAATGAATGGCTAATTGGCGGAAGCCAACAACAGGGCAACCGACGTAAAGAACATAGCTTTCAGCTGCGGACAACCTACAGTCTCATGAGATCCTCACACTCACTTGGTAGAAGGTTGAATAGACCAGGTCATGTTTCAAGTTTGGTTACATTTAATTCATCCATCATTTTATCTTAGAAGTCGCAAGCAAGAGTTAAGCTCTGGAAATTTGATGACAGCTTTTGAGAAGGATGCTGTACGAGACAAAAAGCGTCAGTGCTCTGCAGCAGTTTGATAAGGCAATGCCAAAGAGAAGCTTGAGCAGATGTCTTCTCTTGGCACCCAGAAGGCAGCAAGCAGCCAGGAATGAACTGAAACTAGTGCATCCACAGAGTGACAATAAACGTATACCAGGGAGGAAGGGATCTTGCCCTGGCAATGCTGAAACATCCCAACACCCCCAAAATTAACTAATAATCTCATACAGGGCTTGACAACCTAGAGAAGTCTTGTATTGGAGAGTCAGAAGAAGTTTAGGTAGGTGATCAAAAGCCTGAGGACACCAGCAGAATGAAGTCCCTAACAGAATGGAAATAAGATCTACCCCAGTGAGGTGGTGCAAACAGGGAGGGGAAGATTAATCTAAAGCTCAGCTCACTTGAAATCATGCAATACCGAACAGACCACAGGAGACTGAAGGGCAAGACCACAGCCCTCGGACAGAATCCGCATCTGTGCTTTCTGGGGCTGCAGAAGACCTGCATGGTAAACAGGAATGATGAATAGGGTACCTCAGCTTATATTCAAGATTTCTGAGCTGGAATGGGATCAATTTAAGGAAAGGTTTGTATGAAATGACTGCACGGGATGGGGTTGAAGAAAACTATTCTGGTCTACGTTCCTAAGGAACAATATGATACATATCTCAGGACCTTTTTGAAGTAGATCCAGTTTAGCAGTGTTCATGGGATTGTCTCCTTAGAACATCATATAGGACTTTTTTTCAAAATGCCTTCTGCTTTAGGAAGTTCCTAGTAGTTAGTTATCCACACAGGGAAGCTGTTGTTAGTAGCTGGGGTTCCAGTGGGTGAGACTTAAGAAGCATATCAGAGTTATATAGGACCAATAAAATTCTTACACACAGCAAATGACTACTTTGCAGCTTTTAACATCTTCCGCAGTCTACCCAAGGTTCTCTTACTTTCTTAGTGTTTATTTTTTCTATCACCCTTTTGAGGCTGCCAGAAAAGAATAAAAAAATTTAAAAAGACAGTGAAAGAGAAAAGAAAGAGAAGGAATATTAATGGAAGGAAAACTACTAAAAATATTAGCAGGTGTTTATAATCAGATGGGGCCTAAACCTCCCAAGTTGCTTCTGCAAATTGCTTGACATTTTTTATAGGGCAATTTTGTGGGGTACAGAGCTTCGAAGTGATGCAGTTATATGACTGGGATGGTTTTGGCTCCGGAGGTTTTTTGAAATGTATCCTTTCTGTTGGAACGGGTGTTTTCAGTGTCTGCAAACAGTATGTTTGACCATGTCCTGTGTTCAGTGGGAAGATTTACTTTTGTTGAGCAATCAAAGCCTGTTCCCTATGATAAAGCCTCTCTGATTTCAAGAGCAATGATAGTGAGTTGCAAATCTGCTCCCAAGAAACTAAGGACTATTTTTCATGAACCAAAAGAGTACATGGGATTTCAGTCCAGGGCTACATATGGATTTAGGGGATAGTCAGAGAACCTCTTGCAAATCTAGCTGCACCAGTTTTAAAAGCTATTTCATCTAGCTGTGAATAACCTTCCAGTGAAGGTTATTGTTGCAAACTACCATGACTGACAGCTCGAACTAAGTCAAGTAACTTTGCACTGAAGCAGATTTAAGATTGCTCAGCTGGTCTGTTCCCTACCCGTCCGGTTATCAAACCACTCTGGCTAGATACACATGAGCATGTCATTCATGCATCAGTGAGTTGTGATCCCTGAGGTTTGGACATCTGGGCCCAGAGTGGGATGCGGAGTCCTGATTTAGGTACCTGTAATCTCTAGGAAGTGCCTGGGCAGAGATTTTGACTTTTTTTTTCTTTTCCTAATCTGAGAAAGAAAATACAAAATATCTACTGAAAATTGTGGAAAAACATTCTGAGAACAGCTTTAGCTCCTGAATGGCAAACTGGTTAAAAAAAAAGTGGAAATTTTTCAAAGAAAAAAATTAATGTTTCTGGTTTGTTGAAAACAAAACTTGCTTCATAATGTCTAATCAAAGAAACCTTTTCCCATCTAATCAAGATTTTAGCTGAAAATGTCATTAGCTGACAGTTTTAAGTCAAGAACAGTTCAAAAACATATATTCCTTTCAATTTTCCCCAATAGGAAATACTCTTAAAAGAAACACCAAAATTGCCCTTTTCCAAAGAACATTGCTATTTTGAAGAAAATATACTTTACAGTGGGAGCATTTTTCTTTAGATAAACATTGACCAGTCCTGCTGACTGATGCCAAGTTGTTCTAAACACCATGTTACTTACACCTTTTGCACCAGAACTGATGCAATCCTCACAGAGCAGTTATAGCAATTTCTCATTGCCTAAATTCCTTTATGTAGTTCAGTGCTAAATACAGGGGCAAGACTAAACAAAAAGCTGTGACTGTTCTGAATCTTTCCCCTTGTTCTTCTCCTTCATAAGTCATATACAGCTCAAGGTGATCATTGCTGCAACATGATGGATTCTAATCTGGCTGTATTTGGTGCTGTACACATCTGTATTGTGAAAAATGTGCTGTCATCTTGCTGATAAAATGCCTTTCTTTACTTTTCTTAACCTTGACTTCATTAATAATGTAGAAATACTGAGGGTATGAAAAATTGCTTATTAATTGTGACAAGAGTTTGCAGATCCCAGCTGAGGTACATCAAGCATGTCTGCAGGTCTGGGAATCTCATTTTTGCCAGAGGGCAACGAGTGACAGAAACAGACTGTAAAAATCCTACTTGTTCGTCCCTGAGACAACCACAGGGACAAACGATGGATGGCGAGTGTAGACACCCAAAATTGCCTGCCAGTTTGGTGTCTGGAGTGGTATGAGACAAAGAGAGGGAGCGAGGAAAGAATGGATCATCTGCAGAAAAAGGAGAAAAGAGGACATGGCCAGAGATCCACCTTTTCCTCATCTTGGAGAATAGATCTGTCCATCTGGGCTTGCAGGGAGCGGTGGGAAGGCATTAGAAGGATTAGCAGGACTTGAGTGGTCTGGTTTGTGTCCTCACCACAATATGGGCATCTACCAGCTTGTGTAAAAGCACATCTCATGCTTTTATAGACTGCCACCAGGCTGGGCCAGCTTCCCTCAGTGGGAGAAACACTCAATGCAAAAGAATTGAAAAGCTAAGGAAACCTCTGCAGAGGGAAAGTGCTCACAGCGAACCTGGCTTCATTTCTGGGTCTGAGCTACTGCCTGTCCTCATGTACCCTTGGCCAACTCATTTAATCTCACTGTTCTTGATCGCTGAAGGTGTCTAAACCACTCTCTATGATTGGGATGCCTAATCTGGATTGATTTCCATGAGGATTAGAAGTCCAGTGTAGAGTTGGGTACCTAAATACTGGTCTTTTTATGATTCTTTGCCTTGGTTCCCAATTGCAAAGTGAGGAAGATGACATCCTCCTGTGCTTGCAATGTCTAGTGAGGAAGATGATCTCTTCTTGCACTCATGATGTCTACTCAGGCTGCACTGGCTCTGAGACAGTGACTGTCTCTAACCAGATAGATCCTATCTCAACAGAACTTGAGAAAGCAAATGGGAATTTGACTGCTCTGTGCTATAGGGACTTCTTCTATCCCGAAGAAAGCTCTGATAGATGACAAACTCCTTCCCCACCAACCTACCATCACAGCCCCTCCTTTGTAACATGGGCTGGTGGGCTCCTGCTTTGACACCCAGCACACAGCAATCCCTGTAACATCCCTGGGCGTACTGCTGATGGGACCCCAGATGGGATGTCACTGGGATGGGATACCATCTCCAGATGAGGTGGCCAGCCTCATCAACAGCACAGGCCTTCCCTGAAGCACATACAGGGATACTTACTCTTCCAGGGGACAAATCATGCTATATGCCTCTGAAACCTCTTTTAAGACAAGGTGAATCACCCTCTTGGCATTTTCCAGTCTCTCTTCATTGCCTGTAGGTGTTTAACTTTGTAGATGGCCAACACAGAGCAGGTGAAGCCCACACCAGGTTGAGACATCTGCTCTGACATGTGTAGAAATTACACAAGTAAGCCCCATATTTCCCATGTCCTGCTGGTTTTGAAGGGTTCATTGCTGACCAAAAGGTAATTTAGCGTCCCAGTTGGACTAACATAGAAGCAAGGCCCAGAGCTACCTGGTGTCCGCAGGGAACACTCCGGTTCAGGTCCTGACACAGGGGAGCTGCCCTGCCCTCGCTAACAACCTGTCTTTGACCATGCTTTATAAAGGGAGACTAGAGAGTCTTGAATTCAGGACACGAATATCTCCTTCTCTTGCTTAGGCTCTACACCTCCTCTCCAAAGCCTTTCCACCCCTCTGAAGTGGATAAGCACTTCTGAGAGTGAGTCAAATTTGCAAAATGCAACCCAAAAGGAGACGGAACAGATTGGGGCTGGGAGCCACAGTGTGTTGTAACCTAGAGAGTAAAAGTCCTACGGCCCCACCCAATGCCAGCCATTCCCCTATATCCTTAGGGCTGCATGTTTTTCCACATACTGTTCAATTTATTATTTGCCAGTTCCAAGTATAGCAAATTCACAGAGTGAGAAAAATCTAATTTTGAGTTGGTTTTGGCTTCTCTCTTGCAGTTGGACTCATTTGGAACAAGGCCTTTGTACTTTATTACAGCAAATGCCCACGGGTTATTATTTCGGAGACCCATTAGGGAAAGGAGTCCGAGTAGAGGGGGGCAGTGGGCTGAAGGGGGGCCAGGAGAAAAGGCACAAAGCTTCTGAAATGCATCGGTTTTCACCTTGCCATAAAAACAAATGGCAGAGAGAACCTGAGCTAATAAACACCCATTGAGAACAGGGTGATTTTTTTCCCCCCTCTCTTTGGCTTTGACCACTGGGGTTTTTTCACCTCTTTTTAAACACATGTAAATCATAGAAAAAAAAAATTATACTCAAACTTACAAAGAAATACCTTGGGGACAAATACTTTGAAAAAATTAAAAAAAAAGGCAGCTGGTGAAAGTTGTGTATGGATATGCCCAGATCAGATAGATAGGCAGATAGATAGGACTGGAAGTGTGGATCTGGGTTTCAGAT